>NC_041058.1:24461874-25061874 GCF_900634775.1 Gouania willdenowi | reverse complement strand
GAATCATCTGTTTTAACTAGTTAATTGTTCTTTTATTTATTTTTTCATCTCCAGGAGAGGATCCATGCTGAGCACAGCCATTTTCGTGTACGCTGCAACCTCTCCTGTCAATGGATACTTTGGGGGTAGTTTGTATGCAAAACAAGGAGGTAGGAACAATTGTTTAACACTTCATTGGCTGTTCCAAACAACACACTACTTCATATTGTGAATGTTGTTCTGAATACAGGAAGGAGATGGATCAAACAGATGTTTATTGGGGCCTTTCTGATCCCCGCCATGGTGTGTGGCACTGCTTTCTTCATCAACTTCATAGCTATCTACTACCACGCCTCCAGAGCCATCCCCTTTGGTACTATGGTGAGTTTTTTCTGCTGAAAAAAATATATATATTTGGGTTTGAAGTAGTGTTGTTGATTGGTTCTTGTCAAACTCTTGACATTTTAGTCATAGTATTTTTATTTTGCATAACATGTAAGAATTAGACATTGTTTTATTTCTTGCAAACAAATCTTAACTTGTTTAAAAAATAAACTTGCTTCTGGTATGTACTTTTTAAGTACAATGTTTAATGGTTTTATGGATTTTTTGTCAATGAAAATGCACAATAAATGGTTTTTGAATGAAACCATTTGTTTTGTGGCTCTGACATCACATCACATGTGAACACATGAAATCAAAAACGTCTGCTTCTTTCTTCTTTAGCAATGCCCAGGCCTCAGTCCCAGGGTGTCAGTAGTTCATAAGTGGTAGTGCTTTAAACTACGGCTGACTTCCATTGGGTGACAGTCAGAAGTGTCATGTATGTGTTGCTGGGGAAAGGTAATAATAGCCCAGACAATCACACGCTGCGTTATATCGTGTCTAGGTTTGATTTCCAACTTGCAGCAGGAAGGACATCAGGCAGAATAAAGCCATGCACTCTTGATAGATAAAGTGATAAGATTATCAGATTAATCATTTTTTCTAATAGTCAAATACGGTTACATTAGTTGGTGTTGTAAAACTGCAATTCAGGGGACAGAATGGGTTTGCTCTGATTTCCATGATTGTGGAAACTGGATGGAAATTATAGAAGGAAATGGAAATTTATTTATTTATTAAAAAAAAATCAAGTGAAGATTGCAAAATGACATGGAATATATCCATATATATTGCGTGTTCTGTCACCATATCATGCATTTACATGCAATGTTTTTTTCCTGTAAATAGGAGGTAAAATAATTCTAACTGAATATAAAGTGATGATGGACCATCACAGAAATGTTTTGGGACAATATCTAACCCAACCAGTCGAAGCGGATGGCTGCTCCTTAACCTGGTTCCGCTGGAGATTTTTTCCTATAAAAAAGAGGGAGATTTTTCTTCCCACTGTCGCTAAATGCTTGTTAATGTAAACTATATTTTGTCAAACGCTTTGAGATGACTTTGTTGTAATTTGTGCAATACAAATAAAGTTGAATTGAATATCGCACATTTATAGGATATTTTTCACTAAAAATGACCTTAAGAAAATGTATTCCACATGTTTAGCACGATTTAAGGACGTTTGATGGCTTCAAATCAGTAAAAGCCGATGAAACAGAAACAAAATAGAATTGGGTAAAGTGACGTGCAAATGGGGACATTTCTCTGCAACGGCTCCCTTATCTCTGTAATTAATGTGCCTGCAGACTTTTTTTTATGTTCGTCCTTTTAATGGTCCATAACCACAAAGAGAAGAAAGTCTGAACTAAATTAAGAAAGTAATAGCTATTGTTTGCACAAGTCTGCCAAGCAGTGAAGGTTTAATGCCTCAGGAGGCTTTCTTCAACGTCTCTCAATTAACCACTGTTCTTTACAAATAAATACATTAACCAGTTGTTTTTACCTATTTTTAACACTCTTCCAATAGAATATAGGGATTTATTAGAATTACAGTCGAAACTGATTAGATAAGTTTTTCTTTTTTTTACCCATTTACTCGGGATGTCGCGATACAACTTTTTCACTTCCGATACGATATTGCCGACTTGGGTAATGGCCGATACCAATATCAATCCGATGCGATATCAGCACGAATCATACATACTTTTATTACTTACTTTGTAGTGTGGAATGTTAAGGCTTGTTTAGAATAAACTATTCTATGATTGATTAAAAGAAATTAAAAAATAAAATAGAAGATATTAAAAAAATAAATCGTAAAAAAACAATATATATCGGAGATTTTAAATGCATTCCTATAAAATCCGATATTCTTTTTCTGACTGATATTGGATCGATATCAATATCGGATCAGGATACCCCTATAATTTAGAAAAATAATTAAGTCGTTATTATTGACAATTTGTCATAGTACAAAACTTAAGTAAATAGAATAGATTTCATCATTGTATTCTTAATTATAGCATTTTTGCTCAATAAAAAAGTTAGAGTTTTTGTGCGATTCTAACAATGTTTATCATTATTTAAAGCAGCAAATGAAAACATGATTTACAGACCTAAGTGTAGACGGGGTTAACGTAACTAGGCTTGGTTTTCTATTAAGGACATTTAAAATATATTAGCAAATAAGTGTGATGTTATTGGCAACCACAGATATATTTTGTGCCATATAGTATTTATTCTGTTGAATAGGAACTTTATTTTGTGAAATTATAATCAATTGTGTTTTTGCTGGACTTGGGATCAATCATTCATAGGTATGAAGTGAAGTCATCTAAATAAAACCTTCAGCACTCTGATTCTAGCAGACATTTATTAAAGATTATCTAAGAACAGTGCAAAGGACCGTTTAGATGCGTTAAATCTCTTATTGTAAACCACGTGACTATAACAGACTTTGTTCTTTCTCTTTCTTCTCTACAGGTCGCCGTCTGCTGTATTTGTTTCTTTGTCATTCTGCCACTAAACCTGGTTGGGACTATACTGGGCAGGAATCTGTCAGGCCAGCCAAACTTTCCCTGCCGAGTGAACGCCGTGCCCCGACCCATCCCAGAGAAGAAATGGTATGTATGGTAGGGGCAGTGGGACATATCACTGTATATAAATCACACTCCCAAAGCTGCTGATACCATCACTAAATTCTCCTGTACATGGTGTCATTAATAGTTATTCTGAACAATAGTTCATAGATTAATTTTATGTTCACATTATTGTACTGAAATGCTCTCACATTTCTCAGACGTACCTGCACCAGTTCAAGCCTCCTCAGGTGGTTGAATGTAAATAAAACGAGTCAGAAGTGAAAGTTCAACTTACAAAAAGTAAAAGAACATACTATTAATATAGTCCTATTTGTAAATGTGTTTTGCAAAATATATTGGAATCTTATGATTACTCTCAGGCATTGTAATTGGTTTTATTTAGTTATGCCCATTCAAAGCTAAAAGCTCCTTTGCCCAATTTTGTTATCTATTTAAATTCTGCTGACACTGAAAGATAAAGGTCTAAAAAATGCTTCATTAGGTCAAGAGAGCAGAGAGCTGTTCAAATAAGTGATCAAAGAGGACAAAATAATCAGTGTAATATCCTTAAATTATCTAATCCTTCATTAGTAATCAAACTTTAAGTGACAAACACAATTAATGTGCTGCATAATATGCTTTTAAGATCCGTTGTTCCGTGGCCTTCTCTGGCTTTGTGGAAAACGGTATTAAAGGAAATAAGTCTAATTCCTCTATATTGGTTGTTCATACAAAATGACTAATGAAGCAATATATCAATAAGTAAAATAGGAGGAAATCAAATCTCTGACTATTCACTTTGTTTTTGTAAAGAATCGTCACAATATTGGCTGTAATATCACACAATATTCACGTTCCGTGATTCTTTTAATGTAGTGATTAGCTGCTATCCGACCCACAGCTACACTTTAAAGTGTAGGCTAGTCGTCATCCCATGGCTGAATGTTCCGTGTTCTGTCTGTGTCTGTTACGACCGACTCTGATGTCCCAGAGTCACATTTCAGAAACTGCAGCGACAGAATGAATGAAACACTAAATGGATGCGTCGCAGTCGTCTGTAAACATGACAGAGGCTGAACGCTGACCGCTTTTGTTACCTTTTTTTTATTTTCATGCACTCCTGGTTAAGTTTGTGCTGTGCGTTTTGAGATTTCAAGCTTTTGACGTGCGGCCAACGCTTGAGTTAGGATTGTTGAACTTTTGGGGCATATCGCGGCACATCGACCAATCAGGAGCTTTCCCCAACCGTGATGTATTCAGAATAATGCGAATAAAAAACACTAACCGAAGACAGGTGGACAGGTGTTCTGCTGGAATAGAGTGCCTTGAGTTGGTGTCCTGGTAGGAGATGCGAGCGCTGATGTGGGTCAGCAGGTCGTCAAACTGGGCACGGGAGAGACAGAAGTAGCGCTGAAAGCTACTATCGTCTGTGCGCAGCTCTAGTGAATCCAGAAACGGCGCCGAGACGCCCTTTGATGACGTTGTCTGGCTTTATTTATCAAATAAAGTCAAGCCACTCTCTCGATAATGTAGAAGCGATGAACGAGAATCGAAGGCAGTGTGTTCAGCAAGGAACTCTAAACTTTATTCTCTATTCCAACCACACTTCTCTATAGCCTTCTGACATCACAGTGCACACAATGAGTCACACCAAAATACATCCAACCGGAAACACCACCTTCTCAACCCAATGTTCCCCACCACTTCACAGTCACTGGGTGAATTATGAACGTAACTGATCGCCACAATATCATCTATTGTATGAACACCACCGGCAACAGAGGAGCCCCCTATATGCGCTCTCTTCCCAACTTGTTTGGACGCGCGTCCAGTGCATTTTGACGCTGGTGACAAGCGTCCAACTACCTTGTTGGGTTGCCTGGAATGTCGATTAGTTGATTAAAAAAAAATAAAATAAAATACTGATCAGAATTTTTTGTTTTTAAAAGCTCTTTTCAACTGTTCTATAATTTTACTTTCTCAAATATATAGTTCAAATAAAATGCAGTATAAAGATATGAGCTGGCATATCTTGTCTCTTGTCATGCACTACTCTTTGATAACAAACATGATAAACTAATTTTAGGATTAAAGAAAAGATGTCTTTGGGGTCGCCAGTAATGTGTGATATCAAAATGGGATCATGATCCAAAAGAGGTAGAGAACAACTGCATTACAGTTTGACGTGCCGGTCAACCAATGGCCAAAGGTTGTAGTTTTAGTCAAAGAAACTAATTAAAAGAAAATAATTATATATATACACACACATAAATGTGAGAAGTAAACAAAACATCTGATATTTTTGATCAAGCATGTGTTGTTTACTAGTCTCATGTGAGTGTAGCAGCAGTAAGCAGTACCAACTGTTGTCACATTTTTGTATCTGTTAAGATTCAACGTGAGAAAAGATGCACTACATTAAAATTGTAATTTGCTATAAAGGCGTCCTCTTAATTTGACTACTTCAAAGCATTCTCATATATTCATTAAGTTTCTTTCCCTTCTGTGGCTGGATGCCCTTTTTTCCTCTTTTTGTTAATGAACTTGTTTCTAATCAGCAGTTTGTGTGAAACATTTCTTTAGTACTGATCGGGGAGCAATGATGAATCTGAATTAGATGAAATCTGAATAGTTCCTGCTCCAGGTCCTTGTGTCAGGGTTAAATCTCAGGTTCTTTTTCAGCCTGTAGAAAATGTGCAAAGCAATAAAGTGTTGGTTTTATTGCTGCCTACAGCCCAGCACCATGGCCAGCTACCAACAGCAGCAGCTATTTTAGACTGAAGGTCATTGTAGAAGGCTGTTTGTCTTCACTCCTTGTAATTCATCACACAGTTCTCCATGCTTTCCTTTACCCTGCAGCAGTTCAGGTGCACTCATAGCAATCTGTTGTTGTTCGTGTCAGGTTCATGGAGCCGGCTGTCATCGTATGCCTCGGAGGAATCCTTCCATTTGGGTCCATTTTCATAGAAATGTAAGCAGTGATACCAATACTCTGGTTGGTTGTAGGAAAACATCAGTGCAGCCTACAACATGTTGTTTTTCCCTCTCAGGTATTTCATCTTCACGTCTTTTTGGGCATATAAGATCTACTATGTGTACGGCTTTATGATGCTGGTGCTGGTGATCCTGTGCATCGTGACTGTGTGCGTCACCATAGTGTGTACATACTTCCTGCTCAATGCTGAGGACTATAGATGGTGAGCTGACCTTTTGTCTGACATATCATAAAGGCAAACATTTTCACATCGAGATTTTATTTATATTGTGTGTAGAGAGATTTTTAAGTTTAGCTGATTTGTGTTTTTCAGGCAGTGGACGAGCTTCCTGTCTGCTGCATCCACTGCTGTCTATGTTTACATGTACTCCTTTTACTACTATTTCTTCAAAACTAAGTGAGTCGCAAGAAAAATCTCATCATGGTTCCCAATTTCTTTTGATTTCTAGAAAACTAAAGTGGTTTCTTGTGGTGTTTCAGGATGTACGGCCTGTTCCAGACGTCCTTCTATTTTGGGTACATGGCTGTGTTCAGCACTGCTCTGGGAATCATGTGTGGTGAGTCCTGGCTTCAAGTCAAACTAATAATGCTGATATTTTCTCAAAGTCACATATAATATCAAGTAGGCATGCAACAATTTTCAATATTATATTGAACCGCTCGGTATGGCATCCACGGTTCAATACTGACTTGTAAAGCACGGTTTTTACGGTTTGGCGTATGGGCTCCGCGCTTGTCTCTCTCTAAATTGGTGTTTTCTGTGTGCCTGTGAGTCAACACGCAGGGATTATGAAACCCTGCCATGTGAGTGAATACTTTTAGCTTGGTTAGCAGTGAGGGACAGCAACGGCTACAAGGAAGCGCTGCTGTCTTTAAAGTCAGTGTCGTGGGAACATTTCACTTCCATTGTCCAGTGTAATGACAAGGAAGATAAAACAGTGGATGAAAAAATTACTGTAAACATTGATTACATTGCAGCCGTTTTCGGTGTTTGGAGTGAACTTCTGTTATCCTTTTAACATGCTGGATCAATGTTAAAAATTAAATGGCCAGTTTAAGTTTAGTATAGGTTTATTTATGGAAATTAATGATTTCTTTTTATTTTATTCTTGAATGAATATTTCCCCAGTTTGTATATGGGCCCCCAGGGTTAAGCACTTGTCCTTTGGAAGTGTTATTTTATATTACATCAAACAATACCCTGTACATAGGAATGTGTACGGATTTTGTTTTGCTTTTAAGTAAAATAGGACAGTTTATAGTAATCACTTGCTGTTCTTTAAAATGTACTTAAAACACTTTAACGGCCTGGGCCATCACAACCGAACAATGAACTGTTACCAAAAATTCTCGGTACGTATTGAACCGTGGGCTGACTGAATTGTTTCATCCCTAATATTAAGTGACTTAACTATTGAGGTTTAAATACTGCTTAAGTTTATTAGAAGAGCAGACTCCACTCTGTGCCCGGCAGCCCATTAAAGGGCAAAGCTTAGATTTTATGACCGTGCAGACTTGTCCACCGCAGTATGTTTGAGCCTCTGGCTACAGTTACTGTGTGTGAGATTCACTGATCCAGATTAAAGTGTTTGAGAGAATCAAGTGATATATTCGATGATTTCAAATTTGGCAAAGAGGTATCTGTGCATTCCTGGCACCAGTGTCTCAGTGGTAAGGGTGTTCTCTACCACAGTAGATGTAGTAACTGCACAGTGGAGCATGTTAACATGTTGACCAACTCTTTTTCTAACAAGAACTTAAAAGTTTAAAATCCTGAGACTGAAGCCAGTATTGATGATAAGTAGATGTACATTTGCATTTACATACTGTGGTATGATTTAATAATTAATTGTGTTCCTTTATTCATCCACCTTTTATTTAAAACGCCAAATTCCACAAGTGTCTTAAGAGCTGATGTTGTAGGTTTTATATTTTTCAAGCTGCTTTGATTGTGCATAGCAACATGTTTAGTTTATTGTGGGATTTATAATTATGTTTGGAAGTCTTTATTTATTTTTACTGAGTAAGACAGAGTCAGATTGAATTAGCTGAAAAAGCTCCTATTTTTCTTTTGTAATGTGAATACTGTTGAATTTGGTGATTTGACATAAATAAAATGTAATGAAGATGCATGTGTTTGGGTCCTTGAGGACTGGATGTCCACTAGGCTTTCAGTGTCTCCCTGCTCCAACACTTCTGAACTCCTGAAGCAGCTAACGAGCCTCTTAGTTGTGTTTGAACTGGGACACATTGAAAACCTGGTGGATCACCAGCCCTCGAAGACACCCCAATGGATACTGACACATCTCTTGTTTAAAAGTATGAAGTAGCCACAAAGTAAGACAAAAAAAAGCATAAAATATTGTGATAATCATTAAATCGTAGCACCCTGAATCTTATTGAATCGTGAGGTTCCTTAGATGGCTCACCTCTAATATGCTATATATTTAAGCCTGTATGCAAGGCATTTTGTTCTGTGTGATACTTAATCCTTGTGTTTTTGCTTGATAAAATAACCCTAAAGTAGAAAATCTTCACCTGCACTAAGTAGCTTCACTCCTGAGCTGCTTATGCTTTCATTAGTCAATGTTCGTGTCCTGTGTTTATTTATCTGCACAGTGCAGGTCATTAATAGAGAGGTGTGAAACAAAAACTGAGTTTACAACAGAATATGATGCAAGATAATGGGTTCACAAGATCAATATGATAGTTAAAAAATACATCATTTTATTTATTATCCTATTGAAGAAATAAAAAATCTTGGAGCACTGTAGTTTTTGAAGTTTCAAACTGAATATTAAAAAACCATTCAAGTAAAACTTAACTTAAAAACAATTCTAGTCCTACTGCCAGACTGACAATTTATGCCAGATTAATGTTGCGTTCATTTGCACTTGGAACCCAGAAAGATCTGGGTCGTTAGTTCCGAACTTCGAGATTAGTGCATTTTATTCTGTAAGCTCGGAAAATATGGCTGGCCATAGCAAGCTGTTTGTTTTTATATTTTTTGAGGAGCAAAAATGCTTGCTGGGGAAATATATTACGTCCTTGTGTAAGAGAGAGAGAGAAACGTCCTGCACTTTAAGTAAGACTTGAACGCACCAGCTGGGTGAATCCTGCATGCTTCATAGAACCATAGACTATAGAGCAGTGGTTCTCAACTGGTCCCACCCTGCGACCCAATTTTGCCACTGTCATTAAATGGTGACCCACTTTTCTTTTTTAAAATTCAACCAGCCAAATTTAATCTCCTTAATCCATATAATCTTTTTTTTAAACATAAATCTATATATTTGCCTTTGCAACAAGCATTTCACAAGAGGCCTGTCAAAATAAAAGACAAGTCCAACCCAACATGAGACATTAAGTATTTATTTATTTTTGACCAGCTGTCTGCGACCCACCAGTTGAGAATCACTGCTGTAGAGAGTGCATTGAACTATACAGGTATCATTACTTACCCTACAAAGTAGGGATGGAAATACCACTACAGAGTTTTTCTGCACTTTTAGTAACACATGCCAGTTTAAATGCCACATAAAAGTAAAAGTGGAGGAGAAAGTGACCGTTTACATCTAACGTGGCGACCATGGCTCAGGTGGTAGTGGGTCGTCTTCTGATCGAGAGGTTGGGGGTTCGATCCCAGTACCTGACTATGTGTCGAAGTGTCCTTGGGCAAGACACTGAACCCTAAGTTGCTCCCAGTGGTCGACTAGCGCCTTGCATGGCAGTCCTGTCCCACTGGTGTGTGAATGTGAGAGTGATTGGGTGAATGAGCTGATATGTAAAGCGCTTTGAGACTGCTTCAGTGTGGTGATAAAGCGCTATATAAAATCAAGTCAAGTCCATTTACCAACGTGGGCGCCGCCATTTCTCTAAAATGTCATTCCGACCGACTCGAGGTGCTTGGATCCTGCCCGAGTTCCCGAGTCGGGGTTCTGAGCTCAAGGGCCGTTTTATTGCACTTCTTTGATTTGTTCCGTCAGATTTATCTGAGTTCTGAGTGCAATCGAATGCGGCATAAAACTACACAGCCAACATATGGTCGTCATGACAACCTATTGAAAAAAGATATTGTCCTACTTTTACTAACTCATTTATTCTCCCCAGGTGCTGTTGGATACATGGGAACTAGTGCCTTTGTGAGGAAGATCTACACAAATGTGAAAATTGACTAAGAAGCGCAGCAGCAACACAGGGATGCAAATGTGTTGACCTCCGTGTACCTTTGGCAGAGGGCGGGCACAAGTCATTCTTTATTACTTTTCTTTCTTGCAAAGAGATTGAGAGAAATCTCACTTTCTACTCTGTAGTTTCTTTTTCCATTTTCTGAATGAATTTCAACATTGCAACTCAAAGCAAACAGGAGGAAATCTGCGGGAGTGATCTCAATCACACAAGGTTCTGTTTTTATCCGTTGTTTTCTAACTGCCGTTGGAGCTATTGTTCAAGGGTGGCATGGCTGCTTTTTTTCCGGCCCCGTCCTACTGAAGACCTGAGATCATCAATGTTCATTGAAGGAATAGTGTAGCTCTCTTCAGTGAAGAGGCCTGAGTGATGAAATGCTTTGTTCTGTCACATCAGAATGTTGGAGGTTTGGGTTTGTGTTCTGACTTGGTTTCTATTTTGTATTCCACTAATCATTATCCTTAAACAAGTTTCCCTTTGACTTCTACAACAAAAGATGTTATCACAGAAAGCTCCTCCCCCAGTTTGCTGATTTAAATTCCCTGTTACAGTAGCAATCCATCCAGTCCATGAGATTTTAGTCCTGCTGTGGTTTAGTGAACAGACCAGAGGGACTGAACAGGTGAGGTGCAACAACATATTTTTAAATGGATGTTTGACGTAATCCCGTGTCCCTGTTCTGTCTTTGGTTTTCTTAATGTTTGGGTTTGAATGAAGTCTACTTGTAAAAATAATATATGGATGGGGGGAGTGTATATAACCGTAATAATCTACCTTTAGATGTAGATCCCAAATGTATTTTCTTTGTACAGATTTACTACAGGATGTTTTTTTAAGCAGATCTTTGAGTTAAAGCTTAAGGGTTTTTGTTTTGTTTTTTCTGTTCGGTGCTGGAGCTGGGGTCGCTGGCGCTGTTACAGCTTGCCTGAAATTGCATGTTTTTACCAAACCATCTTATTATCAAATCTGTCTTCATTTAATGTGGGCAGGTTTGGTTTTGAGGCACCAAATGTAAGATATACATTTTGACCTGCTATTAAATGCTTCACTTTTTGGTTTTATTTTTGATTAATTATGATTTAAAGCTTTAAAAAGGCTCCACATCTCCTGGTTAAGCCAGTTCCACTCGCATTCTGTTGCCTGACCTAAAGCATCCAGTGTGAATGTCAGAGGCAAACGTACTGTACAAAATGAAGCTCATAAGCACTTTTGATGTTTTCATGACCACACAGTGCTGCAACGTGTTTCCCACGCTCCTCCATTCTTTGTAAATACAGTACTTTAATTGTATCAGAAGTGGCGATGCCTTTCTCCCCTTACTTCCCCACTAAAGTTGATTTTGGCACCTCATGCTGTGTACCAATGTCTGAGCAACAGTTTGAACCTGCATATTAACTTGCTGTAAAGAGAAAATAAACACGTTTATGTACAGGGTTTCATACGTCTGGTCCTGATTACTGAATAACATGTTTGCTACATTACAATTAATGAATGTGTATTGCAAACAAAATGTAATAATTCACCCATTTTGTTTAACAATTTTATTATTTTACTGGATTTAATTGAAGTGAGAAGACATCAAGGATGTAAAATAAGTGCAGAGTCCTCTCGAGGGTTGCACTATTGATTGCCGCAGCCTGAAGTTGAACTCAGTTGACTTTTTCAAAGTACTCCTTGGAGCCCTCTGGAGTCGGTTTGATCTGAAAATATAAACCGTTATACAACTTCAACTTCTAACAGCCTCCCCCCTCCCTCCCTGTAAATGTCAGATGCATAAACACATTTTAGAGCAACGTTTTCCCCAGACATTCCACTGTGAACACAAACTGCATGAGAATCCAAAAAGGAACTCACTACCTGTGAAAGTAAACTTTCTGTGACATTCATTTAGATTTCAGTACAAGAGTCAAAGCTGGAGCAATTCAAGCTCATTTTTGATGATTAGTTTTAGCTACAAAATCTGCCTCTTAGTAATTCACCCTAAACTTGTAGAATATCATTCAAGCTGATACAAATATACAGCTGGACATGAACAAAGATTACACAATATTTTCCTGATTGTGAACAATGCATCACGATGTCTTGAACTCATTTATATAAAAAGTTAACTCCACTTATTTTGTATACGTTTAATCTCTGGCAGCAGTTTAGGAAGTGTTGTTCTATTCACCGTGGGGGACTTTGGGGTCCAGCTGGCTGGACAAACCTCTCCATGAGTCTCTACAAACTGGAAAGCCTTCACCAATCGAAGGGTTTCTTCAACAGAGCGTCCCACAGGAAGGTCGTTGACACTCATGTGCTTCACCACACTATGAGGATCAATGATGAACAGACCTCTGAAACACACCAGGACAGAGTGTAGCTTAGGAGAAACGTTGGAGGACTCCAAGAACAAAACAAATGAAAACTGTATTTCTACCATGTTAATAGTTTTTAGTAGGAATATAAGGATATATCCTCAGATGTCCAGGGAAAAAAACCAGTAGAAGGCTAAAACTCAGGGCAAGTTGCTGCCAATATCCCCCCCTGGAAAATTTTGCAAAAATTATGCTATATAGTGGCTTTTGGTGCATTATACTGGTGTAATTGTGACTTTTCTTCCATCAATTTTGTAGCACCTTCTTAGCATTATGTATTTTCTCACCTAGTTTTTGTTTGCATGAGACACACTGTAAGAAAAATATGTAAATTCCAAGCCAGGAACAGAAGCTGCTCTTTAAGAAAAAAAATAATATTTTTTCACTGTATGTATAATTTCAAAATGTTTTATGTTTTTTGTTTTAAATATATATTCTTGTTTAACTTTGCATTCTGATAAATTAAGGCATGTACAGTTTATTTTGGTTTAAGAGTTCAAACAGTTCAAATGGTTTGTAGGAAGATTATGGGAAGAAATTAGTTTTAAAGATTCTTGACTATACAAACAAAAGAAGAACTATCTGTATTTTGACTAATCCAGTTTTTTTTTTCTCCAACATATGATCTCTATGTATTCAAACTGAAAAGAAGTGCATTAATTCCATCACAATCTTTGATTTGAGTTTCTTTTAAATATCTGAATTAGAATGGAATCGTTTGAGTGTATCTTACACCCCTAGAGTTGAGGTATTATAAATGATGAGCTCACCTCAGTGCGATGCCTGAATTCCCCAGTAGCACCCCATAGTCTGTGGAGATCTGCTTGGTGAGGTCTGACAGAAGAGGGATGTGGATCTTTCCTAATCCTCCAATCTGAAAAAGAAAACAAAAAAAAACACTAAATAAGGATAAACACAAGCAAAGGAAACATTTGGACATTCTTAAAAAAACAAGAAACATAGAAAATCTTTTCAGGGAGTCATTTACGTAACCCACAAAGTCAAACACAAATGAAGCTGAACCTCATCATCTGTGTATGTAGGAAAGCAAAGGAGGGCAGAACCTTGCGAGGAGTGTTAGTCCAGGCGAGGTGAGTGAAGTGAGAGTCCACAGAGACCCCCACCACCTCACAGTTGATATCGTGGAACTCGCTGGCTTTGTCACTGAATGAGATGATCTCTGTAGGACACACGAACGTGCTGCAGGGTCACAAACAACACAAACCCACAGGTTAGGGTGAGTAAAGGCACATTTGGACTTGAATGCTGATGAAAGCACACGCACAAATCCAGAGGGTAAAAGAAAAGGACGAGGTATTTGCCCTTGAAGTCGTCCAGGCTCACGTCTTTGAACTCTCCGTTGAGGACAGCAGTAGCTTTGAAAGCAGGAGCAGGTTGTGTGACAGCGGCCGCCCATCTGGAAGAGCCTGATGGAATCATTAAGCACACATTACAGTTCACTTTCATACTGTACACACATGTTCTCCCCTTACATCTGTGTTGCTGTATTCTTATGTGACATAAGACAGTTACCAAGATGCAGAAAGAGAAACAATCTGAATATGTAAAGTAGGGCTGGGCCATTTTGCCGGGAAAAAAAAAACTTAACTATTCATGTAGCATCTCAGCATAGTGTGAATAAAAAACTAAACATGCCTGTAGCACACATATAGCCTACTCAAATGGTAAACACATGTAAACAAAAAGGTCTCTGGCTCACATCGCGCTATGGTAACCCACAAGTACGGAACACAAAAAAGTCAGAAAAAACTGGTGGGAAAAAAAAAATTACATTTTTTTAACTCGAATCTGCAAAATAAAAAATAATTTTTTATGTACAAATTTGATTCGATTAAATCAATTTTTTGCACAGCCCTAATGTACAGTAAAGGCACGCATTCCACACATTATTAGTGGCGATAAAGGGAGAATAAAACATTTATATTTGGGAATCTCTTACATCAGAGACTTAAAAATACTCAGCAAACTCATTTTGGAGGAGGGACATTTTAAATGTAGCCCCTCATTCTTCTATCCCTTCACATACTGAACACAAATATAAACGAACAAACCAAAAAAATGGATCAACAGTGAAATACACTCAATAGTGTTTTATTGGTGCAATGAATTCTTTGTTGTACTCAATTCTGGTGACCCACTTCCCAGTGACCACTCCCTGTGAGATTACTCACTTATTAAATATTCCACCCCTGAGCTGCATAGAGCATAACACAGAGTTGGTCAAGCAGCGTGACCAATACACAGACACTTATTGCATCTGGGTCAATAAAAGATCACCCTAAAATGTGCACTTTTGTAAACTAGTCACAATGCCACAGCTCTCACAAGTCATGAGGGAGTGTATCAGTGGCATGATGGAAGCTGGGATATATGTGACGGCCACGTAAAATAAACACACTTAAATGTGTATAATTCCACCATCAGCCAGTTTAGAAGTGGTTTCAGAGAGACTGCCAGTACTGGGAATGGTCACGAACACCTTCGGGATGTTCTGCATCAGCAGGTCAAACAATGTGTTGGGGTTCCAAGAAAGGAGCGTCAGGTCCGAGTTGTGCAGCAGGAGGAATGGGACAACGTGTCCCTATTGACAGTCTGGTTAACTCTATTCACTGGAGATGTACTGCTTCACATGATGCCAATGGTGAACACACTGGGTACTGGGTGCTGTCTGACCCCTGGTGGGTTCAGGCTGTGATAACTCATTCATTGGGTACAGTAAATTGTTTTTGTTGCTTGAATAATAAAGCAAGAATAAAATAAATGTTGATATATTTCCCAATTGATAGAAATCCTCTTTATTCAACAACCAAATGTAGTGAAAATCTCTGGCTTTTTCTTCATTTCCTCCAAATGTCTGAGAATCCCTGAGAACTGTTGCACTAATGATGTGTTTTTGTGATCAATCTGTAATGATGACCACAGACTTTGATGAATAACTTGCTTCATGTGCAGTGATGTCTGGGGTCTGCTCCTCAAACATGACAGGACCAGGAGAAACTGTGTCCACTTAAAGAGTAACTAAACCCCATGTTTTGAGGTATGATGTAGAGTTGCTGATTGATCCTAGTCCAATTTTTGACATTTTAGTCCAAGTATTTCAATTTGGTGTATTTTGTTGTAAGAGTGTCAGAATTACTGCCCTCTATAGGTTGAAACCAGGCTATTACAATTACATTTTGCTATTGGTTGAGAATCAGAAATACTTTAATAATCCCAGGGGGAAATGACTTCATTAGAATGGTGGTTTGTAACATTTAGGTGGCTTCTTACATCACAGAGGGCCCCGCCCCTCTAATAAAAACTAGTACCTGTGGACTGTGGTGAGTAAGTTGGATTGAGAGAATTGTGAATAGAGAGATATAGTGAGTATTGAGTAGGCAGGTCTTATTCTTTGGAGATTCTATAGTATAGACTGGGCGTGTCTTAACTGCTCCAGAAGTCCTGCCTTCAATCAAAGCCTTTTCTTTTTTAATTTCCCCTAGAGACAGGTCAGCTAAAAGGATTTAGTTAATCTTTAAGCAGAACGAGAGGAGGGCGATACTGAAATGGGCTGAAACACGTACTGGTGGAGAAGCAGCATCTCTGAAGTGCAGGAGCATTGAGGACCTTCAAAGCTCCATTCTGATTGGCTGTAGCAGCTTTCAGTCCTGCTGCTGCAAACGTTGCCTAGAAAAGACAAGTGGACAGGATGGATTTATTCATTCACTGAAAACAACTTTAAGTGTTGACCAAACACTGACAGTTACAGCTGTTAGTATAGGTTATTATAAATAAAATAATAAAGATTAACACTGATACCTGGACACAGGGACTACACATGATACGAGTCCATCATGTTTACCTTTTAAACATTTATTTTGCTGCTTTTAGGAAGTGACCCAGTACAGTATGTCTCTGAAACACCAAAGAGCTCCTCAGTGATTAGTAAGAAGTAGGGGTGTCCCGATCCGATATCAGATATCGGTCCAACATCAGCCTGAAAACATATCGGATTCAAATATCCGATTTCTTTTCTTTTGCAATTCATTTTTTATTTATTTTATTACATTTTGGAATACTGTAGATATTATGTTGAAGGTTAAAAATGATGTAACCAATTGGTTAATAATAAATGGGTCAGTTTTTCTCATACCTACTGTTGCTGACTATTGTTCTCTGTTTGAGTAACATCACTTGATAAAATCTTTTCTAACATTCCACACTACAAAATAAGTAATAATTGTATTTTTTATAAAAATAAATAAATTGAAAAAAAGTCATACAAGTATGTATGATTCATGTTGATATCGGATCAATATCGGTATCGGCCGATACGCAAGGCTGCAATATTGGTATCATATTGTAAATGAAAAAGCTGTATCGAGACATCCCTAGTAAGAAGCCAATGTTGCACATTGTGCGTCAGTTTAGGAGTGAACCTAAAATCCCCACACCCTGATAGAGATAACACACAGTCTTTATCCAACTACTAGGAGGACACACACGCACGCACACACACTTCAGTGAAAATAAACTTGTTGCACTTTATTTTATGATGGCAGTGTGTAACACTTCATTTTCTTTTTTTCAGTGAAAATGCACAAAAACACTAATAAATAATAAATAACCTGTTAAAATGATCAATATCTTCTGATGAACATATACAGCAACTTGATTTTTCATCTTTACATTTAATTTTGATATTAACTGGGTAGAATATCGCAACATATCGCAATAATATTGTATTGTGACCCAAGTATCGTGATATGTATCGTATTGCAACAACCTTGCCAATACTCACCCCTAGTGCACACCTGAGTATTTAATATGTCATACCTGACCCTTTCATTTGTTGTTATTATTATGACTCAATATTGCTCATGTAAGCCCTGTCCTGCATGTGGACAAACTACAAACTGTCTATTATCTATTATTTGGAACACGTATACATCATTCACTTAGTTTATTTACTATTTAAGCATTGCAATGGTTTCTTTTTTTATTGAACTAATTTAAAATTGGCCTATAGAATGACAAAATATTCTTAATAGTAACATAGTTAAGTACAAATTATTTTTTGAAAAATATGATTAAACAATTCAAGTTTCTTTAACAGTTAACAGTACAAATTTAAATAAAGATTACAAATTCTGAGTTTCATTAAGAAATAAGTTAGATTAACACAGGCACAGTGTAAATAATAAATGCTCCTTGCATAATAATAACAACTTTAGGGGCTATAATTCTATAAATAATAGTGTTTGTCTCGAGTCGAACAGAAAGGTCACGGACCGGATGTTGGAATTATTTCAAATTTGCACACGCGCACAAACATGACCAGGGTTTAGTTTACGGACGCCACAAAACAAACACCTGCAGCTAAATATTCATTATAAACAAGTAAAGGAGCCCTAAACTGAGAATATTAACAGAAGACAGCCATTGTAAGTGAGTGTGAGGTGAAGTTTCACTTACAGAGGTCCTGAGTGCTCTCCCAACGGCGGCTGCCATTTTGGTGTTTGGTGGAGCACGTCACTGCGTCATTTACATAAACACACGACGCACGGACAGAGCCTAAAAAATAAAGTTACTTATGAATAAGATATTTTAAGGAAATTTGTAACACATTGTGACAAATAGTTTTTAAGAGAGAAAAAGATTACCGAAAGCACTTAAATTTTCCCCTACGTGACGCCGTAATTTCCTAGACGCTGCCTTCAGGTGTTAGGCTTAATATCAGATTTTTTTTCCTTTTAAACCTTTCTCTAAAGGAAACAGACTTAGTTATTTACAGGAGAAAACTCGCCCATTTTGAAATGTATGATTATATACTAATTGTATTGTCATTGTGTAATACAACACAAAAATATGTCGAGTGCTCAGCCAAGCCGCACGTGCCTAAATGAAACACCAAGGATGGAGAGTTTTATAAAATACGACATATCTTTTGTCCATAAAGGCAGCAGACACGCCTACACCGAACACGTGGTTGTAAACGGAAGTGAATACAACTTGACCTCAAAAGCATGGGATTCACGTATTGTAGAGATACAGTGCAAAGCAGAATGCAATAATACAATCTTGTTTTATATAAATGTTTTATATATATTTATATCTATAGGCTGTAAACACACCCGCTGATTCTAATGGATCCTAATCTTTTGCATTGGAAAAGCCAGGAGGAGGTAACTCTCTTTTTGATGCTTTATTTACCATTATGATATTTGTAGCTTTGTGGTAAAACGTCTCGATTGATTATATGTTTACAGTCTTTCTTCAGGCGACTGAAGATCTGGTTGGACCTCCTGGATCCAACCCTGTTGCTTTCCTCTGATGTAAGATGAACTTATCAGATGCTGTGAAGCCATCAGATCAATGCCCTGTATTTACTCTGTCATCCTGCTCTCCTCCAGGCTGAGATTCAAAAAGCCAACACTCTCCTTAGAAGTGGAGAGAAGCTGAGTGAGGAGGTGTGTGTTGGTAGCTCAGCGTTCATCATTCTGTAAAACAAAGGTTCCTCAGTGTGTTTCACTTTATCTTGTCTCTCTGTCCTTCTTTCTTTCCTAGGATACATCTGCTCTGAGCCTCTCACTTGTAAGAAACAACACACAAACTATTCCTTCTTCAGATCACACCACATGTATTAACACCTCATTCATCCTTGAGTGAAAAGGCTGAGCAGAGAACATGTAGCACAAATGGCTTTAATCTGTGTGTGAGATGTGATAATTGTAGTTATTTTAAGGCTGAAAGATGAATGAGATCACCTGCTTACAGCACTGTGAACAGAAACTGTCATACCGCAGCTTTAAAAACTCTGCATTCATCTATTTTTTTTTTTTTTTTTTTTGAGGGGTTTCATTTCACACGTACTCTTTATTTCTTTTTTACTTCGTAAAGTTGATCATCTGATTAGATTTAATTGTGTGTGTGTGTGTGTGTGTGTGTGTGGGGGGGGGGGGGGGTTATTGTCCTCATCTTATCTACTCTGTGTTTACAGTCATCTGTCCATGCTGGTTCTGGTGAAGTTCTCCCACTTCCTTTTCGTCCTCCAGGTAAAATCATTTAGAGTTTTAATTGATATAATAGCATTTTTATAAAAATAAAAAAAGACAATATATATATATACTGTATATATATAATTTTTTAGAATATCTAGGGAAACAACAAGTATCCAAGATAGTTACCGGTTAAATAGCTTAGACTTATTGTGGACTGAAAATGAGCATTTTATTTACAAGTGCTTTATTCAACCTTTATCCTACAAATCTCACTTTCTTTTACACAGGAGTTGGTTTCAAAAGATCATTCACTGAAATGTTTTTTGTTTGTCAGTTTTTGATGGATTCAACAATAGGTTAGATATATTAAAAAACTAAATAAATATTTTAGGACGTAAGATAAATTTATATTCCTGCATCCATTATTTATTTCCCTATAGCTGATTTATCCTGACCTGGAGGACAGAGAACTTCTGCAGGACTGTTTGTTTGTGTGTTAATTTTCATTAATCTGTCTGTTGTTTTTCTTCCTAGCTGTCTTTCCAGTTTCAGGAACCCTGGTAGGACTTTTCCTCTTTACTTCTAAATCATTTTTGTGTATTTGTTTCTTCACTAAGTAATTACATTCTTTTTTTGTGTGGGTTTTTATAGGTTGTTGCCAGCTTTTTGCCTCATAGAACTGTCAAACCTGCTTTATTTTGGCAGGTAAGAAACAAATTGATTTACCAAAGTTAAAAATAAATAAATAAAAGTCTTTAACCCTGAAACATCTGTTTTCAGTTTTTGGTGCAGAGTTACATGGCAGGTTTCAACCACATCAACAGGAACCGGTCATTAGAGAAGGTAATGTTTGTTGTTCATCTGAATCCTTCACCTTGTGCTCTCCCTTTCTCAGTGTGTGTGCGTGTGCGCGTGTGCGTGTGTGCTTTTTCAGGAAGGGCCAAGGACAACACTGAATCACCAGCTCCTGATGGCAGGAACAGTGTCTGTGAGCACATGTGCAGGGGTGGGTAATAGGGTACACACACTCACTGTGGCTGATCACAGTTAATGTAGATGGAGTGACACACGTCAGTGGCACAAAGTAGCTGACAAAGCACCTTAGAATTATTCAAGTGGTGATTAATATAGGAACAGGTCAGTGGTCTACCCCCCTATGAAGAATGAAAAACTCTCAGCACCCAACATAGGACATTTCTTTTTCAAATCACATATTTTAGAACAGTAATAAAGCTCATTTTTCATGATCAAGGTTCAGCAGGTCATTATAGCACTGCACCGTCTCCTGTCATGACATCACGTCCCCCAGTTTGAGAACCACCACAATAAGCCCAGTATGACTAAAATGTCTCCTATCTATTGTTTCAGGCTCTTCCTCAAATATTTATTAACCGGCTGCGGGTGACGAGTCCACCGATCAAGACTTTCTGTCGGTTCTTATTGCCAATACCTCTCTCAGGTAAATTTCTTATGATGTTCGCTGGCTGAACTAATACTCAAACTGTGGTCCAGGGACTAGGTTCAGGGTCAGTTGGGGGTAAATCGATGGACAGGGAGGCTATAGTGTATGAATATAATATAAAGTGCACAATTTCAGAGCTGGGCGATATATCAAGATTCAAGATGTATCGCGTTTTCTATTATAATAATATAGAAAGATACAATATCGCTTTTATAGATATTTTTATATTTTTTATAGCTTATTTTGTTTTAAAACACTTGTTTTAGGAGTCACTGCTTTCTCTACTTCTCAGAACAGCATTAGAAGCACAGTTCGATGGATTTCTGAGTCCTAACACAGACCCTCCCCTAAACTAAGCCACACTACAAAACTCACTCACACATGCTGTCCTTTATAGGAGAAAAAGCCAAAAGTGGCACATTTTGTACAACTGTTTGTTTTGCATCAGCAAATTTAACCCAGAATTGTCTTTCTGGTTATTTGAATTAAAATTATCGAGATTTATATCTTATATCGCCATTTTGAGAAGAGATATCGATATGAGTTTTGGTTCAGCCCTACACAACTTTAACGAGTACAGAGTGGATCGATTTTTTTAAACATTCATTGTGTTGCTGTATTTGTCCTGTATCTCTCCAGCTGGATTGGCATTCTTTAACTTGTTAACCATCCGACATGAGGAGATGGACACTGGGATCCAAGTGTTTGATGACAATGGCAAACCTGTGGGGGTCTCTAAAGCAGCAGGAGAGCAGGTTGGTAAACGAGAGACAAAGGTTGATTGGCTGTGTTCAAAATGTCATACTAACCAAGTGTGACGTCAAAACGAGCATGTAGTGCATCCATATTAGATAGTATCTGGAAAGATTGAGTATGCAGGAAGTACCCAGATGTATACTATATCGGGACGTTTTTTTTAAGTATGCACGGTGGGCACACTAGTCATACTCAACCTCCCCATGATGCATTGAGACCCGAACGTAAAATCGTCCTGGGACCAGCTTCAAACTAAAAATCAAACGTCCCTGTTTCAAAACAAAAGCTTCTCTTCCTGACTTTCATTAGTTTTTTTTTAACACTTTTGTAAATAGAGCTGTTGTTTTGAAGTTAACTGTAAGTTTAGTCAGTAGCACAATGTCGGATCTCCCAAAATCTCTGAAATGTCAGCGGGAAATGTGTTTACGTGAGTTTTATGGATCAAATGACCACATGTTGATATTCTACTTAGTCACTTTCTCGCTATAAATGACATCAGAACTTTTAAAGGTGGTGAATTAATGGAGATTATTAGTCTCAGTGTGATTCAGGTTTTTGTCGTTGTAGGTTCGAAATGCATCTTGGGAAACTTGGAAGTATATTTTAGTGGGAACACTCATCATCCTAATCATACTAATAGTATATAGTAGACAGTATACACTCATTGAGTATGGAGTACGTTAGTAGGTGATTTGGTACACAGCCATTGTCTTTACTGAAACGTGGCAGTGCTGAGTGTGTGTTTGTTCCCACAGGCCGTGAAGAACACAGCGCTGTCCAGAGCGGTTCTGTTTGGTACCACTGCTGCTGTTCCCAACCTGATGTTTCTGCTTTTAAACAGGTCACACACAAATACATTGATTTCTGTGCAACAAACACCAACCTAAAGAGTCTCGTTCACAGTTGGAGGCCCTTCCAGAGGAACTTGACTAGTTACCGTCACATCACTGTAGCGTTCGTCCTGGGCCTGATGATCCCCGTTTCCTTCAGTCTGTTTCCACAAGTAGGAACGGTGAGATTCTGTGCTGCACACATCACTGATGGTGTTGTCTTTACCATGACCTCCGCTGACCCTGACCCTGTCTTTCAGATCCAGAGAGAAAACGTAGAGGCGGAGCTGCAGGGCGGGGCTCTGGGTGAAAAGTTATTGTACCACAGAGGACTGTGACGAGCAGCAACACAACAGCTACATCATAGACAGCAAGAATGTAGCACAATAAAAGGACAGATTTCCTGTTCCAAACCAGTACTAAACTACTTTTTTCTTCAATTAGATCAACTTTTTTCTCACAAAGTAATAAAGAGCCATGTGGAGTTGTGAGCATTCTTTCATCATTTGCTAAGGTTTAGGGGTTAGACATTTGTAAAACCAGACAGCACACCTAGTTTGTATTAATGCTGATTTCATTCATAAAATGCACAGACATGAAATTCCATTTATTTGATTAGACAAACTGTGGAATAATATTATGGTGTGAGCTTCACTGATGCTGACCGCTCAGTGCTTCACACTCAGTTTGGGATGTTTGGAGGTTTTCCTATGAAACGTGAAGCTAGAACTGCTTAAATTTGATGAAGTGGCAGTAATGGGATTAATGTAGCAAAATGCATTAAAAGAAGCAACAATATAGCAAGAAAAAGTGATGAAAATAAGTTAAAATATGGCAAGTTTGGTGTAGTTGCAGAAAAAGGGTAAAAATAAGCAAAAATGGGCTCAAATTGTTCAAAAAATATTTTTTGTTTCTTGAAGGCATCTGGCGACCCCCTCCCAGTATCTTGCAACCCCAAAAGTTGAGAACTGCTGCTCTAAGTCACAGAAAGGACCAGAATCAACACAGCTTCATATTTTTGACTCATCAGCGTGCAACACATTATTTACTTAATAAATGAATCACATTTATTCTGAATAGGACATTTATAAGCAGCTTAGAAGCTGTGAGGAGGCTTTGTTTGCAATTGTTTAATCCTGTATCCACATTTCTTACCTAAAGCACAGAGATGACTTCATTGTTTCAGAAAGCTTATTTAAGACTGTAGATATTAAAGAATTAATTTCTTCTTGGCTTTTATTCCAACACAAAATCTTTATTGATTACAGAGCATCTGCTTAGTGGAAAGAGTTTAGTGACAATACATCTGCTGGATGACTCAAGTTTACACACAGGCTGTATTTTTAGAGGAATACTTAACATGCAGGAGTTTTTCACAGTTCTGTCAATCGACTATTGCAGTGGGGGTTAACTTTGTAATGGAGTGAGGTCCCTGCCTTGATATAAATGATTGATGCCTGTGCAGCTATAAAATACTTTAATTCATCACCTTGCACAAATGTTTTAATTTAAAAAATCCTGTATTTAGAAATCTAACATATTAAAACATTCCAAAGACTGCAACGATTTTAAACACTTATGTTAATTCTACCTATACACCATAGAGTAAGGAGAGCATAACTATGCCGTGGGTTAAAAATAAGGCAAGATCAGTGTATAATTAAAAATTTACTGCAAGAATTTCTGCTGAAGTAAGGCATTTTTCCATCACCGTGTGCTTAGTTATTTTTTGGCAACTGTGGATCTTTTCCTGCCTGATGTGCAGCATTGAACATCTGCACACAGGCTTATATCTGTAGGAGCTGCTCCGCAGCAGCCAAATGAAAGAGGAAGTTCTCCGTTGCCGGGGGAAAATGACGCTTCTTAAGAGACTCCAGAGTGATTTTGGAGTCCTCGCACTCGTCTGCCAGAGCGACCAGGTTGGTGAGGATCTCTCTGGTTTTAACGGATAAATCCTGGGAATAAACATCAACGCGACACGTGGTTACATATCAGACCGTTTGTTGTACACACACAGCTGTTAATGGTCTCACCTTGATTACCTGACTGTCTGACCGCTCAGAGTCCTCTGCTGATTGGATGATGAGTTGACCAATGTCCTTGTGGAGTTTGCCCATCGCCATGGCTTCTGCAGTGATACACCAATCATCAGTGTGTGGGAATCCAAGCCTGTGTTTGAAATCACATACTAACATACTACTCGTACTACTCATACTAAGTCTACGGTCAAAATGAATATGTAGTGCATTCACATTAGATAGTATGTATACCCAGATGTATACTATATCGGGTCCTTTTTTAAGTATGCATGGTGGGCACACTACTCATACTCAAAGGCCTCATGATGCATTGTGAGTGGAACGTAAAACTGTCCTGAACCAGCTTCAGGAAAAAAAAAAAAAAAATCAAACATCCTCTTTTCAAAACAAAAGCATCTATTCTTCTTCTTCTGTAAATAGGGCTCTTGTTTTGAAGTTCCACAGAAGTAGCACAAAGGCGAGTCTTCAAAATGTGTTTCTGTGAGTTTTATGGATCAAATGACCACATGTTGATATTCTACTTGGTCACTTTCTCACCTAAAATTCTTTCAGAACTTTCAAAGATGGAGAATTAATAGAGATATTTAGTCTCAGTGTCATTCAGATTTTTGTTGTTGTAGGTTCAAAATGCATCTTGGGAAACTTGGAAGTATACTTTAGTGGAAAACGCTCATCATCCTAACCATACTTATATTATATAGTATATAGTATATACCCATTGAGTTTGTAATGTGTAGTATGTTAGTATGCGATTTCGAACGCAGCCAAAGTGTTATAATAAACATCTTTTTTTCTTTAAACACATTCTACCTTTAGCATTCTGGGATATGGTGATGACGCTTTCTGGGAGGTTCACAAACACATCAAACAAGTCTGATCTATTGCTCACTTCTGGATCTGTGAATCCTGCAATGTACCCTGTGGAAAAGAGAAAAATATTGATACATGATTGGCTCATTCAGCACAGATAGTGACTAATCTCCAATGGAGTGTGTGCATAAAGGTGTTCTGGTTTTTGACCAAACAAACCATAATGTAGCCTCACCAGAACTTTTCTTTAAATCCACCTCTTCAACCTCAGTTAGGTGAACGTACGGGTGCAGGATGGACCAGTCTTTCCTGTGCCACGTTAGAGCTGGCAGAACTCTGAAGGAAAACAGGAGGAGTTACCATCACAGACTACACATAATACACATATTCATAGGATTTGTTTTTTTTAAAACCAAACATGGCATCACCTTGTAAATTCTAACAGCACTTCAATACGAGGATGATGAACGACTATCCTTTTCTTCAGCATCAGGGCCGTGTACAGGATGATGGTCTCCATCCCAAATTGAGACACCACATCTGAGAAAGAAAATGTGTTTACATCAACATCACATCAACCCATTCAAACACCACATGTTGGACTAATGCAGTGGTTCTCAACCTTTTTTAGGTCGTGAACCCATTTTTAGGAAACACATTTCTGGTGACCCCAGAGACATCTTTTCCTCAAGAATTATATTTTAACATGTCAGTTACACTGTGTTACAAATTGAGAAAAGCAAGAATTAGTGCACAAAGTGACAAGATGCGCCAGCTCAGATATTTTTATACTGCTTTATAAGAATATGCAATACGTTATCGTTTACAATGTTTAATCAAAAACATTCTCACTGGTAAAATAATGTCATATGAGATGATTTGGCCTCAATTTAGCCAAGAATTCCCCCAAAAGTTTTTAGTTAACAACTTATTCTCTGGAGCGCTGTTAACTAGAGCTCCGCTGTGCTTCGTTCTTAAAAGAGTCATTATAAATTAGGGAATAAATGATATGCATACAATAACACTAATACAGTGACCCACATGCACAAATATATTCCATAACTTAGCAGCCAATGATCTCATTGAGTCAGCAGCTATTGTAGCTGTAAATGCAGATTCTAGTGTTGATGTATTACATTTTATTTGTGTTTGTAAGGAACCTGTTTACACTTTAAGTTGGGAATTGTATTATGTTTGTATTTATGGGATATATGCACAGTGAGACGTGACATATTTCCGGTTGAAAATAAGACCGATTACGTCTTTCCTGTTACCGCCACGCTAGCTTTTGGACAGTCAAAACATTGAGCCGTCACACTTTTGAAACGTGTTTTTCACAGTTTAGTTTTATTGTGCCTGTTTGTGCGGTTGTGTGTCTACACAATGACATCCTAAAGGACAAAGTTAACCTTCCTAACAAGAGAAGACAGCATATCAAGATACCACTGTTGCGTCCCTAGGTGTACAGCTTCAGCTAGATGTAATTCTGCTTTCAGTTTTTTAACAATCCCACACGAGGATGAACTGCAAAAAAAGTGGGTCATCAACATCCGGAGAGATAATTTTTTGATAACTAATCACACTCGGGTCTGTAGTTGTAATTTTTTGCCAGCTGACATGAAGGAGCCGTCAAATCCACAAGGGTGTCGGCGTTTAAGAGGTGGAGCTGTCCCTGTTCTTTTTAAATGGAATAATTATTCCCTTCCTGCCCCTCGTCCTGGTATTTGGAGTGAAGAAAGCGACTTAACTCTCTCTGAGAACCCAGAGGAGGAAATGGACGTACCATGTCCTGACCACGACTACTGTTCCTGTGCTGAGCCGGGTGCATTGGACTCAGCCCTCAGTTATAGAGGAGCTCCGTACGGAGAACGCTGCGGTCCGGAGACAGATGAATGAGATGACCATCAACAACAAGTTTGGCTTGGAACGGTTTGCTGCCTCAGATGAGGACATTAGATTTATACAGGGTAACAAATGCTATCAAAACATAGCTGTCGCATTAGCACCTAGCTAAACATACAACAGGAGCAACTCTGAATAAACGGGAAAAACAGTTTGTCAGTGAAAGGCCAGAAGCTTATGCAAATGTTTAAGATGTCCTCTGCTATTCACTGCTATTGTTGAGTTGTGTAAGATTGTGTAAGATTGATGTGAAAACTATAGTCATTTGTCAGAATACAGAACCAAAAGTTCTTTGTAGGTCTTTGTAAGCGTGCATATAGCCCATTGTTTTTTATTTATCGTAATTTTTATCGTTACCGTGATAAATACCAGAACTTATCGAGATACATTTCTTTTACTCTATATCGCCCATCCCTACTGCATTATATTTTAACTATATTTATATTTGGGAAAGTGAAAGTATAGAATATAGTTGTTTGAGATTGCATGTGCTGTTTTAATTTGACCTCAAGCTTGAAAAACACTAGACCAATGGGTCAAATCTGTAAACCAATAAAAACTGATCTCGTGGTAATATACTTTCTTATAAACTCAACCTAAACTCATTCTGCTTTCCCTCGTGAAAAATAACTATGGACACATTTTAGTATATGAAAGATGAGTGTCTTAAAGGTTAAAAAGCATCCCTTTAACATCCCTGTATGAACTGAGGCCGATGTGCTGACAATGCTCACCTTTGATCGAACCGGCCAGGTAGGCCTTCCGTACGTCGTAGTCTTTAATGACAAACGAGCCATTTTCATCACTCTGACAGACTCCTTTGGTGAGGACGGTGATGTAGGCCTCCATCATCTTCACTGGGCTGCCATGTTTGATGTACATCCTGAAAAGTATATCAACCAAGCCAATGAGTAGTGCTGGAGGTGTAATCTATTACATGTAGAAGTGGGCTCACATACTTACCTGCAGAGTATCCGACCCAGTGCAGCGTACTTCTCAGGGTTGAAATCTTTTGCAGTAACAACTATTGAAAAATGAGTCACCTTGAAAGGAAGAGGTACACCTGTGATTAAATTATGTTTTCAATGAATTAACAAAACAAAGCTCTTTTTAAACTTGGACACATTTCTGTTATCATACCCCTTAAAGTCACCAATAGGACATCAGTCCAGGGTAAAAGATATGTGCAAGCTTTGGTTCACTTCCATGGCAAACAGATCAGATAACAAACCATTCAAATGGATCTGAAAAATGCCTCAGTGTCACTGTGAGGATGCTGACACGGATTCTGCTGCACTGCAAAGTTTTGCCTCGAAACGTTTTTCTTGCTCATAAGTAACTTTTTTTACATAAATACTGATTGTCTCAGAAAACTGATTAATTCTAAACCTGCAGCTAAAACCTGGAAATATTAAATGTTATTCTTGAAACCTTCAAAAAATTAAAAAAAAATCTAGGTACCTTGTTCAGAGCTGTAGGTTCCTGTACCTCCACTGTGGTGATGTAGTACCAGGTCCGACAGAACTGCCCAAACACAAAGGTGTGGAAATCCTTCCCCTCCTGGGTCAGGCAGCACTTGCTGAGCAGAACCTGCCTCAGTTCAGAGCTGACGGATGGATAGCACCAGACCCACAGCGTGTCTCCATTCACATCTTTCTCTGGAGAGAGAGAGAGAAACAGTACCATGCATAGGTCACAACCCATAGGGATGCAGATACCACCAGGTTGGACCTCTGGTAAAATGTCAATGGCTTTGTAAGGTTAAAGGAAATAATATAACATTTAGATTAACATCACCTTACGAATATTAGCTCTTAAAGGGGCAGTGGTTTTGCTACAGTGATATACATTCCAAAAGTTATGTTTCCTCCCTCCCGTGTTATTCCACAATTTGTAAAAAGTCAGCTCCAAACGGGTGAGTTGGAATTTTCTCACGTTGTGACGTCACACCATGGAAACTCCTCCTCCTGACAATCCTGGCTCCTCCTACCCTATAAGAATGTGAGCTCCTCCCTCTCAAACTATACCTCACAGCTAAAACAAACACTGCGATTTAATATAGAAAATTTGTTATACTTTATTGTCATACTGTATATATGAAGCTATATACACAAAATGTGTTTTCTGTATTTAACCCCTCCCTGAGGAGCAGTGGGCAGCCACAGTGTAGCACCCAGGGAGCAGTTAGGGTTAATATAAGGGACTGATCAACATCCCACAGTGATGGACCAGGGAGATTAGAACTAGTGAGCCTACGATTACAAGCCTTCTCCCCTTAACCACTAGTCCCTTTATCCACAGATAATATATTTATACGTTCAGTATATAGATTATCTAGTGTAGCAGTATGAATGCTCAGAATCAGTTCCATTTTTAGTAGCGGTTATATTGCCTCATATCAAGCTTTAACATGATCTGACGTGTTTGTGACCCAATGCGACGCAGCGGTAGAACAAAACGGTGAATTATCGTCTTAAATGGACTATTCCTGTGGATGACAAGAAAGCAACGTAGCAGCTCTGGTGAGTGTTTGAAACAGATGACTGACTCCGCTGCTGATGTGATAAACACACCAAGGAGCAGTGTTTGTCAGACTCACAATCACAATAGCCTCTTAAACAGCCATGTGTTTTACTGTAATGTGCAGTTTTTTGGGTGAAAACAATAACAAGAGTGTGTGGATAGCAACAAAAATAGCTCTGGTGATCACCCTCTCAGAGCGAGGCATGAAGTCTGTGTCTACAGACACGCCCACTCATGTATATGCAAGAAGACCCCAAAACAGCCTGTTTTTAGAAGTGTCATTACATTGACTTGTCAGAGGGCTAAAACTCCAGAAAACAGGTGAGTTTGAGAAAACACAGATGAATGGAATGGAAATTGAATTCTCCCTCAAAACCAGGTTTCAGAAGAAGAAATCCGACCCAAGTCATGATGATGTCGGCCCAGCACTTACCTGACCCAGATCATAACACAAATACACAGTTGAACAGTGTAAGTGTATGTTGGCAGCATTGTTGATTAGGGTTTATTTTATAATCATAACAATAATAATAATACATTTTATTTAAAAGCACTTTTCAAGACACAGAGAGAGTTTGGACCATGTATGTATGTTGGATTTGTTACTGTTTAAGATCAGGAAGTTTTCTTGGAGCCATGTTTTGATATCAGATAGACAATTTGACAGTGTGGAGTGGGTTTCAGGGGTGATAGACTTGGTGGAGATGTATAATTGGACATCATCGGTGTAACAGTGAAAACAGAGACCATGACGACAAATGATTTGACCGAGGGGGAGGAGGTAGATGGTGAAGAGGAGAGGACCAAGCACAGAGCCATGGGGGACTCCTTGGGACAAGGGGGCAGTGGAGGGGGAACAGTTGTTAATGAAGATGAATTGTTTTCTGTTAGTGAGATAAGACTGTAACCAGTTGAGGGCATTTTGTGTTTTTATTCATTTTGTCAAAGGCGCTCATCTATTCCAGTCCTAGATAACCCCTGAACCGCATGTTTTATTAATAAAAAGGTAGATTTATATTAGACCATGACCATCATCACAGTTGATATAATCAGCAAGGAACCTGCTGTATAGACCCTTTGATTATTTGTAAACATTGTGAAGTATTTTGTTGGGCGGGGCTTAGCCTGGAGGCAAAACCACAATTGTGTTCATTTTTTCTGAGCATGAGAATCCACTGGAGTCCTATAAAACTTTAATTTACGTCCACTAATGTTATTTCTCCTATTATGGCACACAAACACACAACAAAGCTTTAAAATTACTAGCCTCCACAGTCTTTAGCCAGTGGCGTTAACTGTTTTTGCCTCCAGCCACGTCATTAAGGGGTCTATTACCATCTATAGGAGCTAATTGTTCTGTTCACGGCTGTCATATCGTAAAGCATTGATTGGAAAATTATATTATGCATTAAATGATATCAGGTGTGCACTGATTTATTTTATTTCTACTCAAAATGTAAGAATGGTATTCTGAAAACATCTGTGACCAGTGTTTACATTGATTTAGTGTTTCACAAACTAAATAATATGTTAGTTTGTTTTTAATGAAGGCTTAGGGGTTGTTGTTATTTATTTTTATTATTAGACAGTTTGACTTGCTGGTTTTCACCTTTAAAAAAGTGTAGGCACTGTATCATTCTAATCTCTGTATATCTACTTTAGCTTCACTTGATCATGAGGTTAAACACTGAGGATGATCAACCAATAAGGAAGACTTTACGAGTCACAGCAATGTCATGTGATGCAGCTGCCACTTCAGATGCAGCTTTGCATAAAAACACAACTCAAAAGCTAAATAACCACTCTAAACTTACCGATTAACCCCACACTGGATATGAGCTGTGTCTCAGGAGATGCCATCTTCCATCACCTGCAACAGATCCCACTTACAGAGTTAATGTTGAGACAAGGTGCGGACAGCTTCCCCAAAGAACCAACAGCAGAGGAATAAATACCTGTGGAAACACCCGCAGAATGTGTGGACGTCTAAAGGTGTAGCAGGAAAAAGTTGACACATTAAAAGTGGCCACAAGTCCAGCTGTGTGACAGATGTCAACAAGCTTCCAGTCGTCTTTCGTCTCTTCCGGGTTCTGGGTCTGGGAGACGCCCGGCTCAGCCAATCAGAGCACGCTTCCATTGCGCTAAATGCCGGTGCATTCAATATATCGGAATTTAGAAAGTCTAATTAGTTTGGTTAGAAATATCTGCAATTAATTTCCGCCTTGAAAAATAACATAATTCTGCCCGTGCAAAAATATATCACTTTCCAATCATTGTCTCTGGGGTACATCAATACAAATACTGTGTTATATTTAACGTCATTTTGACTAAACTAGTTTAAGGTTCAAGAAATGTCCTTTTGGAGTAACACTGGTGTGAATTACATTACGTTACATCTGTCCATAGATAACGTGATATTATCTATGGTTAACATTGCCTTACGCCCTCTGTTTGGTTAGGCTCTAAACATCCACGGAGAAGATGACGAGGCGAAATGTCCTTTTGCCTGTTGAAACTCGAGTCCAACATATATTCAACTCTATCTAAAGTTTTGACTAGGCTGATTTACGTTATTGATAACTTTAATTAATTTTTACTAGGTGAACATATAGCATATTTTCTTCTCTAATGAACTGAAATTTCGTGACATGAATTTTTTTTCTTCTTTTTTTAAGAGATGTCCTTAAACACACCATTGGAAAAGCGCGTACTGGAACGGTGACGCAGCTGAGTTGCCAGGTTTGTTAGAAATCCACATTTGAACTCACTGACCGCAGTAAAGAATGAGGTACTTAGAATGTTTTCTCAATATTTTATACTCCTTCCACACTTTATATTTTTAAACTGTGTGCATTCATGAAATTTTCCCTTCATACTAAATCACTGTTGAAACATAAAGAGGTGATAAACAATTCTGGAAATGGTTGAGTAAAAGCAAAGTATTTTAACTTAATTCATGAAATGGTCTAATAATGTAAAATAAAGATCTTAACAAAGTATTTACTCACTGCATCTATTCAATACAATTATAGTGACAGAGCTGTCCCATATCTGTCTATCATTCTTTTACTTTCTTCACTTTATCTGTTAAAAATAATATTTACATTTGTACTAATTTAACTGAAAAATAAAGCTGAAGGCATTGAGCTTGAGGATTCTAAAGGCTGTATTTAAAGTTAGCAGTGATGAGGAGGAGGATGGTTCCTGCCACTACAAAGTGTGGGACCCCAGATGTAAATTGACCCTGCACAGAGTAACACGGGCCTTTTCTTTCAACATCACTGCTTGAACTCACACAGTCATTGTTTATCTAACTCACACATGTCAAACACAAAGCACACGGGCCAAACCCAAACTGCCAGAGCATCAAATTCCTCCAGAGTGACAATAACGCTCAAAGTGGAAATGAATGTTTCATCATGGGAAATTTAAAGTTCATTGTGTACATGTGAAAGTGTTCAAATTGGGGAACAATAATGTTAAAACTTTAATGTTGTGACATTGTAACACAGCTTACTTAAAATAAAAAATATAAAATAAAAAAGCATAAAACCACTAACAAAACTGTTTTTGTGAAACAACCTACTTCCTTTAGTCGCACAGTAAGTTGTGCTCTCCAAATACACAGTCAAAGTAATAATAATAATAATAATAATAATAAGTCTCATATTGTGTTTGTCTTGTGCTGAATCAGCGATAAGCAACTTTTAACACAGCGGGGCCACAAAAATGTGATTGTCTGATTCGAGGGCCACATCATTAACATTCATGACAGCATTTAGAATAATGACCAATCTGAACCATAATACAGGAAACAATAAAGGATTTCTGAGTTTTTGTTGTAATTTTGTATTATTTTTTTTCCCCTTTCATTTTTATATTTTCCTGCTGTTCTTGTAATGTGTTTTTTTGGAGTCATGTTGTGCATTTTTTTTTTTCCTGTTTGCTGTACGAGTCCTTTTCTGTAATTTTTGTTATTGTCTTATATATTGTTCTGTCATTTTGTGTATTTTTCTGTCCTGCTATGTGTTCTTGTATGAGTCTGATGAGTCATTTTATGCATTTATGTCATCCTTTTGTCTATTATATTGTAGTTTTGTGTACTTTGTAGGTGTCGTGTGTTTCTGGAGTAATTTTGTGCATTTATGTTTTGTGCATTTATGTTGTCCTTTGTTGTTTTTAATGTCGCTTTTTGTATTTTGTAGGCATTTCTGGAGTCATTTTGTGCAATTATGTTGTTCTTTGTGTGTTTTTATTGTAGTTTGGTGTAGTTTGTAGGCGCCTTGTGTTTTTCTGGTGTCATTTTATGTGTTTCTGGTGTCATTTTGTGCATTTATGTTGTACTTTGTGTGTTTTTATTGTCACTTTGTGTATTTTGTAGGGTGCCTTGTGTGATTCTGGAGTCATTTTATGCATTTATGTGTTTTTGTTGTAGTGTTGTGTGTCTTGTAGGGTGCTTCGTGTGTTTCTGGAGTCATTTTGTGTGTTTCTGGTGTCATTTTGTGCATATATATTATCCTTTGTCTGTTTTTATTGTCGTTTTGTGTATTTTTTTAGGCATCTTGTGTGTTTCTGCAGTCATTTTGTGCATTCACGTTGTATTTTTTGTGTTTTATTGTAGTTTTGTGTATTTTGTAGGCGTCCTGAGTGTTTCTGGAGTCATTTTATGCATTTATGTTGTCCTATGTGTGTTTTTATTGTAATTTTATATATTTTGTAGACGCTTTGTGTGTTTCTGGAGTCATTTTGTGCATTTATGTTATCCTTTGTGTGTTTTTATTGTAGTTTTGTGTATTTTGTAGGCCCATTGTGTTTTTCTGGAGTCATATTGTGATTTGCTTTTTATGATTTTTATTTTTGTTATCCATTTTGTGATTTACTTTGTTTCCCAGTTATGAATAATGCTGGGAGAGACGCTGCGTTGGTATATCGCGGTGGTCTGCAACCTTTACTCTCAAAAGAGCCATTTTGTCATATTGTCAGAGCCGGAAAAAAAAAAAAAAAAAACCTTTCTAATGAAAACAACAGTGTATACATTTCTATACAGTTAAAATTATATTGAATAATGTTTTGAAAACAAATTAATTTTTTTTTAGATAATGTATTTGAAGGCCTACAAAAATAACTTGAATTTGACAACACATGTCAGTCAACACATGCTGATTACTAATTTCTTGCCACATATCAAGCATGCATATTTAGCCGGCATGTTGGCAGTTAAATCAATCTGTCCCCACACAATTCAAATGTATATTTACGTCCAGGATAGACTTTTAGTAGATTTAGTTATCTTGCCAGGGATTTAAAACTTAAAGTTAACCACAGGTGCAGGAAAAAGTTAATGGTCTGTAGATGTTTCAGGACGTGAAGTGAGTTTTTGCAGGTTGACAAATCGTTATATCGTGATTTTATTTGGTTTCAAAATCATTAATCATTAATACCCTCTGTAAGAAAATAATTATTGATTTCAATATTTTTGAAAGCTTTAGGGAGCCATTGCAAAAGAGTCAAAGAGCCACATGAGGCTCCAGAGCCGCAGGTTGCAGACCCCTGGTATATCGCCCCCAGTCTGTTGATGACGTGACCGCAGCTGGAGGATGACGGAGTCCTGTCTGACCTGGCAACCCTCTTCGCGCCGCTCACGAGGTCTCTCAGCGGCGGAGAGTGCGTGGCGTGGATGGACTGGTGAAAATCAGGAGCTTTTCTGTAAAGTCATCCCATAAGGAGAAGTGATAAAACGCCACCAACATGCCGGCGTACTTCCAGCGGCCAGAGAATGCTCTCAAACGAGCGAACGGTGAGTAGAAAAACACTTAGGGTTATCTTAGCGGTCTCACAAGCATGCTAACCGCTAGCGGAGATTAGCTGCTAGGTTAATGTGAAAGGCGTGGAGGCCTTGTTAGCATGTTAGCATGTATTGACCGGGCCTTTGTACACTTATAAATGTATAGGGTATTGTTCTTTTAAAACATGTGTTGTCGTTAAGTTTTTTTTTAAGTTTTGATCTTTAGTGGGATCTGTAAATGTCTAGATATCTATTCGGCTACTACACGCTTTAACAGGGCTGTCCTTACCCGGACTTTGGGGCCTTCAAACCATATCCAGCATGTGTAATATGTCCGTATTTATCACGTACGAGAGGCTGTTAGCAGACTAGAGATGTTTGATGACACTTCATCACATTCAGTAGTGTTGGGGCAGAGATACATGGCTTAAGCCAGCTCTGCTCGAAACCGGGTTTTACCTGCTCAATAATGGGCCTAATCGTGCACTTAATGTATTGCATGGACTGAGGCAAACAAAATGTTTTCAAGAAAATCACATCAGAGTTTTTTTAATCTCCTAAATAACTGCAAATTAAAGGTACCCTGTGAAACCTTAATTTAGAGCTGTAAAAGAAATGGTATTGGTTTAATCTTGACTTACTTTTAAATTTCTGGGTAGTGATAATCTAACTTGGCAGATCTTGAAATGCTGTTTTGTTGTTTTCCTAAACTGTTATGTCTAACATTTCATTTGAATGTTAAGTATAAGTGAACCTGGGGGTTTGATCAAAGTTATCAGCTGCTACCTCATCCTGTTTTAACCTGTAGCTACTGGATCTTACTTACTTTCAGCTGCAGTGGGAATGTTGGGAACACTCACAGCAGGACTCACATTGTCGGATAAAAAGCATCACAAAAGTTTACTGCTGTATTTAAGAGCTGTTGCTACAATATTTATGAGCGAGAATGCTCTAATTCCACCATTGGCAGCTCAATATAGAAAAGCAACAACATAAACATTCAAATAGTAAATCAATAAACAGAATAAAACTTTGTATTTATCATCAACCAGGTGAGTAAACAAGGAGAAGGTTAAATCACTAAATATACAACATGTGTATGTGTTACTATTGGATCATTTTGCTTTGGAAGCTCACCACGTAGATGTTTGTGTATAATATTAGTATATCAATATATAATATTAGTATATCCATATATATTATAATATCCAGGGTTCTCGCCAGTGCTGTTGAGCGTAGAGGCCCCGACTTGTAATTTTGCTCCCCTATTAGGTGATGTCGCCCCGTACGCTTCTTTTTCAGTAGCGTATTGGGGCTTTTACACTAAATTTGGCCCTCAAACAGTTATAAATTTCTAATTTTTCCATGCCAGTGGTGCTTGTTCGTGCACTACACGATTTCAGTATGCTGTGAAAAATTCCTGGTGAGAATACTGATATAAATATTTATTTTGTTTCATTCACTTTATTCTAGAGATGCAACAATACAATCTAGGGATAGACCAATTTTTAGGGCTGATGCCGATACCTTTTTTTTTCCCCCCCCCCATCAGCCTTAGCCGTTGTCCGATACGGACTTCCAGTTTTCTACTTTTGCTCAATTTACATCATGAAAATTACACAATGATGCTAACAAATGGTACAAGTCTCAATTTATTAAAAAAAAAAAGTTTTAAAAAATTAACAAAGGTGAGGTAGAACAACAAGAATTTTTTTGAACATATAGTGAAAACAGGTGATGTAGAACAAGTAAAAAATATTTCTGCTCTCTGTAAATAATGCGGATCGGCGAACGCAGCAGCCCGCATCAGCCGATGCAGATACACGGCCGGTCTATCACTAATAGTCAGCCCCCAGTTCAATAAGTTTTTTTTGTCATGGTTCAGTTCTGATGGCCTGGTCCCGTAAAGTGTTTCCAGTGTTAAGTGTTTTAAGTACATTTTAAAGAACAGCAAGAGATTAAGAAAAATAGTTGTTTTTTTCCTTTTTAAACCTTTTATTTTAATTTGAAGCAAAACAAAATGAATACACATCCCTGAATGTGGTGTATTGTGCAATATACTGTAAAATAAACACAACTTTATGAAATACATAGAAAATAAAATGACACTTCCAAAGAATAAGTGCTTAACCCCTGCAGCCCATATACAAACTAGAGAAATATTAATTCAAAATTAAAATAAACTAAAATTCACCGCTTTCAATAAATAAACCTGTACTTCAGTAAACTTAAATTGAATTTTTTAATTAAACGTTTCAAATAATGGCTGAAAATCTATGGTGATGAATATATAATGAACAAAGGCACTGATGCAGGACTGTTGCTTTTTGGTTGATGTTTGATCGCCTTGCTTCAATGATGTTGCTGGGCAATGGCGCCACAGATGTGAAGTCATGTTGGAAGTGTTTCTATTTAAATCGACCGTATGTGTCAAACAATATTTACAGAGAAAGCAAAATGTTCTCACGCTTCCCAAGCTGTAGTGGCTTCTCACTATTGGCCATGCTGAAAATAAATAACGTTGTCAGCCTCGCCAAACTTAAGCTCATTGTGATTGGCTAGTAACTCACTTGGCGTGTTTTATTTCTTCCCTGAGCATTGACTCACAGGCACACTCAGGCACGCAGTCAAAGCCAATTTAGAGAGAAGTACAATGCGCGGAACCTAGTCAAGCACACAATAAAATAAAAATGTAGTTTACAAGTCAGTATTGTACTGTTGATGCTGTACTGAATGGTTCAATACATTATTGAGGATTGTTGCATGTCTAGTTTATGTGTTGACTTACTATTGTGTGTCTGCAGCAATAAAGAACTTATTCCATTTATTAGTGTTTCCTGTCATTTAGGCTAAATATAAAGATGATGTGTTATTGGCTGGTGACTAACAGTAAACTACAGCTGACAAGGATTCTGTCCAATGTTGCATAAACAACAAATTTCCACTTCTAAAACCAATAAAAATGATGCATTTCCCCTATTTTTAAAGTTAAAAACTAAAATATTCTAAAAGTTCTCTTTATAAGAAGTTAAAATTTTATTACGATCTACAAAGAACTGTAAAAAATAATACTTTTCCCCAATTTCTAATATTTGTGTCATCTATTTTATTCTTATAAATGATTCTGCAGACAAAATATCACTGAATGAGAGCCCAACAAATTTATTTTTGTTTGGGTGCCGATTATAATTAGCGGTTCTGCTTCCCAGTATTGATTTTCTAAATACAATGCAGTGAAGGTTTGACTGCCTAATTATGCAGAGCAGCCATGTAATCATCAACATTATTATTAATAATAACAGATTTATTATGTTGTTCAATGCTCTGTCGATGAGAAAGCTGTCGACTTTAACCATGTACAAGTCAACATCCTTTGGAAGAAGGTGGGGACCGCTTATTGTTTTTTTACAATCTGGTGACCTGTGATCTCTTTACCTTTGCAGAGTTCCTGGAGGTTGGCAAGAAGCAGCCAGCTCTGGATGTCCTCTATGATGTCATCAAGAGTAAGAAGCATCGAACATGGCAGAAGATCCACGAACCCATTATGCTCAAATACCTGGAGCTTTGCGTGGACCTCCGCAAGAGCCACCTGGCTAAAGAGGGTCTCTACCAGTACAAGAACATCTGTCAGCAGGTGTGGATTGGTCACATCTGGATGCCTGCACATCATAACCTGTTTTTGAGGAAAAGACTAATGTAAAATATTGTAATTGCAGGTGAACATCAAATCTCTAGAGGATGTGGTCAGGGCTTACCTGAAGCTGGCGGAGGAGAAGACAGAGACGGCCAAGGGGGAATCCCAGCAGATGGTATTAGACATTGAGGATTTGGATAATATACAGACCCCAGAGAGGTAAGTCTGCATTTGCATTTTTAATGATGAAATGTTTTTTTTTTTCACACTTTTAAATTGACAAAGTTTTACAGCTGTTATTGATTGAGCATGTTTGTTGTAACTTCAGTGTGCTGCTGAGCGCTGTGAGTGGAGAGGACACACAGGATCGAACTGATCGCCTGCTTCTCACTCCCTGGGTGAAGTTCCTGTGGGAATCCTATCGTCAGTGCCTGGACCTGCTGAGGAACAACTCCAAAGTGGAGCGCTTGTACCATGACATTGCTCAACAAGGTAGTGAACTAAGGTTTTAATCAGTATGAAGGTATTGTGTTTATTGCAAATTAAGATGACTTTTCTTTGCTTCAAAACCTCCCAACGCATTATTGAAACTGAACTTTTGTTTTAAGCTTCAGTTAAACTCTTGATTAGATGAGAAGGAAAAAAACAACTTGAGCTCTGAGTCAGGAGTCAAAGACAAAACGCGTTCCATCCAATTCTGAGAAAATATACATTCACTGTTTCTGCAGCTTTCAAGTTTTGCCTCCAGTACACCCGGAAGGCAGAATTCCGTAAACTGTGCGACAATCTGCGCATGCATCTGGGCCAGATTCAGCGTCACCACAACCAAAGCACAGCCATAAACCTCAACAACCCAGAGAGCCAGTCCATGCACCTGGAGACACGCCTGGTGCAGCTGGACAGTGCCATCAGCATGGAGCTCTGGCAGGTTAGTGACTTGAGTCGCTAAGAAAATATAAATACTGGATTAGTCATTTTAAATCTGTATATTCTGAAATATAATTTTGCATGTTTCTTTTTGTATTCTGTTTTTTGGCATTAAGATAATCAAGCACAGCACTGATGCACTTTTTGTCATGTGTTTGATCAGGAGGCTTTCAAAGCCGTCGAGGACATCCATGGGCTGTTTGCTCTTTCCAAGAAGCCCCCCAAACCACAGCTGATGGCCAACTACTACAACAAGGTGTCCACTGTGTTCTGGAAATCTGGGAATGCTCTGTTCCATGCCTGCACTCTCCATCGACTCTACCATTTGTCCAGGGAGATGAGAAAGAATCTGACCCAAGATGAGATGCAGAGGTAGAACATTCTTCAGTTTTCTGAGTGCTCTGAATCCTTCCACAATTCAAAAATCTGTATTTTGAGTTAATTGGAGTCTCAAGATTGCCTGTAGAAGTGAATGGGAATGTAGGTGGTTGTGTATTTGTGCTTTGCTTACCATGGAATGGACTGGCATCCTGTCCAGGGTGTACCCCCCCACACAGCACCCACTGAGAGCTGGAGCTGACACCCTGAACAGGATCAAGCACTACATAAAATAAATAAAATCATTAACATGTTTCTTTTTTGATGGTCAGGATGTCCACTAGAGTCCTACTGGCAACACTGTCTATTCCCATCACCCCTGAGCGTACCGACATTGCCCGCCTGCTTGACATGGACGGCATCATTGTGGAGAAACATCGCAGGCTGGCCACACTTTTGGGTCTGCAATCGCCCCCGACTCGCCAGTCTCTCATCAATGACATGGTATTTATTCAACCTTTTCCAGACTCATGGTGTTTATTAACATGTTTGTAGTTTAAAGAAAGCGAACATTTAATCTTATCACACATTAATACTTTACTTTGGGATTAAAAAAAAAAATTCAGTTGCAATCTTTTAGTCCCTCAGTGGTGGCAGCGAGTTTCTATTTCTCATAGAAAACTAATTTTCAGTCTCATTTGATTATAATTGCTTGATTTTGTGCTTATGCATTTTTTAATGACAAAATATGTTGGAAAACCTAAACTTTAAACCCAGAAGCATTCCAAAGCCTGATAGTGGGAGCCAGTGGTTGGGAAAGCCTGCTTCACTGTTAGTGTACTGGTGTAAAGACGGTGATTGGTTTTATTGCCTGATTTGCATTTTAGGTGAGATTCAACCTCCTGCAGTATATTGTCCCTGAAGTGAAAGAACTGTACAACTGGCTTGAAGTAGACTTTCATCCTCTGAAGCTCAGTGGAAGAGTGACGAAGGTAAATGATCCGGTGATGTGACACTGGAAAAAGGAAGCGTTATTATCATACTTATTTCTAATATTTTACTCAACTATGATCTCTTGTTTTTAGGTGCTGAACTGGGTACGAGATCAGGCTGAGAAGGAGTCTGATCTGCAGCAATACGTTCCACACCTGCAGGGTAACACCATCCTGAGGCTCCTACAGCAGGTAGTTCTCACTTTTATTGATCCTCTCTACTTTGTAATGATTTCACTGCTAATCTTTCTACATTCTTCTCTGGTTGAAGGTTGCTCAGATTTATCAAAGCATCGAGTTTAGCCGTTTGGCCTCCCTTGTCCCGTTCGTGGATGCTTTCCAGCTGGAGCGCTCCATTGTGGATGCCGCACGGCACTGTGACCTGCAGGTAGGTAGTTTCTATAGTAACGAGTGGTAATTAACTCATTCAGTGCCAGCCATTTTCAGAATTTCTACCCCCATCAGTGCCAGCCGTTTTTGAGCATTTTGACTGATTTTTAAAGGCCCATAGAATACTTTGTATTATGACAATATGAGATCTGAAAACAGATTCTGAAAGATTGAAGCCTTTACTTTCATCATATTTTAGTTTTTGTTTTACACAAATCCTCAGTGTCAGAGCAAAAAGCTGAGAAAACCCTGTCAGTGACTTTAAAGCTTTTTTTTTTTTTGACAATTCATTGTTTCCTTATATAAAACAAAAAAACCCCACTGATACAGGGCTTTTGTTGAGAAAATTATTATTATTTTGCTATCTGGGTCATAGTTGAATGGATTTCTTACTGTTTTTTGGCGTTTCTCTCCCATCAGTCTGCATACACGCAACTTCCTCTTCCTCCCATACATGCCGAGTGTCACTGCTTGCACTGTTTTTTTAATCGTTTTATCTCATCGCCACGCTCTCCAATAGTCGACTAAAGTTCCACACATGCTCTGGTCGGGTGTGCGCTGGTGGGATCATCGATATCATCTCTCGTGGCGCCATTTTTTGTCTCGTAAACTCATTTCCTCTTCATCTGAGCTCTGCATCTAAAGGTGCGCTGATACCACCTACATGTCACCTATTATTTTGCTATCTGACTCACAGTTGAGGCCCACCCACCCCCCGTCGATCACACAGATGTAATTTCCTCTTCCTCCCGACACGCAGCAATGACGGTTTTGGCTCGGTTAGTTGATGGTTTTATCTCATGATTGCAACATTATCAATAATCGTTAGTATGTGGTGCTGTGAGCTGCTGGATACTTCACTATATCACCCCGTAGCGCCAAAATCCCACTCGTTCCTGCTTCTCCCCCCCAGCTAATGGTGGCATCAGTGGCTAATCTCTCATCTAAAGGTGCAGTGCTGCCACCTTCAGGGCACCAGTTGGTCACTACATGACATTACAGCTTAGATATTGATGAGGGACCTCCACCAGGGAGTTTTCTAGTAACTGTGAAAAAAACGCAAATGACGAGTTATCTCGTCAATGGCACTGAGTGAGTTAAAACAGTAAGAAACAGTCTTTGCAGTGAGTTAACATTTGGATTTTGTTTTAAGGTCCGAATTGATCACTCCTCCCGAACTCTAAGCTTTGGTTCTGATCTAAACTACTCAACCAAAGAGGATGCTCCTGTTGGGCCCTTCCTGCAAAACATGCCATCAGAGCAAATCAGGAACCAGCTCACTGCCATGTCGGCTTCTCTGGCCAAAGCTATCCACATCATCAGGCCTGCCTCCATACTGGTTAGTTCTGCCTGATGTTGACTTTAACAATTAAACAAGACGTAATACATTTCAGGCTTTAACAATTTTTTATCTCGACATTTGCTAAAGTTACCATCACTTTATGTTCTTTAAACCTTTCAGCAAGAGCGTGAGGAGCAGAGCCAGTTGGCCATCGCTGCTTATCAGAAAAATGCCCGCAAGGATCACCAGCGGATCCTGGCTCGTAGACAGACCATCGAGGAGCGCAAGGAACGCCTGGAGAGCCTGAACATCCAGAGAGAGAAGGAGGAGATGGAGCAGCGGGAGGCTGAGATGCAGAAGGTGCGCAAGGCAGAGCAGGAACGTCTGGAGCTCGAGGCCAAGGAGCGCGAGAAGGAGCGCATCATGCAGGAGCACGAGCAAATCAAGAAGAAGACGGTCCGTGAGCGACTGGAACAAATCAAGAAAACTGAACTTGGAGCCAAAGCTTTCAAGGATATCGATATTGAGGTGTGACTTGCTGACGAATGAGTTCAAGTTCATATTTTCCCTCCAAGGGCTCTTTTACTTTACTCAAGTTTTCTACACTAATTTACATATACACTACTGTTTACACAATTTCAAAATAATTGCAAGTTATAAAAACGTTCTATTACAAAAACGATGTATGTTAATAATGAGCACAGATTTTATGTATTTGTATTTTATTATTTGTGAGGGAATTGCAGGAGGGGAGACACATTGCACTCCCCTGGCCCAGTAAATAATGCAGGATCACCTACATCCATAATCATCTTCAGTATGTGCTGACATGTGCATAAAATACAAAGTACTGTTAAAACTATTTGTCCATAGTTGTATTTTAGCATAAATGGGATTAAAAAAAGTCTCCCTAACAAAAATTCTTTGCCAAATTATAAAAACTAAAAGTCTCATGAATCTTTTATTTTTTAATTAGTAATATTTAATTTGGCTCCAACATTGAACTGGGTTACCAGAGCTAATACTTGATTCTGGATGTAATTCGGAGTGCTTTTTGTGTAGGATCTAGAGGAACTGGATCCAGACTTCATCATGGCGAAACAGGTGGAACAGCTGGAGAAGGAGAAGAAAGAACTTCAGGAACGTCTAAAGAACCAAGAGAAAAAGGTAAATGAGTTAATGATTCATATTCCAATACTAACTAAATGGAAAACTAAACAAAATTTAATTTTTTTTTCCTTCTGTTTCTTTCAGATCGATTACTTTGAGAGGGCAAAGCGTCTGGAGGAGATCCCTCTCATTAAAAAAGCTTATGAGGAACAGCGTGTCAAAGATATGGAGCTCTGGGAGCTTCAGGAGGAGGAAAGGGTAAGAAAACTCAAAGGTTACACAAACCAAGAACTAATCATTTGCCTTCCAGAAGGTCCACAGTTTCAGTGTAACTTTGTGTCCTTGTAGATCAGCAACATGAAAGTGGAGCGTGAGAAGGCTCTGGAGCATAAGAAGCGCATGTCGAGGATGATGGAAGACAAAGAAAACTTCCTCTCTAAAATAACCGCTGCCCGTAGCTTCATCTATGAGGTATGATCATTCAGTAGAGTTATTGCTGCCATCAGAGGAGCAGCACAGTCATGCTCGTTTTTTTTCCTGCAGGAAAAACTAAAAGCATTCCAGGAGCGTCTGGTTGAAGAGAGGAAGCAACGCCTGGAAGACAGGAAGAGGCAGCGCAAGGAGGACAAGCGCAACGCTTACTACCGCCAGAAAGAAGAGGAAGCCCAACGCATCCATGAGGAGCAGCTGAAGCAGGGTAAAGCAGTGAGACCACGTGTGATTCTTGGAGCCATTTTCATATGAGCACTGAGTCTCAAGACTGTGGTTCACAATTAGGAATGGGAATATTTGATGGAACAGAAATGCTTTCTTTCACAGAGCGAGAAGAGCGTGAGCGCTTGGAACAAGAGCAGCGAGAAGAAGAAGAGAGGGAGTACCAGGACCGCCTGCGTAAGCTGGAGGAGCAGGAGAGAAAGCAGCGTGCTCGTCAGCAGGAGATCGAGGAGCGAGAACGACGCCGGGAGGAGGAGAGGAGAGTTCCTCCTGAAGAAAAACCCAAGGTATGAAGGAGGCTGATTGAAGTGGTCACATTAAGGTTTGTCTCTTCCATTTAAAGGGATACTCACCTCACATGACAAAGAACTCAACTGATAGACTGCTTTATGTAACCTTTAGTAGGAATGAGAGGAAGCTGCCAACGATGTAAAAAGTACTTTAAACGCATGCTTGTGGAGGGCGACATGTTTCACCTACTGTAACGTAATGATTACTGAAGTGTTCCATTCACGTAACTCCTCCTGATTCTATGAGGTTAAAAATTGTTAAAATGGCAGCGTCGATTTCCCTGTTTGAAGGTTTCTTCCTTGTTCTGCTGAAGCCATGTGCAGATTTGTAGTAAAAATTACTAATAGTGACATCTTAATGCTACACCAACAAGCATTTTCAGAGTTTGATTTCTTGTTATACGGTTAGTGCAATGTCGAAATCTGTCCACTGTAACGTTGCTGGTCTTTTTAGGAATAATGTTCAAGGAAATTGATGACGTGTAACTAAACATTAGATTGAAGTTAAAATAAATGCTTTCAAAGTAATTTCTGACACGAATTCTTAACTAAGAGTTATTATTGAGTAAAGGTGAGATGACATATCGTGCAACAAGATAACCCATCATTAAAACGTCACAAGATGTATTATTGAGTGGACGAATGTTATTGTGAGAGAGGGTCGGATAAAAATTATTCACAGAAAAAATCAGAAAATTCTTGCTCATCATAAAACTTTATATGTTGACTTAAGTTTTAATGGCGAGTGGAAGGGAATTTTAAAAAAGCCTAACATGCAGTCGGGGCTCCTGTAAATAAATAAATACTTAGAGGCCATTTAGAGTAGGTGATTTGTCTACTTCTTTCTTTTGGTACTTTGAGACAAAATGGGTCAATCAGCCTGTATAGTATTTGAAGCATGTAGGACGTGTGCCTTAGTTTGCTCTGCTTTTACAGGAACCTGTTGAGAAAGAAGAAGGAGGTGGGGGAGGAGGAGGAGGAGGATGGAGGAAGCGCACAGAGGGAGAATCAGAATGGCGCCGTGCAGTGCCGGACAAGTGCGTGGCAGTGTCTTTAGTTTTTGTCTCTTTTTGCTTGGCTTCTCTAACCCTAAAGCTGCTCCTCACAGGGAGTGGCGACAGGAAGGCAGAGAAGATGAGCAGGAGGACAAAGATGGTTCCGTCAGACGCTCAGAAGGCCCTCGTCGTGGTGGAGATGAAAGGGCCCCTCGCCGTGGCTTTGACGATGATCGTGCCCCTCGTCGTGGCTTTGACGATGATCGTGCCCCTCGTCGTGGCTTTGATGATGATCGTGCTCCTCGTCGTGGCTTTGATGACGATCGTGGACCACGCAGAGGATTGGAAGATGATCGTGGACCACGCAGAGGGTTTGACAGTGACCGCGGGCCAAGGAGGGGCATGGATGAAGATCGTGGCCCACGACGAGGCTTTGATGATGACCGCGGCCCCAGACGTGGCTTTGATGACGACAGAGGTTCCCGCCGAGGCATGGATGATTCGAGGGGCTCCAGACGTGGTGCTGATGACGACTGGTTTCCAAGGAGAGGAGGAGGAGATGATGATGGGCCACGCCGCGGCGGAGATGACGCTAAGCCCTGGAAGCCTCTGGGCCGACCTGGTAAGTCTGCAGCTCATGAAGGACAGACCTGTAAGAAAAAAAAAAATCTATGTGGAGATATATCACAATATTCCACTGCAAGATTATCTTACTGATCCAAAAAAATTTTAAATTAATGTTTTAAATCATGTCTTTTTAAAAACCATTTAATTGCATTAACTTAAGTATAGCACGTAAAGGTCACTAGGTGTACATTGAAAAATGTAATTTGACAGTTTGATAAACACACCACTTGTTTTTTATATTGGTACTTGTTAGTTATCATTTACTTGTTTTTGCAAGTTTAAAAAACATAAGTAATAGTGTATTTCATATTATTTTGTACTGTGTCCTGTTGCAGGGGGTTGGCGTGAGCGAGAGAAGGCTAGAGAGGACAGCTGGGGGCCCCCACATGGTGGCACCCAGGACGGTAGCGATGGAGAGGAAGACGACAGATCTGGAGACCGTTTCAAGGAGCGTCGTCCAGTCAAGTGGGTTTTATCGTCCCGACTACAATTACTGATTAAACGATGACCTCAGAGGCTGAATCCTGGTTATTGTTACACTTGTTCACAGAGAGGAGAACCCCTGGAGGAGAGGAGGTACGGACTCCGGCTGGCGGGATTCTCGCAGCAAAGAGAGCACGGATCGTGACGACCGTCGTGACCGCGACGACCGTCGTGACCGCGACCCACGACGTGATCGTGGCGAGGACGAACGCAGAGACCGTGGCGTCGAACGGCGTCGAGATGATCGTGAACAAAGACCACCACCAAGAGACCGAGATGAGGGTAAGCAATTTGTTTTAGATATATCTTAAAGATTAGGGTTTAGTGTGTCTAACTCAAGGCCTGGGGGCCAAATCTGGCCCTTTAAAGCTCCCAATTTGGCCTGTAGGAGAAAGTAAAAAATGACAGCAAAAACATGAGTAAATCATAAACTCATTCAGATGTAGATATTTCAGAACCTCCAAATATACATTTCAATGAACTGGCACATTTATTTTCTTCCAGAACTCAGTTTTTCAAACCTACATCACAGGCTGACAATCATTTTATACTTGAAATTGTTGCAAGTACTCTGAATTTTTTCAAAGTCTTACAATTTACTTCAAATTATTCCCCAAACTTTTCCTAAATTACATAAAAATTGGTCACAAAATCAAGGAAATTTAGGATCCTGCATAGGCCATCTGTCACTTGTTGCTTGATATTGTCGGTGCCTTACATACTTTAAATACGTGGAAGTGCACTGGGGCACAAGGAAGATACAATTGTTTATTCCGCCTATAATTTATCGCCCACTTAAGATCAAATCAATCCGTATTCGGCCCCTGAACTAAAATTAGTTTGACACCCCTGATTTAGATGAACTTTATCCCACTATCACATGTGCATACATGCTGCTGCTTTTCCTCATCTGGATGCTTTTTCTGCAGTTTTTACATTTGCCACCAGGGGCCAGTGTTACTACATTATTATTTACCAAATCAATGTACCCATTTATGAAGCCTGTAAAATCTCCAATATTATCGTCCTCATTCTTGTGCTAATTGCAGGCAGTTCTTGGCGTTTTGGAGGTGAAGAGAAACGTGAAGAGCGGGAAAGAGAGCGACCCCAGGAACGGGACAGGGATTCAGAGCAGGATGGAGGTAGAGAGAGGGTTTGGAACACCGACAAAGAAGTTCCTCGACGCAAGAACGAGACGGATGATGATGGCTGGACCACTGTCCGCCGCTGACCTCTATCTCTTCCCTCCTAAAATTGGTTAAAAAGTTCAGCCACTTTTCAACATTATTGTTATGGCTACATGCGTTCGGATGCCTGTGTGTTGTTTCTTTAAATTTAATTTGTAAGAAAGAAAATTCCCTTGTTGCATTTATCTTCATCTAAAACTCTAGCTTTCACTTTTTATCCTCTAATCCAAACCATCAATAACCTCATGTGGGCTACAGAGCCCCCCCTCACTCAGTACTGCTGCACCCCAGTGGTCAGGAGTGTTGCTGTATCAGGATCTATCAACCTGCTCTAACATTCAATGCAATCTGTATCACCAACTGCCTCTTTTGATATTTCTGCTCCGTGTTCTCACAGCACATGAGTCTCACCTCGTGTTGTAGCAGTGATGTCTGCTCTTCATCCATCCAAACATCCTACTGATTCATTTTATGTGCATGCTTAGAGTATTCATTGATCTCTCCTGATCTCCTTAAGTGTGCTTCTATCTTGCTGCAGTCGAGGCATCAGCCCAGGTTGCATGTGTACAGATAAAGCCTTTATTAATAAAGATTGCTGGTTGCTCAACAGTTGTACATTCATTTGATGTTCACCAGTACATAAATTCATAAATACAATAAAAAATGTCAAAAGTAAATGGACCTTTTCTAATATACTTAGCAAACTGGTTTGTAGGGAGGAGGAGCTTTATTTCAAGGTTAAGTGTTTATGTTCACATGATTTAAAAATAACAATGATTTTTTTTAAAAATTTTATTTATTTATTTTTTTTAACTTGCCGTTGCAAAAATAAATCTAAAAACCAAAAAAGTTGGAAACTATTTTTTCACGTTATTTTATTTGGTGGAATTAGTGACCACTGGGAAGTATTTTTGAGCTTGATGAAAGAAATGTAACTCGGCTGATCTGGGGTCATAGTTGAGATTATATAAAATGATCTCTACTCCTGTCACTTATTGTGCACGTGTCAAGGTCGGGGGGCCAAATATGGCCTTTTATCCAAATTGGCCTGCAGAGGAAAGTAAAAGTGGCTGAGAAAATGGTAAATTACCAAATAATTTAGTTGTTGGTGTAAAATATCTGGTACGTTTCCATGGTTGCTTAACCTCTAGACTTTGGATATTTAAAAAAATAAACTTTTCATAGAAATTATTTCTTGAAATTAAGCAGAATTTGGGAGTAATTTGAAATCACTATTATATCAAAACAAATATTGGTTTCATTGCAAAATAATACTGAAAAAAAAAATTTCAACAGATTTATTTGGAAGTAGAACTAAAACCTCATTTTTAAAGAAATCCTACTCAATCCTCTAAATATTTGACAAGATATCCCCAGATGTAATACACATAGTCCGTACCTGTCACCTAATGGTTGGATATTGTCGGTGCCTTATATACTACATACTAGGGTGCATCAAACCCTGCAATCTGTCCTTAGTCTAATAATGTTGCAATGAATAAAATAGGGAGCCTTGCCAAATAATTGGTAAATCAGTTTATATTTATGTGGTCGTCATCAAGGTTGACATTTTTACATATGCCCCATTATCAGTGATTTTTATATTTAATAAAGCATTTGGGTAATTTTTTTTTTTTTTTTTGCTGGAATAAATTATATATTTTGCTTTGGATAATGAAGCTTAATAAGGCATTGACACAATTAGCATGATTTTTGTTTTCTTATGTTCTTCAGGAAAACAAAATAATGCATATTTTTTCCTGTTTGTTATTGTTTTGTGTTTTCACTGGCTTGGTAGACCCCATATACAATGATAGAATTGGCTAATATTTTGCCTGTTTTTTTTTTTTTTTAAATTTTTTTTGTATTGAACACATTTAGATTGGGGACAGAAATCTGTCCCCAACATTTATATCATTTATACATGGAAATGTAAAGTAGCACTAGTGTGGAAATGGTTCCATTCCCCACCTCTGTGGTCTCCTTGAGATCAAATTTGTTCGTATTTGGCCCCTGAACTAAAATAAATTTGACACCCCTGCTATAGTGTGAACACAAACATACCACCATTCATCCACAGGCATTTTAGACTCCAATCAATTTCCCATGTTTTGGACTGTGGGAAACACACACACACAGGAACATCTTCCAAAATTCAGCAAAAACCCTTACTTCAGTAAATGTTATTCTATCACAATGAACATTTGTTCCAGGAAACATTTCCGAGCCAATCACAGAGAATCCATCGGTCTGTCACTTCCTTCAGCAGCCGCTAGAGGTCAGTAAAATATTACCAAAAGGATCGAAAATCCACGACAAATTCACGAGTTGGGAGGGTTTAAACTCAGGCTGACATAAACAAGCACTCAGTGTTAAAAACAGAAAGCAGCTGGTGGACCTGTGGACGCTTTTAATACAGACACACGTCCGCGTAAATTAAACTGAAGTCAATGTGAACTTAGAAATAAATCAGTCTGTGCAACAAGCAAAAGGGAAACTGGTTATTATTATTATTATTATTATTATTATTATTATTATTATTATTATTATAAGTAATAATAGAGATTATTATTATTAGTAATAACTAATAACTTATGCTCATTGCTTGTTACATTTAAATTCATTAAAAATATACCACATTCTTGATGACTTGACGTGGCTAATGGCATCAATAAAATAAAAAAAAACATAGCCTAATATGTTATAATATAATAGACGGCTAATTCTTATATTAAACTGTTTTTTTTTTGTTTTTTTTAATTCTACAGAGAAATACCGAAATAAAAACTTTTGTCATAATAATAATAATAATAATAATAATAATAATAATAATAATAATAATAATAATAATAATAATAATAATAATAAAGAACAAGAAAACTACTTCAGCTATAAAGGAAGAGATTACCAGTAAAACTAAAAATCTGGTATTTTCACGTTCCATGGCTGCATCAATAAATTCCTCTATAAACTGTAACCCTGCACAGGGATGTGATGTGACTGCATGTGGCTCCTCTGTCGGAGGCCCCCTGTGCGCGCACTGTGCGGGTAACCTCATGCACTGAAGTGTCCAATAAAAACCACTGAATCTATACAATATGTGTATGGGAAATAATTCTGAACAAAAAACAAAACAAAACTAAATTATCCCACAAAAACTGAAAAATGTGGAAAAAACAGGAATACACCAGGCACACATTAATGTGATATTATGGTGTGCGTAAAGTGATATTATGGTGTGCGTAAAGTGATATTATGGTGTGCGTAAAGTGACATTATTGTGTGCGTAAAGTGACATTTTGGTGTGCGTAAAGTGACATTTTGGTGTGCGTAAAGTGATAGTATGGTGTGCGTAAAGTGACATCATGGTGTGCGTAAAGTGACATTGGTGTGTGTAAAGACTCCAAAACGCTGATTTCATGTTTGCGCAACAATATTGTGCTTAATTAAAAGTAATTTGCTGCTATAGAACACACACACACACACACACACACACACACACACACACACACACACACACACACACACACACACACACACACACACACACACACACACCGCGTGTGTGCGTGTGTGTGTGAGAGAGAGAGTGTGTTTGAGTCCGCCTCTCCCCTTATTCCCTCCATTGACGCACTTTTTAAGCGTCTTGCTCTCCACCAGCTTTAGCAGCAGCAGCTTTAGCAGCAGCAGCAGCGGCGGCCAATCACATCACCATGTGCCATTCCACTCTTCAGAGGAAGCTGTTTGTGGAGCTCCAGCGCTAATTAAGGCTCATGAACTAACAAACCTGCCCGCGCCAATAACCCCGCCAACCCGCCGAGGAAAGCGATCACATCCATGGATTAGTCCGGGAGTAGCAGAGACACTTTTTTTTAAATTACCCACTTTTTTTTGGGTGACAGCGCTGCACTAACTTTTGGCTGTGGACTATTTTTTATTTTTTAGAAAAGAGCACGCGACGACTTTGACCTTAAACTGGGGGAATCTGGACTATATCTGACCATGTTTCAACCCACACCCAAGAGGTGTTTTACGATAGAGTCTTTAGTGGCGAAGGATAATCCGGTACCGGTGTCCCGCTCCGAGGAGCCCATCAGGCCAGCCGCTCTCAGCTATGCAAACTCGGGCCAGATGAACCCGTTTCTCAACGGCTTCCACTCCGGCGGCAGGGGTGTCTACTCTAACCCGGACTTGGTGTTCGCTGAGGCGGTCTCTCATCAGCAGAACTCCGCCGTCCCCGTGCACCCGGTGGCCCCTCCGCACGCGCTAGCCGCTCACCCGCTTTCTTCTTCTCACGGTCCTCACCCGCTTTTTGCCAGCCAGCAAAGAGACCCGTCGTCGTTCTACCCCTGGTTATTACACAGATATAGGTACTTGGGACACAGATTTCAAGGTAAGTTCCATGGCAGCCATTACGCACAGGGGTTTTCATTATGGACAGAAAAAAACAAAACAAAGCTAAATAAACGCATTTAAATTCCAAACCCAAACTATTATTTCAATAAATATTTCACTTTGATGTTCAAGGGAATTATTTTTACTTTAATTCAAATAATGAAATAATTTGAAAGCCTTGAAGTATTTAGTTTCTAACAAGCTTGTAGACCGTTAAGCTGTGGCCTACCGGTATAAGCCTAAATAATAAGCGTTATTTGTAGCTATAAATATTTTTATAACTTTCTAGAAATTGTATTTTTAATCACAAAAATGCAATTTTCCGCTGTGCTAATATGCAAAGCTTATTTAGAGACTCAAACCTAAATTATAATTGAAATGTTTTTTTGTTGTTTATTTCGATTCTGCTTTTAGTAGTTTTTTTTTTTTTTCTGGCCTTGAAACTTTTTTAAAAGAATGAAAAAAAATGTTTCAATTCGTGTAATGTCAGTTCAAATAATGAAATGGTTAAAAACGTTATTCATAATTAAGTTTATGACATTTTAGGGGATAAATTAAAATAGTTAGATATAGTTATTATTAGATGATTATTTTAAGGTCAATCATTTTCTTTGTTTTATTCCCATTTTAATTCGGAGACACTGAAAATAACAAATAATAAAAAGGAAAAAATTAATTATATTTTTGCAATGATTTTGATGATGGCCTCTTCAGACTGTTTTTTTTTTTTTTTTTTTTTTAATTCTCGGCCTCAGCAGACTGTGTTTTTAATCGTTGTGCTCAGGCCTCTTTGTTTCTCAGGTGTGTGTGTGTGTGTGTGTGTGTGTGTGTGTGTGTGTGTGTGTGTGTGTGTGTGTGTGTGTGTGTGTGTGTGTGTGTGTGTGTGTGTGTGTGTGTGTGTAAAGGCCTGACAGGTGATATATCATTTAAATACTGAGGATATCCATGTTCTGTCCGTTTTGCAGGTAATGAAACGAGTCCAGAGAGTTTCCTTTTGCACAACGCGCTGGCCAGAAAGCCCAAACGGATCCGGACAGCCTTCTCCCCCTCGCAGCTCCTGCGGCTTGAGCACGCCTTTGAGAAAAACCATTACGTGGTGGGAGCCGAGAGGAAACAGCTCGCACACAGCCTTAGCCTCACAGAAACTCAGGTGAGGAAGTTTTTACCTGAACTCCACCTGCGCTTTTCTGACTCCACTGGTGTTGGGTTTTTATCTTTAAGTCTTTCATTAATGGCCATATTTAGTTTCACATGTGGGTGCTGATATTATTACATGTAGGGTACAGTTTTCCCCTCCCTCAGTCCTGTCTTTGTTTTGTGCCACCGTGCGTATTTACGCACCGTATAACTGCGCTATAATTCGAAATAAGCAGCCTTTAAATACTTCACACTGTGCTCAATGGCAGAGGCTTAAGGTTGGATCAAATCCACACTCATTGTACAGGCCTAACCTCGTTTCAGGAGGGGTTGAATTACTTTGTTTTCAGGAAGGGGGGGGGATGTGCTTTTTAAACCAGGGGCTAAATTAACCAGTTAACAATTTTATGGGACAGGCAGCACAAAGGCAGGAGGGGGGGTTCCCCGAATCCTATATTTAAAGGTGCCGTTTGAGCCCATCGGCCGCTGTCTTTTGTCCGCTGCCTCCTTTGGAGCAGCTAAAGGGAGAAATGAACCATCACCTACTTCAATTAGCGCACTGAAGGCTTATTAAACGCACCTCAGTCGCTGTTTAGGAGCTGAAAGGAGCGACAAAGCAAGGGCTGATCATTTATTATCGACAGCAGCACCGATTATACCGAGCGACGATATAGGCTACAGATATGTCAGATATGTGACACATGCTTTATTTCTGTAACACACACGTTGTCAGAAAATCTCACCATAAATAAATAAATAAATAAATAACAGACGTGACGCTCGATTAATGAAGTGTTGACTTAAAAATAAAAATACAAATTGTGCAAATTTATTTTTGTTGATTATTATTATTATTATTATTATTATTATTATTATTATTATTATTATTATTATTATTATTATTCAGAATATACATTCCATAACCAACACTTTACTTTATATTGACTTTTTAATTGTCTTAACCCTACTAAATTAAAGCTTGTGATTTATTGTGTTATTCTTAAAAGTTGCAAAATTAGTGCATTATTGTTATTTTAATTTTCATTTGATTATGGGACAAATTGTGAGCGCTGAACCTTTTTTGCACCCTTTGTCCCACTGACCACCTGCTGTCCCATGCAGTGTGTTTTGTACTGTGGTAAATGTACTGGTTTTTTTCTGGTGATACTGATACCAGTCTTTTCTTCATCTCACTCAGGTCAAAGTGTGGTTTCAGAACCGGAGGACGAAGTTTAAGCGACAGAAGCTGGAGGAGGAGGGCTCGGAGTCTCAGCAGAAGAAGAAAGGATCGCATCACATAAACCGGTGGAGACTTGCGACGAAACAGTCGAGTCCGGAGGAAATTGACGTCACGTCGGACGATTAAAAAATAAAAGCGCAACGCGGAGACAAAGACTATATTTGAGCGTCTGGATGAAGGAGGACGTGGAGAGGCCGTGAGGGTACAACAAAGCCAATGTCACATTTCACATCTCTGAAGATCGGCAGCTGTGGGTGAGAGAAACCCGACTGGACCTGCTGTCTGTGTGTCTGTCAGAGGTCCGTCAGTCCAAAAAAAAAAAAAAAAAAAAAAAAAAAAAAACCTCCAGGAAAATGAGGCTGACACAAGCTCAGTCCGCTTAGCTGAACCCCTCCACCCACCACCAAATTCACATTGGACGTTTTGCACTTCGACATTTTTCTTTCTTTCTTTTTAAAACTAAAAACACAACTTTCCTCTCCAAATACCAAAAAAACACCAAACTGCTTTTGTAAAACTTGAAATGCATGATATAGTTTTTGGGTAGCTGTTTTTTTTTTTTTTTTTTTAATTTAATTTGACTATTTTTCCACAAACCAAGAAGAAGAAGAAAGAAAGAAAGAAAGAAAGAAAGAAAGAAAGAAAAAACACATCAATTTCGTTTTTCTCTCTAGTTTCCACCCTAGAGATGTCGTACTTTTTTCTTTTTTAAGTTTTTTTTTTTTTTTTTTTTTTTTTTTTTTTTTACAGATTGTGCAGTCTTTAATTCATGATTCTCGTGTAAAAGTGATCGTGACGACATTTGAAGTAGCAGTGCTGCGTTATAGTGTTTTTAAAAAAAGAAGAGAAAAAAAATGGAAACAAAAGTTGCATTATTTGGATGGCTGAAAAACCAACATTTTTAAAAATCTGAATTACATCCAGGGGGGGCATGGTGTCATCAGGGCTGAGTCCCCTTAACCCAGAAAGCTTTACCTAATTGTGTCGCTGTACTCAACACTGAACGTTTCCACGAAGGACTAAAAAAAAAAAAAAAAAAAAAAAAAAAAAAAAAACCAGAGAAAAAGCACTGAGCGTATTCCATGTACAGAAATGCTAAAACTATTGTTTCTGCTCGACCTTCTTTTACAGAATGTAAATAATTTTTTGTGTTTGTGTTAAGTTTGCTACAATTTTAACACAAAGTATACTTCCAAGAAGTATGTATTTGTCAATATTTTGTCAATAAAGTTTTATCACGATGTTGCGCGCTGTAGTGCAGGGTTTTAATTGCAAAATGGAGACCTTTGGGTATGTGCGATCCTGTTCTGTGCTGTTTATGTGGAAGGTTTTGGACTTTAATGTGACAGAGAGAGGTTTTACGCATGGAGGAGAGCGCAGGGCATGCGCACCGCAGCGTGTCATGTGTCGTCCTCCCAGTCTCAGGCTGCACTGGCTTTATTGGTCCGGGGCTGCAGCAGCAGCCTCTGCTACAAAGAGTCCCCACAAGCTTTTGTGAAAGTGCAAATCAGTCTGGGCAATTATCATGCGAGTAATATGAGGGAGGGGGGGAAAGGGGATGCATTGCCCAGTGGTCCACTTTAATCTCTTAATCCACGGATCCAAGGGGTTTGGTTGGACATAATTTAGTACAATCTGACTACCCCTCGCGTTGCGATAAGAGAAGGTTGCAATGTGCTGCAAAATGGGATCTTTGTTTCATATCTTGTCTTGTGGGCTCCATCTTTGCTGCAAGCTGCTGCTTTGGACTGAGGGAAAGAAGTCTATTTACTCATTTCAAACAAACAAATACACAAATGAAAAATAACAATAGTAATAATCAGACAAAATAAAAAGGCAAGAGTTCTTTTAAAAATAAATGTATATTTATTTATTTTAAATCCTCTTTGTGTGAGCCAGGTGCGTGTTTAATTGTTTCCTAAAGTACAGAAAGCAGTTTTCCAGGTTTAGGTTGGAGGGCATGTCATATAGGGAATTCCTAATCGGTCCATAGATTATAACAGCAATAAAAATCTTTAGAGAATACTATTAGCTTTGAAAAAGAAGAAAAAAAAAAAAAACCTAAAAGCTTTATTACAAACCCAGCTTTGAAATAGGGGGGATTAGAGGAATGAAAGGGTCCCACAATAGTTAGAAGAAAAGGTTTCATGCTAATGAGGTTAATGCCCTTTGTATCTCCGGACTCCACAACTTCATTACTCCCTATCTCGGGCAACACGGAGCGGCTCAGAGCTTCACAATCCACTCGAGCTTTTCCCCACCCTGCCTATAAAGAAGGATTTGATAGCAGTCCTGTTCAAACTAGATAATTATATCTTTTCAAGTTGGAATTAAGATAAAGAAAGTGCAGTGGAGGCGGTGAGCCTTGATCCGCTGCAAACAAATTTGGCGCACGAACCCCCCCTGTTTGCTCCCCCAGCCCCTGTTTTTCAGTGTGTGCCATTGTGGACAAAACTCATTTAACACAGTTGATTTTGGTGACACTTTTAGACTTCATTTTTATTTATTTTATCTAATTAAATTAAAGTTAATTTAATTTAATTCAGTGCTTGTAAGGCATTCAACACACGCTCTGAAAACAATGTATTAGTATTTAGATTTTATTCGTTTGCCTTAAATTTTGCACTGAAAAACCGTTTAGTGAAATTGTATGATTTAATTTTAATATGCTCCTTATTGATAATTATAGGACACGCATTTTAAATAAATGGATATTGTGTTTTTTTATTTTATTTTATTTGTTTTACATTCTTTAACAGTTTAATGCACAGTTTAATGCAGAGGTACCATGAATATATATGTGCACTTCAAACATTTTGAGGCCCGCACGTGTCGAATCCTCACACGGTGCGTTCAAGGACCTGCCGCGGGCCCTTTCGGTGACCCGCTGATCTGAACCCATGGGCCCCAGGCACAAACTGTGGCCTTGTAAAAAAAAAACAAAAAAAACTTACTCTGTCCACTTTACACGAACAATTGAAGTATCCACCTTAACATTCCTCACATACCGTTTTTCACACATTGTTCGATACATTAAACATTTATTGTACGAGGTGAAATGATTATCCGTCACTGAAAAGAGTAGTGAGTCCTATCAAATGACCCCACTGACCCAAAACCTCTAATCTGCCATTAGTCGCTATAATTACGTCCGCTGACACCACTAATGTGAATAGTAGCAGAGGGAGGGATGAGGTGGACATGGGTTTCTGTTTAAAGCACAAAGTCAATAATTGATCGAGCTGCTGTTTCCTAAGTTAGGAGAAGTGGCTTAAGTAAAGTGTGTGTGTGTGTGTGTGTGTGTGTGTGTGTGTGTGTGTGTGTGTGTGTGTGGTGGCAGTGCCCCCCCACCCACAGGCCGGGACACCAAAGCCACCCCAGGCCTAATTTGATCTGCCCTGTTTCCCAAATTGCCTCTGAAATTGATCCTTGAAACGAGAGAATGAAGCCTTCACAATTCCCTTGGCCTCGACATAAGGTGCAGCGATAAATATACAAACACTAATGAGCAATTACCATCCAATCACACTTCAAATAGATTACACAATAATAAATTAAACATCTCAGCCTTGGATTCGGTTTCTGTCTTCAATATTAATAACGATGAGGACGGTTTGCAGCCTTGATGCTCTGATGATTGTGTTTCCCAAACGCAGCATATTATTGCAATCAGCCGCCGGGTACACACACACACACACACACACACACACACACACACACACACACACACACACACACACACACACACACACACACACACACACACACACACACACACACACACACACACACACACACACACACACACACACACCCCCACCGGGCCGTGAACGCAACACGACAAAATCCTCTAAATTAATCCGTTTGAGGCTTTATTTTAAAAACTTCTTAGGTTAAATACTTATTCATTTTTTAGGTGTTCGTTATATATATATATATACACACACACACACACACACACACAGTATTATATATACACAGTACACTGTAGTAATGGGGTGTATTTTTCAGTTGTGAATTAATGTTTTAAAAAAAACAAACAAAAAAAATAAATAAAGCGCAAACCATACTCATTTTATTTGCATACAAATACATATATTTAAAATATTTTAGTAGAGGTATACTGAGTATAATAGATTTTTTTTTGCTAGCTTCTTGTAATAAACGTTAAAAAATTTTATGATTTTTTTTTTAAGCAATTGAAGACAACACACAATTTAAAAAATAAACTCAAAAACTTTGGATATTTTTTTTGAAGGAATTATTTGGTTTAAAAAAAAAGTATATACATTTCCGATTTGTTTATTTACAGATAACTGTGCATATATTTAACCCAAAACTATCAGCAACAATTACAATTATTGTAAAAATAATGTCAATTATGGTAAATGGGAGTTTTACAAGCTTGTCTTAAAGGCCACTCGGCCTATACGCTGACCGAACCAATCCCTCTAATGTGTGTCAAACTCAAGGCCCGGGGCCCAAATCTGGTCTGCTCGAGAAAGTAATGTTAAAAAGAAAAAAACAAAAACATAAAACATTTTGTAAATTACCAACTAATTCATTTGTAGATATCTCAGCCTTTCCAAATACTAAAATTCAATTATTTGCAGAGTGTTTTCCAGTTCTTATATCACACAACGGTCGTCATTTTTAATCATAATTTTTTTAAAATCTTGCAGAATTTTCTCAAATTATTCCACAAAATGTCCATAAATGACCAAAATCAGGTATATTTAAGTGAAGATCCTACAGGGATATACTCGAATACTTTATCATTTATATATCGTGAAAGTGCAAACCAAGGCATTAATAATGTTGAATATGCATTTTTTCCCACAAAAAACACATTTTGTGGCCCACTTATATGCTCAAATTGGTCCATATTTGGCCCCTGAACTAAAATGAGTTTGACACCCCTGCTCTAGCTAATACAAATAGTCTAAATTGGTCAAACCCAAAGATTATGACAAACAGAAAAAAAGGTAACCATTACAACACCAAACTCTCTGCTTTTATAATTTTGCTTTGAAAATATTGAAAACCAGGCCAGATTGCGGTACAGGCAGACTGAAGGCATGGCAATAAAGTGTGATGTTAATGGATGAAGGGGCCACATTACAAGCAGCTCTGACAGAACCAGGGTTCACACAGCACAGGATTGGCTCACCACCGCGTGGACATCATATGATCAAGACATGTCACAGACCTACAAGTGACAAATGACTGGCCCACAATGAAATATTCATCCTGCTCCTCCATTTAGAAACACTAAACTTTTCCACCTGCACATGCAGATGCCCCCCCCCCCCTTTTTTTACCTCATGCCCTCTCCTATCCCATAATCCCTCATCCCCAGTGTTTACACACCTTATGCATCTTAGTCTTTGGAAGCTTTAGCAAGTCCATCACATTTAGGGACTTTTCCTCCTTTTACTTACATTGGCTGCAGTCGTAAACAGCAATTTCCAGTGCATTATTGTTCCTTATATGAGTTGCTGGGATCCCACTCACTCCCAGCATTTCTTTTCTATCATGGAGGCAATTTAAGCTGCAATTTGACATGGTTTCATTTGCATATAAGTGTTTCCCTCAAATCCAGCAGCTCAGGAGAGAGCAATTGTCGACCTCCCATCGTCTGAAGTTTCAAGCTCCAAACATTTTATAGGTTGTAGTATCTGCAGCCATCGTTCCTCTCCCAGCAACACTAATGTGTAACACATGGCGGACTGTACACCTGATAAAATACCTCAGGGCTCCCTGCAGCAGTTTGAAAATCTTCAATTCTCTCCCTAAATAAAACAAACAAAGCGCTCACTAAATATATCACATGTGCCTGTTGAACTTATTTTGTCTGTTGACCTGCTGCATGTGTTCCCCCCCCATATCATCATCAGCACTGGTCTGTATCATGACACAACGTGCAGATACTTCTGACGGTTTTCCACATTTTAAACCTCCTGCTTTAGAGCAGTTGGATGGATTTACAGCACGTGTCAAACTCAAGGCCTGGGGGCAAAATCCGGCCGTTTAAAGCATCCTAATCGGCCCGCAGGACAAAATATAAAATGACTGCGAAAACTTGACTCTTCGTGTAAATTACTAAATAATTTAGTTGTGGATGTATCAGTAAGGGTGCAAAGTGGTGTAACATATCTGCAAGTTTCCACGGGAAGTCAAATCGGGGAATTTTGGCAATATTAAAAAAATAGAAAATTTCCATGCAAAATTTTTTATTGAAATTAAGCAAAAATTTGGAGTAATTTAAAATTGTTGTATCATATCCAAACATAGATATTGGCATTCATGCAAAAATAATACACTTTAAATGAAACATGCATTTCAACCAATTCATTTCGAAGTAGAACTTATTCAAGTGGCGTTTCATTGAATTTGTCACAAATTCAGTGAAACTCTCCAATATTTGCAGGGTTTTTAAGTGTTTCCATGCTTTTACAACATTATGGGAGTAATTTTTTACTCTCAAACTGTTGAAAGAAACCTAATTTTTTCCAAAATTCTGCTCAATCCTAAAATTATTTGACAATATTTTCCTCAAATTAAATAAATATAGTCACTACCTGTCACCTATTGCTTGGATATTGTAGGTGCCTGATATACTCTACTGTTTTTAATTCATTTATATATGGAAATTCCACGGAGCACTAATGTTGAAATTGTTTGATTCCCAACCTCTGCGGCCCATTTTAGATCAAAGTTGTCCATATTTGGCCCCTCAAATAAAATGAGTTTGACTTTAGATCTAAGGCTTTTTTGTCAAGGCTTTCCATTCATTTATTTTCATATTTATTGGCTGCATTTGAGAAGAGGGAAATGTGGCTACAGTTAGAAATGAAATCCAATATACTGTATAACCTCTGGTTTGTGGGTTCATGAATATACTGGTGAAGTTCTGGGCACCTGCTCTATTGGACCTGGTTTGCACCTTCTGGGATTCCTAGTGTCTCCCCCTTTTGGTAGCTCGTGGGACATTAAAATCTGCCCCCACCTAAAATACAAGCATAAAGTTTCCCATGGCTGACTATGGCAACATTTGATTGATCATTTTCAACACAAAGATAAACCAAATCCTTGTCTGATGATGATAATCAGTTTGTTAGTTCTTGGGATTTGATATTTGATGAAAAAGAGGGAAGATTTGACCCAAAAACCCCACATACTCAACAGCAAATGAAAATCTATAATTTAGTGCTGTTCCAAGCAAAGCACACAAGGAGTTAATTTGAGAATATCAATACAAATCAGTTGTGAAAAGCCATAAATTCATTTTATTAGTGGTTAAAATAAGCATGAGAAATAATAAATTAATAAATGATTGAATGTATTTATTCTGATCATGATGACAATGGCTTATATAAGAGTATGTAAAAGCAAATAATGGTGAAAAATAACACTTTATAAATAACACAAAAAGCCACGTCTAACCCTAAGTATCAGTATCAGTTTTTATTTTTTTTAAATGGTTGCCTTTGTTGCATAAGATGGTTAAAAATTGTTGACATTCAACAGCATTTTCCAAAGAGCAGCAATCAGTCATTGACATTACAAACTGAGACGTGGCGCTAACTGCAGTAACACAACATGTAACTACGGCAATTGTTGGCTAATTTCTCAATTAAGTTCCAGCTCATTCAATGTAGGAAGAAAACCTTCACACACCTGATAATTACACTAAAAATATGAATGGATTCTGAAGAAATTGAGCAAGTTCACAAAATCTAGTATGAAAAACCTGAATAAGAAGCAAAAATACCGTAGTACAGAAATTGTCAGATTATTTGGTATGACACGTACTAGGGCCGCATTAAAATAAAAGTACTACAAGATTAAAGTTGTAATATTATGAGAATAAAGCCGTATCTAAAAAAACTGGTAATGGTATAACGCTCAGAATTCCCAGCCCTCAAGTCGACCACTTCCTGCCAGTTCCTCCTCCAGAATAAAGGTTCTTTTGTCAGTGTGGTGATGATGGGCCAAAAGTTTCAGTATTTCACTATGAGTGAAACCTAAAGATGAATATAATAATCTCACTAAATACAGACAAGATCAAATTCAATTTTATTCTAATAAGATTCCTACTTTATTCTCTAAATATTACGACTCTAATCTTGAAATATTATGACTTAAATCTCATAAAATCACAATGTTATTAAGATACGACTTTATTCTCATAAAAGTACAACGTTGTCCTGGAAACTTTACCACTTTAATCTCATAGAGGCCAGATTTAGTTTTCTTTTAATGTGGCCCTAATATGCCGTCATCGTTTGGTATGACTCTCTTGGTTATTTGATTAGTTAAGGTTCTAACGTTCACACTGTCAGAACGTCTGATCTTTATGTTTTTAGGGTTACACAGAAAGGTGGTCACATGACACATGATGACGTTTGGTCCAATAGTGAGCCAGCTGGCATCATTTCTCACATCAAAAGCAAACGTCCAGTGTCCAAAACATTTGTTCCAGAAAGTTAGAATAAGACATGTCAAATCACAGGTTTTTAGCTATTCCAAGGAGCTCTCCCACTAACCTAATATACAGAGCGCAGCTTTAAATGATTTAGCTTGGAATATGCACTTTTCAGAGATTTCTCTCCATCTTTCACTCGAGAATGACAAGTAACACTGACCAGACCACTTTCTGCTCTGTGAAGCCTAATTTACAACAGCCAGCTTTCATAACACACAGGGGGGAATTATTTGACACTCGTGGTCTTCATAATCTTTCAGCTGCTCGCCATCTTCATGCGTGGTGATCCAACTCTTCCGCCAACTCTCATTAGCTTCCCCTGAACTTTTCCCGTGTGCACGCAGGGTCGCTCCTCATTGGTCAGTGCTGTCAGAAAACCTCTCAGACGGTGGAGGGAAGAAGATGACTTATTCACAATCACAAACAAGATTTTCCATGAGGCTTGTGTGCATTGCTCTCGTATGTGTGCATATGTATTTGTGGGCAGCTGCTGCGTATGTCAGCACTCTCCTCTCTTTACTGTTGGACAAAACAGTCTGCGGTTAGTTTAAATAAACTGGTTGTGGCATTGGTTGTCTAGAATCTCTATGATTGCATGTCTGATTGTATTTCACAAACACCTCGCTGAATTCTTCTGCATGTGAATAACGGGTAAACACAATCTAAAAAAAAGCATTACGAGTAAAGTGATGCTGGAAAATGAGAAGCTTTTTGTCAGTTGCTCTTTTTTTCCGCTCTTGGCAGATGTCCGTGAATCTTCTGTCGTAAAACAGTGCAGCCATGTGCGGGAAACGTGTTAGGAAAAATACGGCGTGCTGAAGTGTCTGACATCCAAACACAGACATGCTTAAGCAACATTGTGAGCCAAGAAAAGGCCGTCAGTTTTTTCTCTCGTGAGCATAAACTCTGGTTTCAGTGTGCCTGCACATTCGACACGCTGCTCGACAGGCGCTGTAAATGATTGGTAGCTGTAATTCAGGTTGTGACATCTATTTTTGGCCAATGAACAACTTCTCACCGTCGCAGAGAAACCAACGTGTTCATTACACCTGCTGATCATTCACTCCTCTTCAGTCATTTTTCTCCCCAAAGCTCACAGCTTAGCTATTGCAGGGATGCTAACGCTGTCTGAGCATCTCGTGTGGATTTCCTGAACCACCCTCTAAATGATAACAAGCCAAACTTATTACTAATGAATTATATTAGCTTACGGTGAAGTAATTACTTCTTCAGATGCAGCAGATGCTCTGAACACAGTGTGACACTTTGAAGTCCAAGCTGCTGTCATGGAGGTTCCAGGGCTTCCTAATGCACCCCATTATGCACTGCGACCACTGAGAAGTGCCCCGTGCTTCACCTGCTGCTGAAGCTCGCCATGGCTGAAGCGCCTTCCACCATGTAATTACATGCAGTCTGAACGTATGAAGTCTAAATGCATGTAACTCACCGAAATGAGTTGCAGTTAGACTTTGAAGCCATGTGACACGTTTTTTTTTTATTATAGCCTGCTGATTCTCAGCAGGTTGAATAAACAGGTGCAACACAATGTGGAATATGGAGTATATAAACAAAGTAATGGCAGTATATGTCTTTTCAAGTCCAATTACTGCGGGAGCTTTTGTCCCCCCCCCCGAGGCTTTTCTATGTGTTTATATGCAAGGAGGAAGAGTGGAAGCGGGGTTTGTTATAGTGCTGCAGGTTATTTTCTATTTGGATGCGAGGACACGGTAAATCAGACCACTTCACACATGAAAGGCAGTAGTTGGTCCATTTAATTCTCTGTGCCTCTCTCACTGTCCTTTTAGGGGGGCTCCAGAGGCTTGTTAAAAGGTGTCTGATTCACACCATGATTCTAATTAGATCTCTGACTGAGGTCCTAACGTCTCTTTTAGAATAAGGAGGAATAAAGTGCTAAAGCACATATCCCCTGGCCTCTTCTGCACCTTGGCCCTAAGCTGTCCCCACGCTCCCTCCTTTCCTGGAGAAAAACAAAGTCCTGTAGGCTAATGAAGTTTGTAATTAAGGGGATTCTGTCAGGCTGAATGAGTAATTAGGACGTGGTTTCTCAGGGGTGTTAATGGTGGTCAGGCTAGCGGAGCACAGGCTGCATGTACGGCCAAAGAGAACTCGCTTTCATAGCTCATCGGGCAAGGAACGACATGTAAAAACGCGCTCACTTTTTCATAGCCGACATATTTTGAACATTTAGCTCACTTTTCTTTCATTTGAGAAAGAAATTCATGTAAGACAGCATGTTCTATATTGTTGTTAAAAATCTGTACACATAAAAAATAAATCTAAATGTAAATATTAAATCTAAATCTAAATCTAAATCTAAATGTTAAATCTAAATCTTAAATTTAAATATTAAGTTTATATCAAAATGTTAAATCAGTCGCCAAGTGTTAAGCTAAATGTTTAGAAATAATACACAGTGGGCAGGTCAGAGCTTGTCGATCATGAGGTCCCACCCACATTCCAAAGACCCCAAAGCGCTGACCTGCCCACTTTGTATAATTTAGTTTACACTTGGCGACAGATTTAACATTTCACTTTTACATTTAGATGTTTACACATTTTTAGCAATGATATACGTATAACGTGCTGTTTTACATGAATTTGTCTAAAATGAAAGAAAAATGAGCTAAATGTTCAAAATATGTCGGCTATGAATGCTCTCAAATGATTATGTTTACACACATTCTTAAGGCACAGTAGTGCATTTCCAACCTGGCTAATTTATCATAGATTCCTGATGCGTTGTGAAATCAGATAAAATTTCCGGCAAATGACTGCGAGACAGGACCGCGCTCTGTTCTCAGAGAAGACATCTCCGTTCTAATTATCACATTTGCTTCAGATTGGTTGACTGTGCGGCTGATAAAGAAAGTTCACCTGGCCTCAATTAACAATATTTATCTCAGATTATCCCTCTATGAGATTTCTGCACAGGCAAAGGGATTAGCATTATTAAGAGTCACATATGCACATTTTCAGACAAAGTGACATCTCTTAAGGATGAGAAATTAAATCAATGAACTGGGAATGAAAAGGACGCAGCAGCATGTTCATAACCATTCTCCAGGCACACACATTTTTTCTATCCCCTTAATATTGGTTCACTTTCACTGATGAGCGCTCTTTATTTCACAGCAAATTAATGACAGAGTTCCCAATCCTGTTCAGAAACCTTTTTTTGTCATTCTGGGTGAAATGGTCTTTCCATCTTTAGAGCAGTTAATACATTATATATTCAAAAAATAGAAGGAAATAAATCAGACCTCTGCAGCAGCTGGAATCCTGTAAAAACTCTGACCAACCCCTGCCATCTCAAATCGCACCCTGGCCACGCCCTTCTCTGTCCCTCTTCTGCTGTCTTTCTGTTGGAAAGCTCAGTATCTGTATCTATTTTTTAAATGTATTTTTTACATCAGATGCACGTTCAAGTGTGGGGGTGTGGCATTGAGCCCCGACTGGAGCGTTTGAGAGGGGGAGGAGGGGGTGGGGCTTAGAGAAGGTCTTACAAGCTCAAATCATGCTAACTTTCTAACATTTCGGACTGCACCTTTAACTTAGCTCAAACTACAAGAGTTTAACACCATACATATTAAGGGTGTGAGAAAAAATCGATTCGGCGATATATCGCAATATTTCACAGCGCGATTACCGTATCAATCCAAAAAATGTCCAAATAGATTATTTTATTCATGTTTTTTAATGAAAAAAATATATTTATTGGCGCTAACATGCATAGCAAGTAAACGCGCGGCCACTAGGTGTCAGTGAACCACATCAGACCTTGTTAAACTACCTCTTTCCTCAATGCATTTTAGCTGGAAGTTGATCGCTTTTTTGAAAAATGGAATTTAACGGTTTGATAATCATACCACTTGTTTTTAATATTGGCAGCTGAATTACAGTTAGTTACCATTTACTTGTTCTTGGAAGTTTAGAAAAATAAAAACAAATTGTAATTTATACCCATTCGTGCTAGTAAAGGTGAAGTTTGTAATTATTGATATTGCGATGTATATCGTATTGTTTAGTATCGGGATGTATCGTATCGTGACGTGCAAATCATGAATTGTATCGTATCGTCAGATTCATGGCAATGTGTCAATCAAAATCTCACGTATAATTATGGTTGGGAATTCTATCCTGATTGAACTCCCCAAGACAAGCCTGCTTCTGTTTGGCTTGGTGAGGAGAATTAAAGGCAGTGCAGAGGCTGGTACATGTGACTCTAAGTGGAAGAGATATAAAAGTTGATTGTGTATACAAGGTACCCTTGGACCTCCTAGTGGTTAGGATTTGTGGTTTGGACTAAGTGTTGATGTTAAGTACACTTTTGTTATGGCGGTCCTTATCAGCTTTAAACGTAAAAGTGGGGATAGCGCTACACTCACCAAAATGCAACACAATACAACAAATATTAACAATGTTTTGAATAATATTTTATGCTCAATTGTAAACAGCAAAAGGAGATCAGGCAGCAGTTATAACTAGAGACAACACTATCAACACTGATCACAGTTTATTTTGGTTTTCACAGTACATTTGACACACTTTTTTGTTGATTTTTCAACACTGACTAAACAATGCCTGTGTGTTCTCTGTTCTGACAAACAGAAGCACGTATTTTGGGTTCCAACGTGCAGGTTCTTTTTTTAGTTAATTCACTTACATTGACCTGTGTTTTGTTTTTACTATACAGTGTATGTGTAATGTATTGTGTAGAATTTTGGTCGGGATTTGTAAATTTGAGTTATTTACTGAGCAGTGGATGAAAGCAGGGACAAGAAGACTTACAGTTTAAAGGTTGTGGGTTTGAGTCCAGTGGTATCACTTCATTTACCCTACATAAATGAGTCATGCTACAATTTCTATTGGGTTCTGTTTATTGCCTTGTGTTCTTATTTATTTTTAGTCTGTGTAAGTTATTTATTTCATGCCCTGTCATTGTATTCTTGGGGATTTCTTTCCTCCTGTGTTGTCACTGTGAATGGTTGAGCAAGTGCTTTATTTGGTCACATCTCAGCTCTCTCATGTGATGCTCATTCTCCATTAGGTCAGTGGATCCCAAACTTTATCTGTTGTGCCCCCCCTTTGAAGAATGAAGGGACCCTCATCACAACAAAATGGGTCCATTATTAAAAAAGGTACAAATTGTGACTATTCTTCTCATAAAAAAGACACATTATGCAAACACAAACACAAATAAATATAATTCGTGCTCCATATGTTCAGCAAGGCACAAAAACAAATCTCCTGAAAAAATTGCAATTCCCACGACAACAAAATGTACAAAATGTCGACAAAAACATTCAACATAACTCCAAAAACACTCAACATAACTCCAAAGACACACAAAATGGCAAAAGAATTACACCAAGTGACAAAAAAAATAAATACACAAAACAATAAAGGAACAAGAACAAACAAAACAATAACATAAATACAAATAGTGACCAGTGAAATACACTAAGTGACAACATAAATTCCTAAAAAGACAGATGAATATTCAAAATGACTCCAAAAAAACATGCAAAATAACTGAAAATTAAAGCTGATACACGGAGTTTCTGAGAAAGGTCTCGATGTCCCGCCCTCAACAGCCTCACTTCCTCCCCCTGCCTCTCCCAATCTACCAGAGGCCACGCCGCTACTTTTCGGCAAGCACGTCGCGGAACTTAACAAGATCGCATCGGGTCGCATTGATATAGGTCTATGGGTCAGGTAAGTGCCAAAATCATATTTACCTTTTTGCTGTTGTGACGCGCGACCTTGTTTCCGTGCACAGTTCTACATTCACTTTGATTGACTTTCTCAAAAAGAGGAAGTTGAAGCCTATTGGCTGGGTGCACTCTGTGATTGTTTCCATTTGTATAGGGGTCTATAGGACGAAGGAGGGACTTATGTACATTAATGTATAAAGAACCATACATAAAACATATTTCTCAGAAATACTGGTCATCAGCTTTAAGGAAACAACAACAAAACACGCAAGAGGACAACAAAGACAAAAGCCTTGTTTTTTTTTTTTGCTTGGTCATTATTCTAAATGTGATAAAATTGCTCATCCCAGGGCGGTGTGTAGCTCAGTGGGTTGAGCGCCCGCCCCATGTACGGAGGCTGTAGTTCCTCACCTGCAGTGGGTCCAGGTTCGATTCCCGGCCTGGGACCCTTTCCTGCGTGTCATTCCCTGCTCTCTCTCACCCCCTTCCTGTCAAGCAACTGTCATATAAAGGCCACTAGAGCCAAAAAAATCCTTAAAAAAAAAAAAAAAATTGCTCATCCCTACTTTAGAATGTAAGTGCTTTTTGTGAGTGAGATTCTCCGTTTGCATCATTACCTTTTATCCCATCACCATCAATAGCTGTTGCTTCTTTAGGTTTTTCAAATTCAGGCAACTGTTTGGGGTTTCTTTTAATACAGAATGATATTGTGTTGGTAGAGTCTGTTCTTTATCATGTTGGATTTTGGAATGATTGAAACTAGATTTTCAGCTGCCAACATCTGGCCTCCGTCTGATCTTTGTGACGGAGCCCTAAACTACGTCCTATCAACCACTCACCTTTATTTGACATTCCTGACATTTAGTAACATTAAATTGATCCAGAAACCGTCCATGGCTGCAGTGTATAAAGTATTCTGGAGCTTTAAGTTAGAAATGAAAGCTTTACTTGTAAATGCAAACAGGAAGTCACAAAAATGGATTTTTGCCATTGGGTGCATTCATTGCTTGAACAATTATCAAATAACTTTGTTTATACTTTTATCTTGTAAATGATTAAATCTAACAGAAACATCTGGATGCATATGGTGCACAGTACACACAGCTGTATGTCTGTTTTGCTGTTTTGGGTCCAGGTTCGATTCCCGGCCTGGGACCCTTTCCTGCGTGTCATTCCCTGCTCTCTCTCACCCCCTTCCTGTCAAGCAACTGTCATATAAAGGCCACTAGAGCCAAAAAAATCCTTAAAAAAAAAAAAAAAATTGCTCATCCCTACTTTAGAATGTAAGTGCTTTTTGTGAGTGAGATTCTCCGTTTGCATCATTACCTTTTATCCCATCACCATCAATAGCTGTTGCTTCTTTAGGTTTTTCAAATTCAGGCAACTGTTTGGGGTTTCTTTTAATACAGAATGATATTGTGTTGGTAGAGTCTGTTCTTTATCATGTTGGATTTTGGAATGATTGAAACTAGATTTTCAGCTGCCAACATCTGGCCTCCGTCTGATCTTTGTGACGGAGCCCTAAACTACGTCCTATCAACCACTCACCTTTATTTGACATTCCTGACATTTAGTAACATTAAATTGATCCAGAAACCGTCCATGGCTGCAGTGTATAAAGTATTCTGGAGCTTTAAGTTAGAAATGAAAGCTTTTACTTGTAAATGCAAACAGGAAGTCACAAAAATGGATTTTTGCCATTGGGTGCATTCATTGCTTGAACAATTATCAAATAACTTTGTTTATACTTTTATCTTGTAAATGATTAAATCTAACAGAAACATCTGGATGCATATGGTGCACAGTACACACAGCTGTATGTCTGTTTTGCTGTTTTGGGTCCAGGTTCGATTCCCGGCCTGGGACCCTTTCCTGCGTGTCATTCCCTGCTCTCTCTCACCCCCTTCCTGTCAAGCAACTGTCATATAAAGGCCACTAGAGCCAAAAAAAATCCTTAAAAAAAAAAAAAAAATTGCTCATCCCTACTTTAGAATGTAAGTGCTTTTTGTGAGTGAGATTCTCCGTTTGCATCATTACCTTTTATCCCATCACCATCAATAGCTGTTGCTTCTTTAGGTTTTTCAAATTCAGGCAACTGTTTGGGGTTTCTTTTAATACAGAATGATATTGTGTTGGTAGAGTCTGTTCTTTATCATGTTGGATTTTGGAATGATTGAAACTAGATTTTCAGCTGCCAACATCTGGCCTCCGTCTGATCTTTGTGACGGAGCCCTAAACTACGTCCTATCAACCACTCACCTTTATTTGACATTCCTGACATTTAGTAACATTAAATTGATCCAGAAACCGTCCATGGCTGCAGTGTATAAAGTATTCTGGAGCTTTAAGTTAGAAATGAAAGCTTTTACTTGTAAATGCAAACAGGAAGTCACAAAAATGGATTTTTGCCATTGGGTGCATTCATTGCTTGAACAATTATCAAATAACTTTGTTTATACTTTTATCTTGTAAATGATTAAATCTAACAGAAACATCTGGATGCATATGGTGCACAGTACACACAGCTGTATGTCTGTTTTGCTACTTTTAAGTAAGCTTACATTAATCCCAAATGGTTGACATGTTGATGATACACTTGCTAAAAATTGGAAATACCGGGACTTTCTTTTCTTCTCAGGAATGCATAACCTAATGACACAACAATACTCTTTCAAAACTTCTTTTCCAGCAGAGTAATGCTAAATAAGTGAGTAACATCCCCTATCAGGCGATGTTTGAAGGGTTTTGATAGGTATAGTGAAGCGAGTCCATCCTAAGGTAAATCTCTTTGATCTTACATTAACCTCTGCATTCTCCAAAGCCTTTTTTTTTTTTAACAGTGTTTCGACTGGGAAGTGTCCAGGCACAACACCTGGGCTTTCAACCCATGACCTCACATCTGAAACGCTGGTGATGAAGCCCCTGCTGCCTCCCGGTTAGCTGCAGGATCAGCCTGGGGAGACAGGCCTAGAACCCTTCATTTCCTGTTTTGCCTGCAACCAACTCCCTTCCAGAAAATTACCTTTATTTTAAGTATTATCCTAAATATTATTAAAGTATGACCTTTGTTAGGACAATGTACGTTTTTGCTGCATTAATTGCAGATGTTTTTTTTTTTAATTTTTTTACACGTATAGGAAGAGATTCAAAGCAATGATTCTCTAGAGCCAGATTCTACTGGTTTTTTATGTTTGTTTTTTCTTCAGGACATGAACAGACGACACTGCCCTCTCTTGCAGACTCATTACAGGTTAAATAGAGCAGGTGTTTGTCTGCTCCAGGCAAACCGTACGTGGATGAGGTCTTTTTATGTGGGGCTACTTCCTCACACATTAGTCTTCGGCTAGATTGCTCTGAGTGGAGGCTTTGCCCAGCCCATCCTTCATCGTTCAATATGACCTCTCTCCTCCTCTTCAAGCCACAGGCAGAGCTGAGGATGAAAAAAGCAGAAAAATGGCCTGAGGAATCTTAAATATTAGTGGCTGTAAATCAGGCCCAAATAACCTATGCATAGCAATTATCTTTTTTCACACTAATAAATCCCTCACGACACAGAAGATGGTTTCCCTTCCTAACCTGTGGTAAAAACAAGCAAAGTGTTGAGCAAGTGAAAAATGTGGAGGTTAAATCCAACAACGCAGACTTGATTATTGAAGAAGAAGAAGAAGAAGAAGAAGAAGAAGAAGAAGAAGAAGAAGAAGAAGAAGAAGAAGAAGAAGAAGAAGAAGAAGAAGAAGAAGAAGAAGAAGAAGAAGAAGAAGAAGAAGAAAAGAAGAAGAAGAAGAAGAAGAAGAAGAAGAAGAAGAAGAAGAAGAAGAAGAAGAAGAAGAAGAAGAAGAAGAAGAAGAAGAAGAAGAAGAAGAAGAAGAAGAAGAAGAAGAAGAAGAAGAAGAAGAAGAAGAAGAAGAAGAAATAATGGTTCATTGAAAGGTAAACAGCCAATGATCACAGGACGTAAAGGAATTCTGACGACAAGCAAAGATCTAATCAGCCTTATCAATACCTGCAGAACACGATTCACTTCACTGACTTTCAGAATGCCAGAAGCAACATGGTGAACGATAGTGAGGCTACACTGATCTGATAAGAGCACACTTTGATTCCTATCTCAAACAGGTCAGTTTGTAGACATTGATGAGCGCTCTATTCTGATTAACCATCATCCTTTCTGTCCTCGTGGCTAGAGTCACAGGCTGTGTTCGAAATGCCACACTAACATACTATACACTACAAAGTCAATGAGTATATACTGTCTACTACACACATTTCACAGATTCAGGCCCGGGGGCCAAATCTGGCCCTTTAAAGCTCCCAATTTGGCCCGCAGGAGAAAGTAAAAATGACAGCAAAAACATGACTCATTGTGTAAATCATCAACTAATTTAGATGTATACATCTCAGTACCTCCAATTACACAAATTCAATGGAACTGTAGAATTCTTTTACAGGGTTTAAAGTTTGCCCATGCCTATATCACATCATGGCAGTCATTTCCATTCTCAAATTGTTGTAAGTACTTTTAAACTTTTCCAAAATACATTTTCCACAAATGATTCCCCAGAATTTCCCTAAATTAAATAAAAATTGATGACAAAATACAGAAAATGTAAGATCTCGCAGGGACCGATATCTGTCACTTATTATGGTACTTGGATATTGTCAGTGCCTTACATACTTTAAATACTATTATATGTGGAAGTGCTAACTAGGGCAAAAGAGTGATAAAATTGCTCGTTTTACCGCCTATAATCTGTGGCTCACTGGAGAGGAATCTGGTCCGTATTTGGCCCCTGAACTAAAAACAGTTTGACACCCCTGGTCTTGTTGTTATACATATATAGTATGTTATACATACTATATATGCACAACAACAAAAATCGGAAGCACTCAGAGGCTAAATATCGCAATTGATTCCCCGGGGTTGAAAGTTCTGAAAGCGTTTTTTAAGCCAGAAAGTGACCAATATAAACATGTGGTCATTTTATCCATCAAACTCGCGTATACAAATATCATTCCGACTGTTCGGAGATTCCATATTGCCCGCTATTAAGCTAGTGACGAAACTTCTGTTTAACTTCAAAACAAGAGCCCTATTGACAAAAGAGCTAAAAACTAATGGGAGACAAGATGCTTTTGTATTGAAAAAGGGATGTTTGATTTTTAGCTTGAAGTCCGTTCAAGGACGATTTTACGTTCACTGAATGTCTGCTCGCAATGCATCATGGGGCGGGTGAGTATGACTAGTGTGCCCACCGTGCAGACTTGTCCCAATATAGTATACATCTGGGTATCTTTCATTTACTAAATCTTTGCATACTATCTAATATGAAAGCACTATATACAGTACTAATGTTAGTATTAGTAGTATGTTAGTATGCCATTTACAACACGGCTACAGTGACCCGATCTCCATCCCTTGGACCAAGTTCTTCATCAGGTGTTTTGTTCCTTTCAATAGTGGGTCTGAAGCCTTACTGCATGTAAATAAAGACTTAAGCGAACCTCATTAGGCTTGCTCACACAAAAGATATATAATTATCCCTTAGAGGATATAGTTAGTGCTCATACAAATTAGAAAGATAATTAAGCTACTGAGACTGGACTTTGCATTGGACCCCAAGAACAATTATGGTGCACTGAAGCCTTTGTTTATAGTCAAGAAGAGCCGTTTACCAGTAAATACAATGGTGTGGTAGTGGTCGAGATATATTGTCAAAACCTTTGTTATTGCTAAATACCATGTAGGATTGAACACAGAGGATAAAACAGTGTATTTCAGTCTTCTAACAGGAAAGGGTCGTCATTTGGAACATTTCAGGCTTGGAGACTGGACTGAAGATGAGCTGCTAATAATCAAGGTGGACCATAAATGAACATGAGTTCATGAAGGGAAAGGATGAGGAAGTCAACACTGCTGCTCTGTTTTTCAAAGTAAAAGCATCAACATAGATAAAAAGCTTCTTGCATTTCCAACTTGATCCAGAAGAACACAAGTTTTGTTTTTAGGTTTTATGCATTGTGAGTTATACTCTCCTACAGCTGGGGAGCTACAATTTTCAGTAATAAACATTTAATACTTTAGCACTCTCTCTGGTGTTTTCACAACGTCCCAGTGTAGTAACTCAGTAACAGCTATTGTGTGTATGATAAATGCTGCTGAATTCAGTCTGTATAAAGATTGACTAAAAAGTTTTGTTGTACATTTACAGCATGATGTAACAATGGTGCTACTGATGTGATTTCACGATGAATGTTGACAGAGTGACTTTACATAGGTGGAGAACACCTTAATTGGGGTGTTTACGTTACACCTGCGGAGCAGACGCCAGTTAATGTGGATTCTTTTCCTTACAGATTCAGGCTCAACGACTTTGTTGCCGCCCCACCTCACTGAGGGTGTGTTTGAGAACAGAAGCGCCTTTAGGTGGCTCATAAAATTCAACCTAAATAACAATTCACCTCTGAAGTGTGCCTAACCCCCACTATTAAAAACATCCAGCAGCGAAGGGGAAAGGTTGTGCTTTTGAATATTCTCAGTCGTAGAGGACCAATAAATCTCTCTGTTTCCAAACATTCCAAGTTAGATCATGTGATACCAAAAAAAACAGCCGAGTTAAAAAACGTCTAACTGTATGAGCACCGCAAACATCCACGCTAAGTCTGCGCTCTCAGCAGCTTGATGATTAGATCAGGAGGCTGAACTTTTTTGGGTGAAAATATGTCCAGAGAAAAAGATAAGTACACAGAGTACACACAGCTGGATGCATTTTAGACAACCATTCTTTTCTGTCATAGGAAGAGCTCACATAGTGGAAAACCCAAATAATGCTGTTGCATTTGAATGAACTTAAAGTGATTGTTGCAGAGGGAGTTGTTGGAGTGAAATGCAGCAAAACAGTTTTTAATATATATATATATATATATATATATATATATATATAAAATATTTTAGCCTTGCACAAAGAAAACCATTTCTTCTTTTGGCCGGGAGAGTATCAGGATAAGGCGCACACTGCTGGTTGTGTGCCAGCTGTGCCTCCTGTGGTTTCACGCATAACAACCTTGGATGTGCACAGCTCTAAGTAAAGCATTGATTTAAGAGGGTACTTCTGCTTTCCACAGCTTTAGCAAAACAAGCTCCTATGTTTGGATAGACCCTGTAAGCAGCTCACTGACCTGAGCAATGGGTCAGATTAAGTTAGACCCCCACCTACGCCACCTCCACCACCCAACCTCCCTCCTTTTCTGTTGGCCCTGCATGTGCAGAACAAGAAAAGGGAAAGTGCTCTTCAGGGCTGCCATCCAGGTCAAGGGAGTTGCTCAGGAAAACAGGAAACTGACAAGAAAGACAAATGACAGGTCTCACCCATACATAGGCTTTCACTCTGTTGCCACAATGGTTGATCACGCATAATTATCGTGAGAGTAACATCTTTAAAGGTTAGGTGTCTGCTGAGATCTAACTTTGGCTTTAAACTGTTGCTTTGTACGTCCGGTGTAACTTCGTTGTAATGACCTACCTGGTAAATCTGTCACCAAGTCTTTTAGCTCAAGATGAACTGAGGATAATAAGCTTTAAGTGGTGCTCTTACTGTTCATTGTAAACACAACAAGCTATCCGTCTCCATTCATAATTAAAAGAAACATTAACTTTCAGTTTATTTTACAGGAAAACTAGAAAACAAACATTGTGACATATCAAAAGTCTGGAGTAATATAACCTATTGAGCCTGCAGAGAACGGTTCACAAATAGTTATAGATTTACACTGGACACACTAAAGGGAGGAGACACTGTGTGTGTGTGTGTGCATGTGTGTGCATGTGTGTGAAAGGGGAGTTGGGTTAGGGTAGGGAAGCTGCGTTTGGCCCAAGGCAAAGGTAAGTGCAGAGCAATCTGAGGCGGCGTTTAGTGGCGCTCTAAGATCTGCTAAACTAGCCCTAATTTCCCCTGTTGTAGATGTGTGAGTTGAGGTGGAAAGGGGCAGGAGGAGGGGGTGGACCTTTGCTCTGTTAATCTGAACCTGGGGCAGCACGTTCACTTTTGATGGAGGCCAGAGATAGGGACTCCAAAGCAGAGGAGGAGGATGAGTGAAGATGAAAGATCACCCACACCTGTGAGGAGCTGCCAGAAGTTACGACTCACTCACTGCTCCTTTAGTCAGGAGGAGTGATGGGGGCCACGGCAGCAGGAGCTTCACTCCATTTCTGCTTTCACTAGTCCCTCACCACACGCGTTTAGTCACCGGATAGAGATGAGGCCGGTTTGTCTTCTCATCCTTTCCAAATGAAAACAACTCAAAGGTCTCAAAAACAAATGTTGAGCTGTGAAGAAGCTTTGAGTTAATCGTCTCTGTGCTTTCAATATATGAACTGGAATTGTCACCTACACACTAATCCCAAAACAGTTATTACAAGTAAAGGCTAATCTGTAAAAGTAATTTAGGTCACAAAAATTAATTTATTGATTAGATCAAAACACAAAAATGAACTCGAAAACTTTCCTACACAAAAAGAGCAGCAACACCTCCACATTTATTTAAATTCAATTCTTTGTTTTTGTAAAATTTTTGACAAATGACACCAAAAAATGAAAATATTGCTTACACAATCTCAATTATTATATTTTAAAGATATGCTACTTGTTAGTAATACATACATTCATCACAAATACACTATAAACATTGATTTTACTGTGGTATGAAGTTCTTGAAGTGGCTTGATTTCAAAGCACTAAATGCAGCAACCCCGTAGTGGTCAGACCTCCAACACTCAACCTTCTTCTACAATAGGCCACCACTGCAACAATAACTTACTGCGGATTCAATCAGCTAAACAAATTACATTCTGACATTTTACAAGTTGCTGCTGATCAGCTGCCATATTTGGTTATTTTCTGTTACCCAAATAAGGAATTGCATTATTATGCCATTGTTCCTTCAGGAAAATTAAGATTACTGGGATAAGTGTGACTGAGTGCAAGGCATATAAATAATATTGAGGATTTTAAGAAGGCAAACTATATTACAGAAAATGATTTCAACTCAGGGAATCCCTCAACATTTCCATAATAGAAACATATTCACCGTGTGGTTCTTGGTACTGCATGTAAAACGGGGTAAGCAATTTTGACATTTATGTGCATCACTTGCCGATGTATGAAACACAAAAGATCTCATAATTTGAAACATAAGCTTATAATATGAAGCAGATACAATAAGTCACGACATGAATATTATAATTTTGACCTTGCAGCATGAATACGTTTCTCCATAAGAAGCACTTTTATTTTAATGTTGAACAGCCGCTCTTTCTCAGGGTAAACAGATAGAGGCAGATGAACGCACACAGATCTAAAGTTCTTAACACAACACTTTTAAAAGACTAATCTCTGAGAAATCTGTTGATGCATTCATGATGCTCTGTGACACCAACCATTGCAATACAGAGCAGTTCCTATAGTGCAAGGCAATGCTCCATGTTGTTTTCATTAAATATAAGTATAAATATTTCATATGACAACTTCCTTCATTTTTGTACAGTAAAATCCATCTTGTAAGTTGACATTGGCCAATGGTAACTAGTAGTTTTATATTCAATACATCATAACTTTTGTGTTTCAGGAGGTGTCTTTGTAACACATCCCTCCTAATCCTCATCCAATGGCTGTAATCTAAGTGTCCTACTTAGAATCAAACACAGTCTGCCTTTTTTTTCTTCTTCTCATCATTCCTCTCACCACGGCTGCCAGCTGATGCTGGACATACTGTAGCAGTGGCACCAAGTGCCAATTCATGTCCTGAGTGGGCAGATATGTGCAGCATGTCTGAGTGAAAACTTGGTGTTTGTCTCATCTTCTTGTCTTCTGAATCTGATTATTCTGTATACAAAGCTGAAAAGGTTGCTGGTACAGAGTGGAAGGCAGGTAATACTTCCCTGTGTAAGACAACATTCTATCTCACGGACAGAGCTGTTATTAGCTTTGAAGCCAGGGGTGCTTACGGATAACAGTTTATTCAATCAATGCATGTAACGCTGCCGCACCACATTAAATGTTCAGTAGGGTTAACGGCGTTGTAACGGCATGAAAAGTAATGAGTTAGATTATCCCGTGACAGAAAAAAAAAAACACGCCGTTATTCCAAACACTGATCGGGCGTCCAAACAAATCCGACATTGCACACCCTCGAACCAAGCAGCAGCCATGTTGAAACTCTCAGGTCAGTCTAGTCCTGATCCGCAGAGATATTTGTGGAACACACACACATGCACGCACGCACGCACGCACGCACACGCACACGCACACGCACACGCACACATACACACACACCTTGCTTTTATAGAGAGATGCTATTCATCCTGTAAGATTCTTTTCAATGCAGGATTGCCAGTTTTAAAAGGGAATGTTTACGGCAGTAGAGGTAACAACCCAATCCTCACAGATCTGTTAAAAATTATAAAACAAACAATTCTGTATGTGATGCAATAAAAACGGATTATTAGCTGTCAAAAACGGATCAGTTTCCACATTAAAGACTATTGGAGATTATAGTGTCTTAAATTCTAATACCTCAAGACACTTGACAAATACACACAATTCACAACCAACTTGTAATTTCTCCACTAATAGATGAAGAGATGCTTTTATTTATTTGACAATTACTTTATTTTTCTTTTAACAATTTTTTTTAAATTATTTTTTAGTCCTGTTCACTCTCTCTATCTGGTTACACTCGCACACACGCACAACACAGGTAATACTAAAAGTTGGTGATTTTAACACTAAGGCTATGTTCACACTGCAGACAAAAGTGACCCAAATCTGTTCTTTTTGCCCATATGTGACGTATCTGATCTGTTAAAGATTGTCTTTTTCACTCTCCTCAAAGTTATGAAGTGTTTCTGTTGGACACACAGTCCGACACTGGACGCCTCCATATTTACTTCCGTGAACACCGTACGATCCTGTGGGGTCATGCGCGTGTGTGTCACTTCAGGATCGCATTCTGTTCATACTCCAAACTGATTTAAGACACGGTTAATATGTAATATGAACGATCACACACAAAAATATCAGATTTTTTGAAAAAATCCAAATTGTGCATTAAAACCTGCAGTGTTAACGTAGTGCAAGTATTAACTGTTTCTTTCATCACCGCCGGTCATATTTCTGAATGCCACGGCTTCAGTTATGGTCATTTGTTGTGACTGTGATCATTGCTTCTTTGCAATTCCCTGAAAAATTTAATGTAGAAAAATGTCTGTAAAGCTAAACAATTGACCTCCTCTTTCTTGCAACACATCAGGAAACTGACTTGCTAAATGTTTATCTGTAATATTCTAAAAAGCAGGTGTGTAGACGTACCTGGGAGGAAGGATATGGATTTAATCAAATTAGTCAAAATAGTGGAAAGTTGACGCGATTGGATAGAATTGTGGGGCTGAGCAAAATGTGCAGGGATTGGCTGAAATTTCTTTCATAGTTGCAATCGCAACATTGCAAATTTTTTGAAGGGACTGACTAATGCTGTTTATACAAGGCTAGCTATGCTAGCTAGCAGAATAGCTCTGCTTTAAATCTCCATCTCTGCTAAATCCAAAAAAACAAACACCTTACCTTTCTATATATGTCTTACTCAGTTTTGCTCCCCCATTCTATGTATTATGTCGTTTTCTGTGAGTGTCCAGCTTGTCAGCTGATGTCATACAATGTGCGAGTCCAACGATTATTGTACCTCTAACACACTAGTCACAGCTCATGACAACAGTATATTATATTTTTAAGCACATTTTAGATAAAGACATACGTTTCATTCTCCTAAGATGAGGCTGAGGTCTCAGCTTTTGGGCCCCCTGCTGGCACATTGGGCAATAGGCAATTTGCGCCTATAGCCAGAAACGCCTATACTCAAGGCTAACAGAGTAGCAACACCAACCAATACAACACCAAGTTGCCTGCATATCTTAACATGGTGAATCCCCAAAGAGAAGTACCTGTTCATAAAGCAAACCATATGATATTGTGAGGAAAAATTTTGTTTCGTTTGCCCCCGGAGTATCAGCTCAAGTCGTTGAAGCAGCAAATTCTGTGAAACAGAAAATCTGTAAATTATTATCCAGACAAGAGGAATAAGCATCTCTCCTTCAGAAAATGAGCTCCCAGCTGGGAATGTAATGGAATGCACTGTTTCATGTGCGTATTCTAAACAATTCAGGCTAATCGTGCACTTGTGTTAACATATTGATATATTTGACAAGCAAAACACGCTCTCTTTGACGTTCCTGCTGGAAGCGTTCATATGTGTGAGGCTGCTAAGTGCTCCCCTTTGCCAGAGACTACTGAAGAATCTGGTGTGCATGTGTGTGCGCATGTTATGGGGGGTGGATCCAATTAATGCGCACCAATCCATCGCACGTGTACCTGCCTGCCTAACTTGCACTAAACTTACCTAATTAAAGTAGTTAGGTAGTGGCAGGTGTGGCATGAGTGAAGCTACAGTGGTCAGGCGCGCTTCACTACTGAGCACTGTCTGCGTGACATGTAAACACTTAGAAAAAACTGCTAGGCGCTTAGGCGTGTACGTGCGTGCAGGTCCGTAAGCTTGTGTGAGTGTTGCGTATGGGGGCTGGATCCTAACCTAAGAGCCTAGCAATTTTTGTCACGCAGACCGTGCACGATAGTGAAGCGCGCCTGACTACATTCATCACTGGTTCAGGTGACATCATGTGTTTTTTCATGTTTTCCTTTTTTTGTAAATCAGTAAATTTGGTTCACAATAATAATTCAATTAAGCAATAAAAAGTTAATTTCAGTTAAAAGGCTTCTAATTATTAGTGTATTAACCACTGCAGAAACATTAAAAAATATATTTTAATAAAAATGCTGTTCAATTAGGGCAGCTGTGGCATAAACCTCAGTTTGGATGATGGCCTATAGGTGATCTATGAATATGCGTTTACACACTTAGGGGCAGATTCACTAAGATCTGAAATAAAGGGCACTGCCATTTTAAGAGTGGTAATCATTTGCCTGACAACCGCTATTTACCGCTGATATCACGGTGGAGTTTTTGCAGTCTGGCTGATTTTTTTCGTATAATGCCCAAATCCTGCGTAGTATTTGGCTGTCATAACCACGCCGAAAGGATAGCCTTTTACAGAATACCGACAGAAAAAGACCAGAAACAGAAATTATGGATCCAAGCACTGAGGCGAACAAACGTAGATGGAGCTCAAAATCAAAGTGGTCGTATGTTAGCCTACATTTAAAATGTAATTTATTCAGTAATGACTGAAATGTTTATGGCTAGTATGTCTAACTTGAAGACAAGCAACGTGAAATTAACAGTAAATATGCAATGCGTTGACTTGTATGAACTGTAAGTATATTAAATAAACAAATGTGCTTCATATAACCATTTATGTTTTAATTTAGGCTGTATTATTATTATTATGTTTTTAGCGGCGCTAGCCTAGCATAGCCACATTGTGTAATGAGCCAATTATCATGATGACACAGGCCTATATAGACACAAAAACACAGATAAGCCTAACTTAAAGAAAATATATGCATCCAAGCTTTTGTAAGTCCCCATCTTCTTCATTGTGTAGACTCCAGGGCTGTTAATGAGGTACTCGTAAATATCAGGCCATTGGAGATCCCAGTACCTGACTATGTGTCGAAGTGTCCTTGGGCAAGACACTGAACCCTAAGTTGCTCCCAGTGGTCGACAAGCACCTTGCATGGCAGTCCTGTCCCACTGGTGTGTGAATGTGAGAGTGATTGGGTGAATGAGCTGATATGTAAAGCGCTTTGAGACTGCTTCAGTGTGGGGATAAAGCGCTATATAAAATCAAGTCCATTTACCATTTAACCTTGAGGTGCTTGGTATGGACATGATTCCAAACCAACCAGATGTAACTTCCCTTCATATCGGTGCTTGGCCTTTGACTCTAAATAGCTGAAATATTCATACAACATTGAGTAAATCCTTCGTGTTGTCCGCGGTAAATAGTGTAATTAGCGGCAAATGTAAACCCCTCTTAAAATGGCGCAGGGCGTTGCTACGGCAAATGTCCCAGATAATGATGTCACCGCAAAAAGGTGTATATACAACATTCTTATTTGAATAAGGACGGTCTCATATGGCTAGCTACAGCAAATGCCATCATCTTGAGTTATATCAAAATGAACTGCAGTAAATGTACAAACTGATAAAATATACACGCACAGAAATGAACAGGATAATGCTAGGTGTTAACGTGCAAGTATGGTCATAGATTCTGTAGAGCACCATGTGCTTCTTTCAACACGCAACAAACAAAATGGCTGCTTCAGGAAGTCATGGCTAGACTGTGCACACAGCAAACAGGCACCACCTTGAGGATTCTAGAAGAAACATACTTTTTCGCAAATCGACACAGGTCGTACTATTTTCAGCGCAGAAAACAGTCACTGCAAACAGTTCCAGATTTGATAAATTGCATTGCACCCACTGCATTAATTTATTTGCATTTCCCCCCCCATCTTATGAGACCTGTCTACAATACATATTCATCAGAGGAAAACGCACTAAATGAATTGTGGGCGCATTGTGACACGCTGAACACGCGCAGTCCTGATTCCCTGGGATTTGTACCCCTTATCAGCGTGTGGAGTGACGTTTGCACGTTTTAATACCCCTAAACGATTAGTGAATCCGCCCCCTTATTTGTCAATTATACAGTGTTTGTGAGTTTTAAACTGGAACAGGCCTGTGTGTGCAGCATTCACCTTCCAGCTCTTGTTAAATGTAAAATATAAAGCTGAATTTCTGGTAATGCTAACAGGTCGAGGACTATCCACTTTATAATGGCTAAGTGTTGTGAACAACAAGTGAGCCAGCAAGTCATAGATCACATTTCACACCCAGGGCCAATTAGGACTGCTTTAAATAACACAAGGAGCTGGCAGATCTGTCTTAACCCTTAACACTACAACAAGGAAAGTGGGAGTTCTCATTGGCCTTCAGTTTAGCAGCATGTGGTGAACAGCAGTCATGCTCAGGAGAGTCAGGGAAAAAAGAAATAATGGTCTGGTCACATCTTTGCACCCTCTGGGCCTTTGCACCTGATAACCCGCCTCCAGCTCTAACTGGACAAAGTAGTGGTGCTAGCAGGAAACAACACACAAAATAACCATGTGACAGCTGAAACAGGCACCTTTTCCAACAGGATTGTGGACAACTAACTGCTGTAAAAAGTGGATATTTTGCTTCATGATGGGCAGACCAATTGTGTTGTATAGCACAATCTCTGCAGAGATAGTGGCGCAATTAGGTGATGATGAGCTGCAGTGTGGGGGGGATGGGGGGGTCTGCATCCCCCTGCGCCCTCATTAAATCACCAGCAGCTGCCCTTTATCACAGCTCTCCTCTGCCACCGCTCTGCCCCATCAGCACCATCAGCACCCTCAGAGCAGCCGCAGTGCCAGCCATAGACCCCTTGGCCTCACTGATTTTCCCTTGGTTGCTATAACAAAGTTTAATTCCAGGCTTGGACAAGGACAACAGTTTTTACCCCTTCAGCTGGATACTTATTATTTTTCATTACAAAAAAAAAAAAGATATATTGCACATTTAAAGCTGAAACTAAAAACAGTGTAACAGTTTTGGCTTTGAATACCCGGGAAACACAAGTTCAAAATATGTGTCCGTATTTCCATATTTGAAAGTCTGCTCATGATCATGATCATTGGACACTGAAGCCTTAAATTATTTTAAAGCTGTTGTTACTCCTAAAGACTCAAACATACACGGTAAGAACGTACGCGGAGCGGACTCCGCGGAGGTCCGCAAAGCCAGTGAGCGTAAAGCTCAAATTTTATGACCTTCCAGACTCCGCTCTGCATACATGGTGTCACAAAAACACTGCTCAGCATGTATTTTTCACATTTACCTGCATTAAATGTAACACCTACCAGCATTTCACCCAATACGTCTTAACAACACGTCCCATGAAAAGTCAAAGCAATACGGAGAAGCGCAAAGGATTGTGGGAAATGTGGCATTTCAGGGAAACTACTGGCAAGCACCTGGCAGTGCGCTCCAGGTGTGTTTGACAATAAAAACTCTGATGAGTGCTGACATTCTGCATGGAGTACACTCCGCCTTTGTTCCGCCCTAGTAAGTTTGAGCCTTTATTGTGGACACCAGAATTTGCCAAGTGATAAACGTGATCAGAAGCTTATACTGTCAAATAGTCAACTCTTCTATTCCTTGTTTAGAATAGCTTACAAGCTCTTTGTCCTTAAGCATTGGCCCATGGTGTTTGTGAGCCTTGCATGTGGTAAAAATAGGCTTTCTAAGGCCTATGTAGAGCTAAAAGATTAGATTAGGGCTTCTGATTCAAATGCCTCCTGTTTGGCATTATTTGGAGGTGAACCATAGACGCAGCAATGGAAACATTCCCTTCAGTTGGTTCAGGTAAGACATCTCCAGGTTGGCCTGGGAACAACTCAGGGTCTTAAACTAGGAGCTGAAATGTTGGTGTGTTTACATTTTGATTTAGCTGTGTTATGGTTGTTGGTCAAACAGAGTGGAAACAGTCACTTACCACATCACCATTTGGTAATAAATAACATTTTCTGATTAACTTTAGCAGCAGCAGAATGAATGATTATGGACTGTTCACATCTTTTATAGAAATGTTTGTGTTGTTTAAAAGCGCCAAATAAAGATAGAAAACAGCTACCGGACAAACTGTTTATGCCAGTTTAGGAAGAATAGAGTTTTATGTGGGAGAGCAGATACTAATATTATATTTCTATTGTGTGAAAAAAAGATCTGCACGCTTGGATCAATGCAAATAAGAGATTTCAATTTTCCTTCTGTCTTCCTGGCTAAGGTTTTTTGACGATAATATGATAATGACTGAGATGTCTCAAGGATTTCTTGTTCCCCAACTCTAGAGAACATTTCAATTGATGGACTAGACACATGCGGTACAAAAGTACTTTTTGGTTTGAATATAGATTTAGCAGATGTTTGGATTTCATTCTCATTCCCAAACATGTCTTAATTTATTTTATTTTTTTAAAAATGAAAAAGATCAGTTTTAAGACAGAGGGCCCAAAAGTCAATGCCAAGGACACTAGTTTGGGTTCTCTCTATTGTGCAGTGTCATCTACTCACCAATTCCTATGATGGCCACAGCCACACATTAAAGTTAAGCGTTAATGTATGTTAAACCTTATTTTCTTTGTCTTTGAGTTACCTGTGGAACGTCTTCCTGGTCTGGCAAAAGATGGTGGAGAGGGCGGAGCTGGTTTTTATGCTGAGGCCCACGCCCACGCCCACCGGACCAAACCAAGCTTATTGATCTCATAGGGAGGATTGGGAATTCTTTATGTTAGATTTTAATTAGTGTATATTATGTTCTCCCGTGTGTGTGTTTGATGGACTGATCACCTAATACATACGTTTCCCCTTGTGTGTTGGTTGGGAGGTTTGTTGGTTGTGTTACCACCATGCTCTGTTCAAGTTTCTTTTTTAGGGAAAATAAAACCCACATTTTTTTAAATTCAAACCTATTTCCTGTACCTTGGCTGCTTGGTCCACGGCAATGTGTTAGCTCAGCTCTGGGTTGCAAGATGTTTTAAACCAATCAGACACCCAGCTCTACTCCCCTTTAATGGAATTGAATAATGTGCCAAAAACACATTGCCTATAAATAGATAGGCCCTCATGGAAGAACTAAACTGTAATATATGGTAACCAGGAGATGATGCAAGGTGTGAGAGGAAGTAGCAGTGAACATCATCTAAACACTGTCTCAATGCGCCTCCTCTGACTGTCCTGCATCACATGTGTTCACAAACCCCAGATGTTATAAACTGACCAAAATTGTCCAATAATTCACTTTTACAGATTACACATTTGAATCCCATTATTTCTATTATCAGTTGATGTCCTCTTTTCAAATGGTTTTACATTTGTTGGATTTTTCTATCATAAGAAATACAGGAAAGCACTGCAGAACAAAGTGTGTTGGAGCAGTGCTGTCAGTCCAGCTGGTTTGTCTCGGCCCTGGAGGCGACTGGGCCATGTTTAAGGTTTGGGAATTACAATCACACACACAGATCAGGGCAAATTAGGATTTGGCATAAATGTAAGCATTTACAGGTGGTAAATATCCTTTTGGACTTAATAAATGTAGAAGCATTACACTCAGAGGCTGGAGGACACACATGTGCATGTATACACGTCTATGCTGGAAGTGATTTAGTATTCAGTATAAAGCAGCTTTGTTTTTTCCCCCTACACCTTTGAATTATCAATTACATCTCTAAACAAGCACAATTTCACTGATACGCCATCTGAAAAGACAAAGTGTGGCGCACGATGCATGGCAATCACCTCCTCATCTGTGGTATAAACAAGTAGAATCTCTAACCTATGTCAATCTGTGATAGCAGCACTGTGGAAAATTAGTGTAATTTCAAGGGTATTAGGATGATCTCTTTCCCATTTATTTTTTCAATTTATAGGCCTTTCCAGTAATATCTATCTCCATAGATCACCCCTGGTATTTTAATCAAATTTGTATCCCTTGAATTGGCTATTTTCCAAACATGATTGTATCTACAAATGCACCTGTTTTTCTTTGGTTTGACTTTGGTTATGCTTTCTGTAATTACATGGCAGGGGACCACGGTGATGTTCAAGTAACAGGAAAATACATCAACATAGGCTGAAGCAATCTTCATTGATAGTGTTGAAGTTTCTCCTGAGGTTTGCTATTGTTGTTGTAGTGGCACAATAGAGATTGTTCAAATGATAGATGTCACTCACGTAGCTCCCTCCACTTAGCCACTGAGTGCTTGGCCCTTAGTTGTAGTAGTTAAAAGAGAATAACAGCTATACTTGAGATATCTACTCAAAGGTTGCATATCTGATGGAAGAGCTTTGAAGATCAAACAGTCAAGAAAACTTTTGGCATTCCTAGCTGTGCTGCTTTTGAGGCTGATGGGCAGCTCTCTTCAAAGGCGATTTTCTTCATACCAACAAAAGAAGCAAAATATAACTGCTTATCTGTTTGGTCATTTTTAGTTTGCTGAAAAAAAGTGTAGGTATGAAGATGTGCACAAATATTTGATCATGTTTATTAAGAAAAAATAATACATGTTTCTTTACAGCTTTATATAGTTTTCTTTTATTAATTCTATATTATCACATACATGTGGGTGTGTGATTGTGTGTTTGCCTCACAATGAGGCATGTGACTTGTTCAGGGTGTGTCCAGCCACAGGAGGGAAGGATACATGTGTATAGATGAGGGATGAATGGATGGACAACAATGTGAGGAATAATTTTACAATATACCAAATTAAAGACCATAAAACTTTTGAACCCATTTAGACAACAGTCAGGATAAGGGACACATGGTAAATGTTTATCAAGCTCATTCTCTTTGTAAGCTGTAGGTTTCTCTAAAGATATTGGGCAGTATTGAACTTACACTACACTAAGTTTGATTGGATCCTTCAATGTAGAAGCCTCTCATCAGAATCAGATAAATGAATCAAAATTCTAACTTGAATTGTGAGCTCTATCAAAGATCTTGTGTACTTAACTAGAGGTTCAGTCAGATATGATTCATCATAAGTCCTTGTGAAGAAGCCACAAGCACCAAATAGCTGCTCCGTGGGATCCTTGGAATCACTAGAATATGACATGTAAATAATGTGGCTGTGTAGAGGCTTTAGCAAATGCACAATTCCCTGTGCACGTCACTTAAATTAACTGTGTTAACCTAACCAAACTTAAAGCTGCTATCAGGAGGAACATCTCAACAACTCTACTTCCTCCCCTGCCTCTGCCAATCTACCAGAAGCTACGCCTCTATGTTTGAGCATGCGCATTGCAAAACATAACAAAGTCACATAACCATAACTTTTGATTAAAACATGTTTTTTACCTGTCCATGAGAAATGTCGCCAAATCCTGGTTAGTTCAGAATCCTTTTAAAAGCAACAAGTCCCTCCCCCTTTGAAAAGCAGCTCTGAGATAAAGTCTGTTGCGGTCACGAAGACATTTATCCACAAACTTTGTACCTGGATTTTTATTTTGTCTTTTAGTAGAAGTTTTATACGTTAGAAATCATGGAATGGGTAATTTTGGAGTTTTGAAGTGCTCCTCCATGACGCTCTGCTGCTCGGAGTGATACCTGTTTGAGACACGCTGCAGTTTACGCAGCACGCACATTCACTTTGATTGACCGTGTCAAAAACAGAAAGTCAAAGCCTATTGGCTGGGTACACTCAGCGATTGTTTCCATTTGTATAGGGGTCTATGGGACAAAGGAGGGACTTAAATATATTAATGTATAAGAATAACCACAGGCAATAGCCCATAATCAAAGACTAGTTAGGTGCTTTTTCGCATTTCAAAAGGATCATACATAAACAGAAACATCAGAAACTCCAGATATAAGCTTTAAGTTAACTTGACATAACTTAATCTATCTTAACTTAATTTAACTTAACTTTGGTTTGGTTCCCAAATTTCTTCTAGAAAATTCTTCAAAATTTCAACAATATGGGTAAAGAATGGAACCTTTTGTCACATGTCAGAGTTGAGAAGGACCCAAACGCAGTGACAGAATCGATAATGACAATAACATGTGCTATCACATATTTTAGAACTGTAATAATGAAGTCCTGTTTTTTTTTAATGCATGCAATTCAGCAAAGCAGTTCTCATGATGTCACACCCCACAGTTTGGCAACCACTGGTTTAATCAATAGAAGCTGCAAAAGTCATACATGACGGACGCAGTTTAAACACCACAAAGTTTATAAAACAATCAAAAAGTGATTTTATCGTGAAGTTTTGACCAATTTCACTGCCATGTGAGGGATTCATTGTTTTCCTTTGTGCACAAAAAATGTAACAACAAAAAAAAACCTGCATAATTTATATTTACCCGTATATAGAGTAGTTGTTATCTGAGACTTGGCTTGTGTCACCTCCGTTCTGTTCTAATGAATGCAGCTATTATCTGTCAAATTATGTTGGAACAGAGAACATTAACGGAGGCTGGAGCACATGCCCAATCAATCACTCCCTGAGCACAATTATGGAGGATTATTTCTGAAAGAAAGAAAAACACGGCCCTTATTCAATCATTTCTCTGCCTTCGTTCCTGTTTTATGCTTTTCATGGGTGGTCAACAATAATCAGTTTGCACTCTGTTTCTTTCTCATTTGCACAAATAGTGTGATAGTTTCAAGAAGCCATTTGAATTACCTAGTTTTGAAGTAAAAAAAAAAATGAAATTAATAAAAACCCACTTTTAGTCCAAAAGTTGTGCTATTTGTGACACAATTCCTTTTACTCATAATTAACATTGTCTGCATCCCTTACCCCAATGTGCACCCCCCCGCACACACTCGCTTGCACGCAGTCACACACAAACACACACGCGCACACACTGTGTATTATTTATGACGCCTAAGCTCTTTGAATGCTCCAAAATGCCAGATAAACTTTTCTCATTTGCTCCTAATTTGGTCACGCAAGATAATGCCAACATCTGAGGGCTTTTTCAACCCCTTTTTAAAATTCATTCCTGAAAGGAGCTGGCACTAGCACCTCTGCTCCAATAATTATTTCCAATCCGGAGCTAGCCCTTAATGTGCTGATTAATACGACCCTTTCCTTGCTGTGAGATGCATTCAGCTCCATTAATTTTTCAAAAAGGCCTCACTCTCCTTTTCCTGGGAGCCCTGCAGGTGTCAGGACTGTGGCAGAGAAAGCCATTAGACGTTAACACCTCCCAGTCCCCAGAGACTGGCATGGACTTTCCCCTTCCCTCATTCTGATGCCAAGCAGCCGCCTTAAGGATGTCAGCTGCCAAGCCTGGCATTCCCTGAACTTGGACATCAGCATCTAATCACCGACCCCCACCACACCCTCACAGAAAAGAAAACAGCTTTTGAAGACCATAATGAGAAACAAGGCTATGACGTTTTCACAGGCACCATCAGTGTGCATGCTTTCATTCCCCAGGAATTTTCTGAATTTGAGGAGTTTCTCATGTCGTGTGCATCACCGTTGCAATTTCAACTCCTTCATTCAGAGATTCAGAAACCAGGTTTCCAATTAACCTCTGAGATAATGTTCTTGAAAACAACTCACTCGAAGCAATTTGAAGTCTGTTTTTCCTACATCCTCTCCTTCCCCAGCTTTGTGTGGCTTCCCCCCTTCTGCAGACTGGTTACAAGCTGTCTCAATTGAGGAAATCCCACCCCCCTTTTATGTGCCCATAGGTAGGTGAATGGTGGAAATTAGGATTCCTGGAGAGACTTGGGTTGGAGAGAATAGAAACAAAGGCATCCCCATGTCGGGAACCGATGTCTCCTTTTCCACTGCTTTTCCCTTTCATCCCAAGAGCTCCTGTCAGACAGAAGGAAGGAGAACGAGAGCACATATAATACCTTTTAAGAGGCTGCCAGTTCTCTCCCATGCGATAAGCGCTGCTCAAATCACAATGGAGTTTGGGGACCCTGCAGTCACCCCACTGTAGGCCTGAAAGCATGCTCCAGCTTACACATCAACACACACATAAACCACATTAAATACACCACTGCACTCATGTTGGTGTCCCTTAAGCCCTAAAACTGTACTTTCTCCTCTGTTCCTCGGAATCATCCTCAGGATCAAATCACACACTTTAAACTCATGACAAAAGCACACAACCATTTATGTACAAAATGCTCAGAATGTTAATATGAACATATAATTCCACTCCAGGATGGAAATACTATGTATACAGTGCTTTGTATACAATCCGCTCTGCAAAAGTATTCAAAAACCTGTATAAACAGAGGCGGTGTCGAAATCCCAGGCCTTTTGAATGTTAATGAATCAGAGGTGTTAGGATGTCAGAAATCTGTCCAATAATGATAACAGTACAACTCCTGTTTACATTGAGCACACTTCAGCTTCCCAAACCCAAAGTGCGGCCTCATTTACGTGCTAATGTGGGGAAGCAGATAAAGGACGGCAGAGCGATCGCACGGCCTGTCAGAAAGTCACCCTTTGAACCATCCCTCATGCCGATGAAGAGGAGGGAGAATTAAAGAGCCTCAGCAGGTTCACTACCTTTCAAACACAACTCACACTCCACTCAAGCCCTCGCGTTTGTGACAGAGAGCAAACATACAAGTGTGCACATTTGCTTCAAAACACACACACACAATCACAGATGCTCTGAGAGGGTGAGGTGTTGAGTTTCTGTTTCTACTGCATTTATTAGGCAAATGATTGTTTGCTTGAATCAGAATGAGGCTGAGGTTGCCTAATGTGTACAACAGTCAAAACACTGCAATACTTTTCAATGCCTCACAAGTAGATCACCATTTTCTCATCATGGGTAGATGTGGGCTATTTTCATCAATTTAGGAAAAAAGCAGGGCAACTGGCTTGATATCATTATTATTATATTTATTATTATTTGATGAAAAAGTAAAAAAAGAACCTATTGATCTTCTACTGGGATTTCCTGTAAAGCCATTAGTCGTGTTGAAGCACTCAGGATCGATCTCAAGACCACATTTTGGCGATCTTGGTCTTGTCTCTATCTCGGCCTGGCTGTACTCTGGATTTTCCATGAACTGATCTCTGATCTGCTATTTTTCTACTCCTTTAATGTGATAATACATTTCACTTCTACTTTGTTAGAAATGGTTTCTAGTGCCTTGTGTGTCAGAAACCTCCAAATACTTTAGGCCTCATTCACCTGACAAATAAATGTTTTATTTTCAGACATTTAAATAAGATTCTGTAATTATCAATGACTTTTAAATACATACACAGATTTATTTTCGTAGAAATTTAGTTGATTTTTTTTTTGTTGTGTTTTAAAAAAGTGGCAGACACTTTATTTTTGTGTGTCAAATGTATTTAAAAAATTAAAATAAAAGGAGAATTATGTTAAACTGTTCAACTATGTCATGATTTGTAAAATTAGTTTCTATGGTCTTGGTCTTGACTTCCAAAGGTCTTGGTCTTGACTTGGTCTTGGTGCATTCTGGTCAAGTCTTGGTCTCAGATAGTGTGGTCTTGAGTACAACACTAGCCATGAGTGTAAACTGGTTTTCTTTAAACCACAGACCTTATCCAGAGCTTTCCATAATGGCCTCCATTATCATCATGTATACAGAAATCTTTGTGTCATGATGTGATGATAATAACTCTGAAATAGTTGCATCCTCCTCCTCATCTGCCTCTCAATGGGTCGTACCTCCAACTTGCACAGAGGACGTGTGCTTTAGTGGAAAAGCTGTAAAAGTTTACCAAAAACAACAGACAGGTTGTACAACTCATTTCTGCTTTTTATTGGAACAAACAACTCCTTGTTTCACAGCACTTTTTGCTATTGATTGGTGGAAACACGGGTTGGATTATCTCAAAATGAGATTAAACTAAACTTTTAAAAGGTTCCGTTAATATTTTACACCAAAAACTGAAGCTTGGTGTTACTGAGTCTGTTCAAGCCTGGATTCCTTGTCATTCATTCAGACCTGATTAAAGTTTCACTCAGTTCTAACTTGTTGACGAATGTGTGATACATTCATATGATTTATATTAACACTCAAATGAAAGTACACAGTCCAACTCAGAGGTTGTGTCAGGCTGTTTAACTTTCCATTTGTCTGATTTACTAAAGAAAAGAAGGAACATCTGTTAAACTGATAGAAGCCTTTACTTTATGCTACTTAAGCATGCATGCAATAACAGTATATTTTAGTCATGTGCTGTTTTCACAGTGTAAAGGAAACTGCCCACATAGTGAAATGAAGGCTTGATTTGATTTGTTTCCTTTCCTGTAATTCCTGAAAAGGATCTGTTTCTAAGAGGCACAAATCTTGAATGTAACTTCTGGGTAATTATTCAAAAGAGATTTAAAGCAGTGGGACACTTAGACCTTTATACCATGTATTATTTGCAGCATTAGCAGCAAGATAGCTATCTGCTTCTGGCAAGATGGTCTCAAATAAATACCTTAAATGGATGAAGCAGACAACCAGGATTCTTACAAATTGCTTTCATTAAACTATGCACAAGTTGTCATTTAGTTTTGTTAATCTTCTCATGCTTTAGTGAAGCGGTGATACTTTGGTGTTCTGGTTTCTTGTACTTTGATGTAATTCAGGTGCAAGTGGAACAATGAGGAGAACCACCAATGGTTGGAGTTCACAGAGAGGGCATGCCAGATTGCAAAGGACAAACTTTGAGTGGTGGATCAGCATTGCAGGAATTTTTTAATTTCCTGTTACTCAATAATTCAACTTCATTTGGGTCCATGGACAACATCCTGTGCTGTACATTGTCGGCTATTTTTGAACTGTTGGACATATGTGAGAAAACATACATGTATCGTTGGTGAGTAACATGGTAACCAAGTGGGACTGGTAACGCAGGTTTTTACCCAAGAGTTTATTGAACAATGTGGTCAGACTTAGTGATGTCATACGCAGTGACGTGTCCCAGAGGCCCACTTTACCTGCGAGACAGGTCATTATTATATCCTTCAGGCTTTTTATGAGCTCATGGTGATAAACTGGAACGATTCTGCCATCCTTTATGGCGGGATAAAGAAAACAGTGAGATGAGAAGCAGAACGAAATGAGGAGTAAGTGCTTTACAGTGGGGGCGTCAACTTCCAGGCCTCTGGGCTGAGGAGCTGCTTCTCTGCTGAGGATCTTCCCCTCCTTCACCCCCACCTTTCTGCCCTTCCCACTTGCGTGCTCGCCATGGCTCTTCAGGGTCAAATAAATCACCTGCCACTGCAGGTGCTGACCTGCTGTTTATTAGTAAATGTCCAAAGGACAAGCTTTGAGGGGAGGGGGGAGTGGAGGAGTTCAGAGAGAGGTAGTCAAAGGGTTAAAGCACTCGTCTCAGGTCTTAAGGTTGATTTAGTTGCCCCTCTGGGGGGCTGCTGTACTACCCTGGAGAAATGAATGCCAATAAAACCAGCAGTGACTGATGTTTTAAAGCGCCTTAATTGTCTTGTTCAAATAAAAGACTTCGGTATGTTGGAAAACATACATTCTTTGTTTTTAAAAGTTCTTGAACTATAATTTCAGATGACAAAAACTACGAATAAATGATAGATGAATTGAAACGTAAAAAAGTTTTGAGGTTGCAATACAAAACAAATTACAAAACATAGGAAAGCTAATAAATTCTAGCTACAATCCACCATTTATTCTGTTGTTGTTCCTTTAAAGGGGAAGGATTAGGAGAGGATTATTCACTCAGAGAGCTGACTGTCAGAGCAGACACACACAGATGAAGGCACACAAAATTACTTCCATCATTGCTTCATAACTGAAACAATACAAAGTGCAAAGTATAGCCTCCGAGAAAAGCCAGGGCTGACAGCAAAACCTGATCTTCAGCTGTCTAATCAATCGCACTATTCTCACTTTATTCTTGACTTAGCTCTCTGAAGCATGTGATCCTGAAAGACACCAAAGCACCAGAGGCCTTAGAAAAACACTTGTGCTGTCATTATCCAACAGTTACTGGCACCATCCATGCAAAGGTAAGTCAACCTTAAAATCTTTAAATTAAAATAATGATTGGTTAAACATTTATACACTGGATTTCTGTGTGCATATGCCTTTGTCTAGACAGTGCATTGCTGTGAACCTGACAAAACAACATTAGCTTGGGCAAGCAGTGCCAGATATTGGTATCAAATGATGTCATCTGCCCATGTAATGTAAAGCTGAGATTGAAGTCGATCAATTAGTGTTTGCAGCAGAGCAGAAAATAGCTCACGACATAGCAAAGGTGGAGGAATGCATGAGAACAAAAATAAAGTTTTCTCTCTGCGCACTTTCCATCTTTGCAGACACACAATGCATTCATCCACAGATTTCCTTTGGGACGTGTGAACATGTCCGACCTGAAAACAGCTTTGTGAAGACTGCACTAAATCATACAACTTAAAAAAAAACAAAAGCTAAGACTGATTTGTTTTTTTTTCTTCTTTTTTTGGTTTTTGTTTTGCACACATTAACCTCACAAAGCACGAGTTAAAACATTGTTTCAATTTAAAGAAAAATGAGACAGGAACTTGATAAATAAACATTACTCAAAGTTTGCTTTATGATGTCTTTGTTATTAATGTGTTTAAAAAATACCTATCATATTTGTATTGAAAAATAACTGAAATGAATAAGTGTAATGACAATGTCTTCAAATGTACTTCAATATGGCGTTGGTCTCCCTCTTCTTTAAAGGCTTTCTAGAAGATGTCAGAGTGCTTCTTTGGGAATTTGTGCCCATTCAATAAGTAGAATATTTATGAGATCAGGCACTGATGTTGAATGAGAATCCCTGGCCTGCAACCTGTGTTCTAGTTAATCCCAAACAATCTTAAAGGGGTTGATGCCTGGGCTCTGTATGGGCCAGTCAAACCAAGTCTGTACGGTACTGGTGTTTTATGTTGGAATAACAAAGGGCCTCAAACTGTTCACACAAAGTTGAAAGCATAGCATTGTCTAAAATGTCTTGGAATGCTGAAGCATTAAGATTGTCCTTCACTGAGATAAGTGACTCCAAACCTGAAAAACAGGCGTGGCCAAATACTTCTGTCCACATAGTGTTTGTATGTAACATGACCAATGTGTCAAAAGTTCATTCAAGTCGATCCTTTCCGTTGAGGAGAAAACTTTTTTCTTCTTGCATTATGAAAGTCCAACTTTTAAACTACCCACTACCCACAATGAGACTCATATGTGAGATTTAAAAACATTCATTTTGTCTTTTAAAATGCACAGCGGAAAAGTAAACGTGTGAAATCTGGAGGATGCTTTTGCCAGTAGCTGCAGAAACCTGTAGCAAACATTCAGATTAACATATCCTTTCATATATTTCTCATATTTACATAATTTTAAAGTTTGTAATCTACAATTTCATAATCTGTGAAAAACTTAAAAATGACCTTGGATGAATTGCTGGAGTTGCATTAATAGATCTGTTGCTGATTAGGCATAATCAAATGGCCTAACTGTTGAAGTCTATATAGTAAAAAATAAATAACTTAAAGAAAAATATTTTATATATTACCAGCATAGTAGTAATATCAAAACTATTTTGACAATAATTGTCCTGGCTGCTGTAAATAAGGTTTAAACCCTGGTCTCATGAATAACAGGGAAGTACTTTGATCCATGGACACTACAGTAGGTGCTGTCTGCTCTACACTACCCAGGTTTGTCTGGTAAAAGTGAATGTTTGGTCATTCCAAGCTACTGCTAGAACAAGTCAAAAATAGACTTGGCAATTGAAAATTGAAAAAATGACAACCTGTATCTGGATTTGTTGAGAAATTAGTATTTTTTACTAATTAAATTGAAAGTAATAATGCAGGAAAAACAGAAGACTGACCTTGACCTTAAATATGACCTTCAACAAAGGCCAAGGTAACACATTGAAAGGAAATGTTGTTCAATCAATGGTACCAGTCTGAGCTCTGTATCTCAATTTGTGGCCAAGTCATAGGGAAAAAAGTTTTTTTTTGTTTTGGTTGTGACGTCATGAACTTTGACCCTTACCTATCTTTTTACTGGTAGGTCATACAGCTTCTCTCCAACCAAATAAAATACTCCACTTGAGATGAACTTTTCAGAAATGTAAGCATCGAACTTGTACGATAAATATTCGAGATATGAAACTTGTTGGTTTTTGACACTTGACGCAACCTTGACCTTGACCTTAACATTTTGGCTCTAAAAAAGGTTGACTGCTCATTCTTGATACTGCCCCTATGAGATGACACACGTGTCATTAGTGCTGCATTAATAGCCAGGGTCGCGGGGGGCAATAACTAGAGTATGGTTAAGTGTGGCTACATTCAAAGCAACAAAATTTTAGGTAAAACACAAAGGTAATTCTTTTTAAGACACCACTGCTTTCACTGCAGGAAACAGAAATACAATGACATCAATCACTTCAAACTTAAAGCTGATATCTGGAGTTTCTAAGAGAACATCTCGACGTCCCGCCCTCAACAGCTCTACTTCCTCCCCTGCCTCTGCTAATCTACCAGAAGCTACGCTTCTACGTTTGTGCAGGTGCACTACAAAACATAACAAAGTCGCATAACTACAAAAACTACACAATTATTGTTAGAGTGCCATAACTTTTGATTAAAACATGTTTATTACCGTTCGGAATCCTTTTAAAAGCAACAAGTCCCTCCACCTTTGAAAAGCAGCTCTGAGATAAATTCGGTTGCGGTCATGACGACGTTTATCCACAAGCTTTGTACCTGGACTTTTTTTTTGTATTTGGTTGAAGTTTTATACTTTGGCAATTGTGGAATGGTTACCTGTGGCTTCGGAGTGCTTCTCCATGACGCGCTCAGAGTGCTGTTTGCTGTTGTGATGATGCGTTCACTTTGATTGACAGTGGCCAGCTCCAGTAAGTCGAAGCCTATTGGCTGGGCAAAGTCTGCGCTTTCTTGCATTTGTATAGGGGTCTATGGACGAAGGCGGGACTTATATACATTAACGTATATAAATGCTCACCGGCAGTAGACCATAATAAAAAGACTTGTTAGGTATTTTTTCGCATTTCAAAAGAATGATACATAAACATAGATTTCTCAGAAGCTCTGGATATCAGCTTTAAGCTCCCCTAAAATACACATACATTTTAGTTAGTCGATTTTACTGTTTTATTCCATTAAGAAAAGTTAAACTTTTTCAAATTGACAACTTGCTATAATACATAACTTTGTTTCCTCTATTTTGTCCATTCATTAAAAATACGAATACAATTATTTAAAAAATGGTTGAAATGGAAAGCATCGTCTTCATTTGAAATGATCAAAAATAAGGAGAAGTTGAAAATAAAGCAAAAGCATTGATAAGCAAAATCATTTACTGTAACATCAGTTGAAAAGTTGATCTTTTCACAGCCTATAATTTGTAGCAGATATTATCAGAGTGAATATCAGGACGTCAGGGCGAGTGAGATGATGAATCAGTTGAAATGACTTATTACCTGCTCAGTCTGGCTTATTATCTTGATCTACTTCAAAAAGCTCTATCTTTAACTGAAAACTTCCTCTCAGTCAGCAAGTCTGTGCAAAGCTTCGCACCCGGTGACAGCTCAAATCAACTTTCTCAGTGAGTAAAAAGGCTGACCGCCACAGCTTTGACAGGCAGGTGTAATAAGCCAGGGAGTGGAGATGTCACCCATGGGTGCAGCCAGAGGCGAATACAAGCTCAAGCCAGGATTCCTCTGCTATAGTGTAGCTCTTTGTTCAAGTCAGAAACAGGAAATATGTTCATGCTTGACGCGTTCATGTAATTCTGCAGTAATGAGTGTCAGAAAGCGATGGCCATTTTAAATACCTTTTGGCATCATCCGTAACTTTTGTGTCAAAAGGACGATTGAAAAGTAATTGTTCCGCTGAAGAAGAAGAAGAAGAAGAAGTGATGTATGTCAGCCTTGAGCCTCGAAGAACAGGAAACAACATTAGTCATCTCCATATTAACGTTTTCATGATAAAAGCACATCTGTCCATCAAATACAAAAAGATAAACCTAGGATAAAACAAAACAACAGCCTCTGTGTTTGGTTGCTAGCATGCTAACTGTTAGCAACAGGCTTTTCTCTGAGGGATGTAAGTTAACAAAGTACTTATGACTGACTAATTTGAAACAATGACATAATCATGTCAAACATAACGTGAGTTAACACGAACTCATCTTTCAAAGTCTTTATTTTTAATCTGAGCTGTTTGAAAGAGGAACACTCTACAATGCTAAATGCTGTTAATCCTGGCCCGAGGCCTCGTATGACAGAAATACCAATTAGCAGCTGCCTTAATTAGTGACTTTCATAAACAAACAATGAATCTGCCTTAGATAGAAATACTGGAGCAAAACAAACAACCTCTGGGCTTGTAGGCACAATATTCTGATGATTTAGAGGGATTAACATAAAGTCACATATACTGCAGAAATTACTTCAATTGTAAGTTAATGAGAAAACATCTTTTCTGAAAGTTAATTACTTTTAAATGAAGAAAGATTAATTACTTTGGAGTTTTGGGGTCTAAGTTGCTCTAACTTGTGAAAGAGCTTAACTCAAAGATACATCTGAGTTAGTGGGACAAGGTGTCTGTTTCATCCAATAGTTAAACCTCTGCCAGCACAAAGATACGCTCTGTTCTGCCCTGACCACCTGAGAACAGCAGCAAGCATCTGAGATTTTGATTATACTTTATGAGTCCTAATTGTGTCTGACCTGGCCTACACGGTGGCTTCATTTCATCAGAGGAAAGAAGCGTCCGCTCCCTCATGTCAGTTGTCTAGGGCATCGTGAACGATCAGCATGGGCTGTCTGCTGACCTCCACCTCTGCAGGACAGTGAGGGACACGTCTTAAGTTCATCTTCCCCTTGGGTGGTACAGCTCTCAGTTTACCTCCACCTGTCCACAATGGCAAGCTTCTCACATCACCCTTCACCCTCAGGCTTCTATGAGAGGCTACTTAACATGCTACATTCAGCTTTCTATCCAAATTAGCTCTGTATCTAAAGGTTGGCTTTGTAAATACACTGCTTTTAATTTCAGATTGTCAGCATGTGTGTGTGTGTGTGTGTGTGTGTGTGTGTGTGTGTGTGTGTGTGTGTGTGTGTGTGCATGTGCTTGGCCAATCAATGTTACAGCATCCATAACACAGGCACATTTTTTCTCACGAACTTTGGACAAGATTTAGGACTTTCTCGAAGAATATTCATTTTGTAACTTCGATTTTGTGTACGTCTTTGATTTTTGTGTGTACAGCAAATTTATTTAGTAGCGCCACTGTGCAATTTAATAAATAAAATAAAGCAGTTTTACATTAACAGTATTTTGGCGAATAAAAAGACAAGATGGGATAAGGATAAGACTCTTGCTAATCATGGCACTCAACTGGTAGTGGTACTTATATGGCAAGTGTTTGTGCTAATATTTTTTTTTTTAAAAATGTGATCTAAATATGGACATTATCTTTTGCACATTAAATGGGATTATACTGCCAACTTTTCTTTGAAGGATCAGAAGACAAGATAAATATTATATCTATTATACACCAATTTTACACTAATGTTGCATTAGTAGGTAATAGATTAATGATTTAACATGTGTGTTGCATAAATATTGCACATTTAATTAAAATGTATATATTTTTGAACTAATTCTAGTTTTTGTCCATAATAAACTTGCAACAGCTGAAAATAAAAAAAGTGCTATTTACGTGATTACTTTTTTAATAGGGAATTAAAATACATCATTGTAGTTATAAATTAAGCTGAAAACAAAGAATCTTATAGCTGCTTGACACTATTTTTTTTCATAAATCAAGTGTATCAAGAAGTAAAAGGTTGAAATTGTTGCTTGAAAGTTTGTTTTCATTTCCATCATAAACACTACGTTTGTTGACATTTTCGCACATTGCATTGTGGGAAGTGGAGTCGTGGAGACGAGTGCATGGAAGTGTTTTTACTTCATTCTGATATCACAGATAATACCAGGAACTAGAGAATCACTGTCTTCACTGTCTGGCTTAGAAACAACGAAATCAGGGTAAGAATGAAGTAAAAACCTGTCTATGCATCTGTTTACGAGGTAAACAGATGCATAGACGTGTTTTTTGTAGAGACCAAAACAAGCTTTCAAGTGGCAATTTCAACCTTTTTCCTTTTTTTTTTTTGGAGTAAATGATGTTAATTCATTGATCTATGAGGCGTACACTAATGATTTGTTTAATCAAAAATGATCATGTGTTGCAGCTTTAACTAATAGTTTCGAATGAGGCAACATAGTTTCCACTCTGGTGTTCAGCCGCTGCTTTCTTTAGGTAGAAACAGAAGAATGTGAGCCTGACCTTTTATTAAACTGCAGATTCCTCACTGTTTGCATAACCTCAAAGTGACTCCAAAGTCACATTTGTTCTCTAGGCCTCCTTACAGCTGAAAATGACTGCTGCATTACCAGATCCGCTTTGATGAGATAATGAAAACAAATGAGTGTAACATGATAATGTACTGGGTAGTGCCGCAGTTTCAAAGCTGACATTGTGGGGAATTGAGGTGCAACCAGGGAAACACTAAGCTATGTTTGTCATCACTCTCGACATTGTCTCTCGCACAAATTATTTCCTCCAGTCCACTTCAGAGTATTAGTCTTCTTAGAGGTTCAATTAATCAAAGAAAGCACAGTTCCATATGCTTGTGCAGGCCACGTAGACTGACCTTAGCTTCATGGATGACTTGCAGTCATACATCTCTTTTTTCTAGTGCTATAGATCCTGCTTTACACTCAAAAGAAACACACACACAAAAAAACAACACAAAAAGCTGCATTTGCATTTGAGCTTTTCCTGTTTTTTCTTGGAAGTCAAATTGTGAGATGATGAGTAATATGGTGCTCCAAATTTTTTTTATTACAGACCTGACCCACTTAATCATGTGTGAATAGAGTTATCGCCTACTCCCATAAACCTAATTTCATTTTCCTAAACTCAGTTTTACCTGTCATTTAAGCAGACTGCAAGTTATTTTCTACAACCTGTTGTTCTCATAAGGAAATCAATGCCTCTCTCTGGCAGTATAATAACATTCCCGCTGGAGAGTAACAGCTTAATACACTCTTATCACTTTAGGTTGTCTGGCTTCCAGTCAAGCTGGGGTCCAAGAGGTGAAATGAGTTTGGCAACCTCAACTCCAGACGTGACAAGAGAACACACATCGTGGTACAGTTAGTGGAAAAAGAGAGGAAAAATTGTCTGCATAAGCAGGAAAGATAGAGTTTCATCGTCTTCCCACTAAAGACGTACACTCGTCTTTGGCAGACTTCAAACACTTAATCGGCAATCATTTTTCAATGAGCCCCAGAGGAGCACATTTTAGTGCTTCACCAAACAGTCTGCTGCTTTATGCTCTCTAATCCCTCACGGTTATGCATCATGGGGAGCCGGTGGTCGTTCTTTAAAAGGAGGTTAACCCCCCATCCTGACTCACAGACAAGCAGACAGACGGACCCCTTCAGTCCTCCTCCACTCTGTTTCACCCACAACATCTGTATCCATCAGGAAACACTTCTACTGGTGCGGCCCTCAAATTAAGGCTGTCTTTTGATCTGGAGGTTGGACAAAATGCAAATGAAACATGATCCCATAAATGGCCTTCTCATCTGCCTCGTTAGGCTCTGTGAAGAGGCATCGCCAACCCCCTCGGACAGGGCCCCACCTCTCCTGGACCTGCATCACACATGTGACTGCCTCACTTCAGAGACACCCTCTCAGTCCCCTGGCCACGCACACACGCACACACACACACGCACACACACACACACACACACACACACACACACACACACACACACACACACACACACACACACACACACACACACACACACACACACACACACACACACACACACACAAACAGAGGTATCCTTTAACTCCCGTATCATCGTTTGCTTGTAGGGGAACCAATAATCTAAACAGCACTTAACCTGGCCGCTGGAGGAGTGTGTTTGTGCAATGAGAAAATCTCCAGGCTTCAGCTCCGTTTCATTAATGAGAAAAGATGAGCGTTCCTCACTGCAATTAAGAGTCAATCTCCTGCATTAACTCACCGCCCCCCCCGGCCACACACACAGCACAAAGACAACAGGCCATCCCCTGTCACTCATCTTCCCAGGGCGAGCCGTGCAGGGAGCGCTCCCTGGATAGATTAAATTAGATGCTCTGTCCTCATGGGCTCACCTGCTGAAACCTAAACTTGGAGAATGTAATGCTGCAGAGAACAGCAATGAAAGCAGCTCATGCTCTGTTTGACATTTGATCGTGCTTACTGATCATTTTAGTGTCGAGTCCCTGAGAATCACAGGCAATACAATGGTGCACCCAAGAGCTTATCAAAGCCAGCATGTTGGCCTGTGATTGAAGAGATAGGTTAACAAAAAAAAAGCACTTTTTATTCTACTACAGTCATCACTAAAGACCAACCGTTAGCATCCAATGAGGGTGGAGAATCATCAACCCATATTGAAAATGATTATCTGTATGTTTTTTCTTCTGTTAGATGGTCTACAAATTAAAACCTATCCATTAAACAGGACATTAATTTAGAAAAAAAAAAAAAAAAGTTTGGACAAAAATTTTAGGAATAATAACATGTTTTTAGGTAAAGCATTTTTGTAGCTGTAAAAAAGAGAAATAAATGTTAACATTAAAAGAAAAACAGTAAAATGGCACATATAAATAAGCCAGCTTTATTTAGATTTGTATAGTGTCTTCATATTTATGTGAACACATACTCGACAGAGACACTTTGGGTTGAATTTGATGTTGTTCCACCTTTTGCTTTCATGGGTTAGCAGTGTTTTAAATCCACATTACTTCATTAATACCAGCCAAGAAGACAAAATGCATTATTTAAACTGCCACAAACCCTCTTTTTCAACTCCTTATATAGTTTATTTCTTTACACACATTAGCTGTGGATAAGATAACTACATATTAAACTACAGGAGCTATATCAGTGGTTCCCCAACCTTTTTTGGATCATGACCCCAATTTGATATCAAGAGTTTCTGGTGACCCCAAAGACTTTTTTCTTCTTCTAGAATTAGTTTTTCATTGCGTTTGTTATTCTTTATTACAAATACAGAGTTGACAGGATTAGTATTTAGTTTGACTCTATTTTATTTGAACCAGTAATATTTGGCAAAGTCAAAGTATAAAATACAGTTGTTTAAGATTGTGTTTTGAAAAAGAATGATAATTTAAAAATCCATATTTTTTCAAATCAATTACTAGACATTTCAGGCAACTCCATTTAAACTCCAGGCGAACCCAAATGGGATCCCGACCCCAAGGTTGAAAAACTGAGCTAGATGCTTCATGTTAAAGGTTGTTAATAATGACAGAGCAGGACAATCATAAGACATGACATGTGGTGTTTGGAAAAGGCATTTACTTTGCATGAAAACAAACTAAAGGATATAATATTTCTAATCTAAGCCAAACTACATAAAAACATGTTTGGATGAATTACGGCCAGGCCCGCGGAACAACTCCGCGCCACATAGCACGTACCATGTTCCTGAGAATTCAGTCAAATGACTCCCTTCCACTGAGTAAAAAGAGGTCTTCGAGAGGCATCCACTCATAGAATGTCCATGTCAAATTACAGCCCGATTCAACGAGCATTAACAGAGGAGTAGTCATTTGAAAAATGGGGGCTCCGGGGGCTCCCTGGCGCCCCCGGTAACAATTATGAGGTAATGGGCCCTATTTATATACAGTATTGGTATGTGCCAATGATTTGGTACCAGTTACCGTCGTAATACTTGACTCGCAAATGAATGAGAAATCAACTTTCCTTGGCCCCAAATCGAAAATCGGGCTCTGAGCGTCGATGCGTACATATCCATAGATTATACGTACCAAGTTTCACAAACAACAGAGGAGTGGCGATTTTAACTAGTGTACACCACAAGAAGAAGAAGAAGAAGAAGAAGAAGAAGAAGAAGAAGAAGAAGAAGAAGAAGAAGAAGAAGAAGAAGAAGAAGAAGAAGAAGAAGAAGAAGAAGAAGAAGAACAACAACAACAACAACAACAACAAATTGAGTGGCGTTTTGAGTCCGGTAGCCCGGCCTAAAAATGTGTACTTAAATACATGCTATGGATGCCATGTGTTATTATCGTAACCATGATTTTACAGGATGACGAAAAATAAGTCAAAGAAACTCTATCTACAGCAACAGAAATGCCCAGCAGACTAAATACTTCTCCCATTCTGAACACAAGTGCTGTGTTCTGTTAGACAAAAGGCAGCCGTCATATCTGACAACATTTTTGACATGTAACACTGAATGGAATTGAAGGTCTGAACAACACGTCATTGCGATTTGAATAGCAAACACCATTAAGAAGTCTGAGCACAACGTTCATCAAACAAGATTAATGCAGCACTTGAAGAGCGCGATGCCAGCCGACAACAAACACGCAGTCATTTCAAAGACGTATGGCTGTGAGCGTGGTGGAAGGGAACCTGAACAGAAATAGTGACTATAATATACTGTTGTTAGGTTATATCAGCACCTCTTTGCAGGACTAAATATATAAATAGAGCTGGAAAATGTACAGTGTGTGCCTGTGTGTGTGTGTGTGTGTGTGTGTGTGTTTGGCTGTTGATCACGCCAGTGCTTAAGGATCTGTTTCTAAATAAGAGACAAAAGAAAAGATGGCAGATTGAATTGGGGTAGGTTGGGCTGCCATAATGAGTGACATATTGTGAAATCTTTACCTACAAAGCAGAGTCTTCTTCCATGCAAATGAGACTCACTTGATAAGGATCTGTTTGATGGGACACATGCAGAATACGAGGCAGTTAATTCCCTCATTAGTATTCAAAGCAGCTGATTGGCAAAGAGCGGCGAGAGCTAGCCTGAGAGCATGTCTGCGAAACCCAATATTGATTTGTTTAATGGTGTCACAGAGTCAAAAATCACAAATCTCCTGTCAATTGTTTATGAGGCTGTTTAGTGAGCCAATAGATATCCCTCGCTTAATTAATACCTCATTACGGAGACGTGATTATATGCTTCAACTGTTAATGGGGCGCCTGAATTTCAAAGACCACCATAAAAGGTGTTTTGACAAACAGAGCTGGGGAAAATGTGATATCTGATGAGCCTCTGTGCGTGTGTTGATTTGGGACTCCTTGTTTGTTTTCTGCCTCCCAATTTTCACAGAGCATCCGTGCTTGAAGGCTCCACGTTTCCTCTGGTTACGCGCAATAATGCTTTTTACCATTTGACAACACAATGGTATTTGAACAGGAGTAAAACTTGTTGTTCCATCAATCAATGTTGAATTTAAATGAAATACACTTATTGCTGTAATTAAGAGCCTGCATGGAATAAACAGAATGCAAACAATATGTCACTAATGGGTTATTAAGGTGTTGTTAAATGACTGACGATGACCAAGGTGAGCCACACTGATATATTTAAAGGCCCATAAAGACAGTGATAATGGCACAGGTTTATGAGGATTCAGCCCAGTGAGTTGTTATTCACACTGTTCCTCGATGGCCAGTAAAGCGGAAAAATGGATCCCCATTTTGGGTTGAAATATGAAGCTGGGCTTACTCTCCCTCTCTTTCTCTTTTTGTGTGAAAGGCGCCCAGGCATTTGCCTGCATGGTTATGGAGTTAAATGCTCAGCTCCATGGCTGGGCTTCTACACGACCCCCCTCCTCCCTCTTTTTCATTCCCCCTGACAGGATTAGCAGGTCTCCAGTGTTAGAAATACATTAAGTGGACCTTTGCAGTCACTTATTATGCCTGATTATGCAGCTGGAATGAGGAAGGTAGGCCCTGTTTGTAGTTAAATAACTTCTCAGATGCAGCCTTTTTTTTTTTTTTTTTTTTTTTTTTTTTTTTTTTTACATCAGCAATCTTCAAAGCATGAACGGGTCAGTGGCTCAGGCACAAAGCCCAGATTGATTTCCACCCTCCTACTCTTTGTTCCCTTGCTTTACAGAGGACAGGTTCTACTAAATTAGTTTGTCGGTGTCATTAATGCAATAGCCCATTAAAGTGCCATATATTAGTGTCATGGCAAAACAATGTTTCTCTACTGCCACCTCACAGCAGTGCTTAGCACAGCACAGCTACTGGAATGGTGAGCTTATGTAGATGTATTGATAGGATTAGCTTCCATCTGGGCAACATGCCACTCTATTACTATGGAGTCTATACCCCTCACAGTTCATACAGCTGTCCATTTTTAGACGTGGAGCAGCATCTTCAGCAAAGCCAGTCAATGTGAGACAAGCTGAAGTGATATGTACAGTATATTGCATCGCAGATTCTGTAAAATGACTCAGTGTTGATGCCTTTTTGTTTTGACAGCTGGAGAAAAACTATTGGGGATTTTAGGGCTGAAACAAGTGGACAAAATCACAGAGTGAGGAAGTTTCCATGAAATCATCAGGGAACGTGAGACTGACAATTTTAATGGAGCAAAAACATTTTATTAGGAACGTTGAGCAAACAGTGTGAGGGAATGTAAGTACATGATAAAATGGAATTTTCGTCTTTTCCTTTTTTTTAATAAAACAATCAAAATTGTTTTTTTTTGTTTTTTTTTAAAAGCACTTCTAACACCATTATAGCACAAAAAAGTGAAAGCAAAGTGAAATAAATGAACAAGACTGAACATGATTTGCTGCCTGGTCATAAAAACTGTTCCCACTGAATGAAATCCCTTTTGTTAATGGTTAACTAAATATTACCAAAAATAAACACCAAACGAACAAATAAAAACACCGTCATTATTTATGGTTCTACTTATGGATGCTATACATTGAAATTTTGCACCTCTCACCTAAAAAAAACAGATTTTGCCCACTTTCTTACACTTTATTGTTCACCTGGAGAATATATACGGTGAAATAAAATAAAACACTGCATTCTTATACGATCCACTGAGGTTGTTTTCTGTCACACCGGTAACATTGGGCATTTTGTTATTCCTCTGACAATGTAAATGACTCATCACATTTAAACAGACTCCCTGAGGTGAACAGGATCCAGCATGATGTGAATGAAATCACAGGTATTTAGGTTCCTGCCCCGTTCCCCTTCCACAGAGGGAACAAGGCAGAATGCAGGGAAAATAAGTCTTCCAATCCTCACTTGATTTGGTGGCTGTTATACTTGGCCATTTGCTGACCCACTGTGAATAAAGCTCCAATTTATGGCAATTATCCATGATAAAGACGACACCCATACAAATTAGAAATAATGCCAGAGGTGGTGAGAATGTGCAAGCTGAGGCTTCTGTTATCGAAGTCTTTCACTGGAGCACCTCCTGTGTACAGCAGATCGCAGCAGCCAATGGCTTCACACATGTTATCTATAAGGCGAGATATGCTATAGCCACATTGATGTTGTTTCTATTTATGCACCGTGAAGTTAGCCGTGTATTTGTGGCAACAGAGAGTAAAAGTGCTGCACAGCTGACACAAGTGATTGGTTATTTCATGGAGGGGAGGTCACACAGGGCCTCCGCACACACACACACACACACACACACATAGACACACACACAAACGCACACACACACACACACACACTCCTCGGGCAATGGCCACTCACCCATCGCCCTCCTCATGCCGAGGCCTGGCCTTGTCACATCTGGTTCTGAAGGCCTAGGACGTTTCTTTCCCCCCTGTTCAAAATTCACCAGTGGTTCCCATTTAACACCTGTTCGCCCTAATTTCCATTTTCGGGGACGCTGTGGATTTCAAATCATTTATCACTTCCCAAAGTGCTTCCACATGTGCGCTCGCCTTTCCCAGTGCACGGGGTTCCTGCCTCCGGCCAACCTTTTCCAAATGTATTAAAATTCAGTTTGGTCCAAAGAAGTTCAGACACTGATGTTTCATTGTGGTGATGTCTGGTAATTATTAGCCTAAATTACAGCTCCGGCATGTGACTTGACAGGGTAGACTCCATGTTTAAAAACGAGAGATGGGGCGAGGAGGTAGGACCAAGGTGGTCCGTCACGCTTTGTGCTCTTTTATAACCGTGTTCCCTAACATAGGGATGTCAGTACGTCTGAAACTGTCTCACCACTGTGGAAACACTTGTGTGGTTAGGGACCCGCTGGGGTCCACAGGGGCCCACTGCAGGGCAAATGGGCCAAGGCTTTGTCAAAAGCACTCCACTGTGAAGGGAAGACTTCCACATCAAGCTCTGATGAGCATTAAATACCAACCGAGGTCCGATTGATATTTCGGGTCAGAGGTCGTATTGTGAAACCAGGATTAGATCTCAAAGTGGAAAGCGATTTGAAAAAGTGAAATCAGATTATGTCTCAGGGGTCAGCAATCCCCAAGCTAAACAGCACATGAACAGTGTGTAATTGGCTGTGACAAAACGGAATGTATGAGACATGCAGCCTAGTTACTTTAAGAAAAAAGTAATATGATTATGCTGTGAATTTTGGCTATAAATGCGGTAAAGTCTAATAAGCAGTAGCGGACACGATAACTGTTGAAACAACAATAAATGAATAAGATGAGTTTCCAAAAATTAGATATTAAATAAAACCGGGGGACGATGAAAAAAAAAAAAACAACATATATATAGTAGAGAAAACCTTATCACAAGCTCTTATTACATGATTATAAGCATGTTGATACTGAAACGAGAGGTAAGGCACGCAGTGTCATTAAAAGATACAACAAACACATTGACTTTGTATTTAAGCCACGTACAAAGGGAAAGGCAAGTATTGGTCTTTACAGAGTCATTCTTGTGACATGCTGAGCTCCATTTTCAAGTGGCGAATGTTTGAAACTATACTGTAAGTGTGCTTAATTAAAGTGGGCTGTGAAAATGTGCACTAATCAGATACGGCTGGTAACAAAGTCCATGAAATTACTAATTAGAATTTCATTAAAAGGTACAGCTTTATCATCGGAGGCAATCGCAACCTTTAAAACGCTTTCAGGAAGGCAGAGCGGCTCTTTAAACGGGCTAAAAGAAGGAAAACGGCAGGCGTTTGATGTAATATCTCATTTAGCCAAATTGGGCCATTTAAACATGTCATTGTTTTGGAAGTAATTTATCAGACTAATTAATGACAGTTGGGTTGGGTGCCTGACGGAGAGCCAGCATCGTGCTGGAAGAGATCACACGGAGAGACGTGACGCTGGAATAAATACAGGATTGAAATAAAGAATTAAAGTAGCTCTAAATAAAGAATTAAAGTAGCTCAAAACAACTTTTTTTTAAAGGCATTTTTTATTTATTTTTATTTTATTTTTAATTGTTGTAAGTTTATTTATTTATTTATTCATCAATCCATCCATTCATCCATCCATTTTCTGACCTGCATGTATCAGGGATGTGGGGGTCTGCTGGTGCCTATCTCCAGCTCTCATTGGATGCTAGTCGGGGGTACGCCCTGGACAGGGCGCCAGTCCATTTCAGGGTTATTTATTGATTAAATGAAATGAATTTAAATGTAAATACATTAAATTAAATTAAATTAAATTAAATTAAATTAAATTTGTATTCAAGAACATATAACATATAAAACTCTTTACTACTGATTCTCTTGGCAACTTAAGCTGGGCTTACGATATTGCGAAGTAAGTACTGTTAAGTATTTTAAAGTTTGCATCTTGCAGCCAGCCTATGGGAGTCATGCACATGACCTCCAGCCTGATTGCTATTCCTCCCATCAGCTGGTCAGGATGGGAAGTGTTAGTCGAAAGGATCATGTGTCAGCGATCAGGCCTGTTTATCTGTCGGGGAGCCAATGGAAGAAAAGACAATCTGTTCTGCTACTAATGACGGCTTGATTTAAGCACCACAGAGATCACATTGTGTTCGCGCCCCACATTCACACAATTACAGGCAAACTGTCCGCACTGGAAAGATATTGGGCCGAAAGCTGATTAGTTTATAGTACGCTCCGGTAACACCCATGAGTCAGAGGTGAGCACGGGTGAAATGTGAAAAGTAATACTGTAGGTTTCCCTTGTGTCGAGGTATTGGGCTGCTGCAGATGTTGAAGGAAAATGTTGGAGAAGTGCATTATGGGGCTGAGGTTGTCAGCTCTGGCTGGATGTAATATCTCTGAGACCTCAAAAGGTCTGACAGAAAGTGGAAAGTGGCTTGAATTTGCACAATCAAATACAAATCCCCCATTCAGTCCCATTTACCTGCCAGTGAGATACAAAACAAGGCATGCTGGGAATGCAGAGCCTTGATTTGCCTCGCAGGCTTCATAAAACTTTGCCATTGACATCCCAATGATGGTGGCAGCAGACAGTCCAAAAGTCTACATGTATTCACATGTAAGGTAATGTAATTATTGGCACATTCAGAAAACTAAAGCTTTAGCAACAGGATGAGCTCACGACAAGTACTGGTAATCCTCACTCAAATAAATCAATATGTATCAAAAACCAAACCAAAAATAATTTGGACATGTCTGTAAAACAGGGTCAGTGGTGAGTCAAGGCAACTGTATGCTGTAGCTCAGGTCTTAACCAGAACAAAGAGGTCAGAACACATTACTACAGTTTTAAAGTCTTTACACTGGCTCCCAGTCAGCCTCAGAATAGACTTTAAAGTTCTGCTGCTGATGTATAAATCTGTGAATGGGTTTGGTCCAGAATACATCAGTGACATGTTAGTCAGGTATGAACCCAGCAGGTCTCTCAGATCTATGGACACAGGTCAGTGGAGCCCAGAATTCACATCAAATATGGTGATGCTGCTTTTAGTTGTTATGCTGCAAAGAAGTGAAACAAACTGGCAGCAGAGCTGAGGTCAGCATCTAATGTGAACATTTTTAGATCTAAAGTAAAAGCTCTTTTTCTCTACTGAGAGGGAGATTTTTAATCACTTTATTGTTGATTTCAAACTTTGTTTAATGTTTTAAAATCTTAATTGATTAAACGTGCATTACATGAATTGCTCTTTACTTTTGCCTTGCCTTACTTTAGTAAATTAAATAATACTGATTTCATTTTAAAACCAAAATGTACAAAAATGAGGGAAACAACAAAGTAAATGCATTTCTCAACAACTGTGTTCTGCTGTATATTTTTGTATAAACTGCTTTACATTTACAAACACTGCAATAATTAGTATTTTTCAATCGCACAATGTAAATAGCCACTGAATACTGAGATAAACCTGTTACACACAAAAGTATTGTCTTTATTTATACCATATATACACGTTACTGGTAAATGTTGTACCAAAAATAATTATTACATTTGTCACATCATTAACTCAACGTAGTGCTTTGGGGGCAGAGCGTCTTCATTGACGTTCAGAAAGGCATATAAAGGTAAAAGTAATATGTACTAAACTGTATTCCCTGATCTAATCATGAAATTCACTCCAGAACAGACTGAAGCATTCAAACTGACTCTGCTTGTTAGCTCACTAATTGTCATTAGCTGGATTTGTGGAGTAGAAACTAATTTGCACCTTTGCACATGTGACACTCCAACATTAGCCTGTGAGTGTGTAGGTACCTGTAATTAAAGCAGATGGTCAATAAAAGCCTGTCAGGACTGTTAACAAAGTGAGGCCTACAAGGTCCTGAATCCCAGGCTGCATGTGAGTCCAACGCTATGCTGGGGCCAATTCCCCTGCATGTCATTACTGAGGAGTTGTTTTCCTTTGCCTCGCATGGTTTAGGTCTTAATAAAGCTGCAATTAGGGTGTAGTAAGATGATTAGATGACATTTACACAACAGCTTCTCTTACATGGCCTAAATGACATGAATTAAGCCTTTATATTCCATTTTTCTTCCATTCTGATGACAAATACGCACCACACAGGTAATGACAGTAAAGTGACTTATAATCAACCACTCTGACAAAAAGGAGAAAGAAAAACCCTCTTCTAAACGTGTTTAATCCTGCACAGAATGAAAGGCAGACCATGTAAATTACAAAGTGTAAAAAAAACACCCTGGGAGGTCACTGAATTCATGCCACGACAAATCCGCAGGTTTAATGGCAGTTTGTGTTTGTTTTGTTCGTTCTATTTCCAAATGTGCGTTCCGTCCCTCTTAAATGGTGTTTAAATGCACCTCACAGAGATATGTGCTAATTACCAGCTGAGAAAAAATAAATAAAAAAATCTCCATATCTGTCATTGAAAGGATCATAGCGTATAATCATCATTTTACCATAGGAACACATGCTATAACAGACTTGTGCTTTCTTACATGATACTGCAGCACATAATGCAGCCTGTAATTATCTGTTTCCTGAAAGTGGAGAGCTGCGCAAACCTGCCATGAGCTTCTTTCATAAAACTGCTTTTCTCCTCTTTGGCAAATCACTTGCACAGACTCACTCACTATGGGTTACAACAAGGAACTTAAGCAGGTTCACACCAGGAGGGGCTGTAGCACAGCAGCCATCTGCTTAGAGAACAAAGCCTAAGTAAAATATAGTGAATACTGACATACTCCTATCCACACTATTGATTTACTCACCTGAGAGAAAGACTTATGTATATGTAACTGTCACGGCCAGGATGACCATCAGACTTTTCAGACAGTTTTATCCATTCATGCATCTCCACAGAGGACGTATTACATTTTTCAGTTAGTTACAATTACATTTTCTATTACCCATATTTAATTACAATTACATTGACCAGCTTGAATTGTAATTCAATTACATTTATTTTTTGATCCTCAGAAAGTTAATTACAATTACATTCTCAACTACTAAAGTTCAACTACAATTAATCACAATCACTAAGCCTGAAATAAATAACCTAATAAAAGTGAACTTTCCTCTCGTGTTAGCTTTCTGTTAGCACATCTTATGATAACAGGTGCTAATACTCAGCTGTAATATACACTTAAAACAAATACATATCATCTAATTTCTACCCTATCTATTGGTTATACCTTGTTAGGCTTCCTAATCAATGAAAATACAGGTTTTAATATTTTTGGTAAGGGCGTCTGTCCCTTTTTTTTTTTTCAGTATATTTCTAGATTATTATTTTTTTTAATATGCTAAAATGTGGGAAAGCTTGATGTGAAACATATTTTGATAAATATGTGTAGAACTGTACATAGAACTGTAACATGGTTCCCCAATTTTGATAGAATTTCTATTACAAATATCTAAACTCAATGACAATTTAATTGCTATTTCAACAGCAACATATTTTTAAAAGTACAAATACAATTATAATTACAACATCATTGTAATTAATTATGAATTGTGCAATTACAATTGACCCCAATCCTGCCAGAGACCAATGTCTGCCTGGATGGAAGATCCAGGAATACATGACAAGTGAGATTAAAGACCTTAAATAAACATAATGAGTACTGACGTATCCTATACTCAAGTAGAAGTACTGTTACTTGATTGGAATTGTACTCAAGTACTGTACAAGTAAAAAGTAATTAAATTAAATAGTGATTTTAATAGTAAATAGTAGTAAAAAGTTTAACCCCCTACATTTAAATTTTGTCACGCTTCCCTTGCATACAGTAAACATTTCATGTATAAACTTAAAAAGGAAAAGATGAAATCTTGCACAATTGTAACTTAATTTATTTTCCACCAAGGCATTTGTATAAATAAGGTTAGCCGAATTGTACAATTGTTTAAAAAAATTAAATAACACCAATAAATTAAAAAAAAAAAAAAATTATAAAAATTCTCAGGCTCTAAGCTACATTTATGAACTCTAAAACTGAGAAAATAACCTTCATTCAATGCAGTTTTTGCATCGTGCATTATGTTTAATTTGGTTGGTCGGCTATGATGTGATGAATTTGGTTGTTGTCTGGTCATATCAGATAACCAGACAACAATCTGGTTGTCTGAAATAACCAAACTAACAAACTACATTTTTTTTGTAGTTTCACAATGTCCGTTGATCATTAAAAAAAAAAAAAAAAAAAAAATTATATATATATATATATATAAAATTTACTCCTTAATGGTTGTAGAAATATAAATAATTACTTTACTTCTTGTAAAATGTACTTAAGTACAAAAACACCCACAAAAATACTCATAAAAACTTCTCAATAACAGTAACGTGAGTACTTGTTGTAATCCGTTACTTTCACCTCTGATTGTTGTTCAAAGTCTTATCTGAAATACTCCTGTGAGATGTTATCATCACTACTTGGATTGGTCGAGGCAGTGAATCTCTTTCCTAATGACACAGCAAATGAGGGCAGGTTAGGAGGGACCAAGTGTGTGTGTGTGTGTGTGTGTGTGTGTGTGTGTGTGTGTGTGTGTGTGTGTGTGTGTGTGTGTGTGTGTGTGTGTGTGTGTGTGTGTGTGTGTGTGTGTGTGTGTGTGTGTGTGTGTGTGTGTGTGTGTGTGTGTGTGTGTGCATGTGTGTGGAGGTAGAACAGAGGGAGAGAAAGAGAGGGTAAAAACATTAATTATTAGCCCCAGTGGGATCTCTTATATTCCGTCTAGCCTGGACAACACCAATTAATGCAGCAATTATGCTGGTGGCCTGTAGCACAGGGTTGACTAAGCTGGCTCGCCTTCTGACGATGCTGGTGTGAGGGGGAGCAGCAGCAGAGAGGCGTGCTGGAGCCAGATTACTCATCTCCCACTAAAACCTCTGCTTTTATGATACATGGGTGATGGCAGAGATATAAAACCAACAGAGCAATTTAGTTTGCAAATTTTCAACTCAGCATTAAAGCAACACAATCTCCCTATAGATTAATTTCTGTTGGTTGTCATCTTTAGGGGTGTAGGGTGGGGTGGGGTGGGAGGGAGCACCAGTTTGATAAAGAATGAACCACGCAGACAGTTTTTTTTTTTTTTTTGCACATTTTTTCTGGGCAATAAGCAAGCAAGTCTGAGACCCTCCAGATCTTGTGTGACAGGTGCACAGTTCATACTGCTACTCTTCCTCTTCTCCCCCCCACCCCAAGGTCTTATCCCAGGCTCTGACCTAGTGCTGCACTGCATTCATTTCCTCAACATTGTCTCCCCCCACCACCCCTACCCCTCCCTTCTATTCCTCCTCCTCCTTTCTCCTGGCCCTGATTTCTCAGCCCTGGATGCAGATGTGAGCAATAGCTCCACCTAGTTTCTGCTACACCACTCTTACCCCTGCACTCCTTTTTTTCCTGATTAGCAGACACCAACTAAATGAAAGGATCTGCTGTCGCTCTCACATTATCCCCCCCCCCCTTCTGCTTCAGTCAAATTATCCACCGTGCTCTATTCTTTCCAATCATCTCTTAAGACATGAGAGCTCGGCATCTCTCTTGTTCTAGTTTCTACACCCCCCCCCCCACTGAAAGCTCCCCGTGCAGTTGACATCCTCAGGAGCATCTTAAGCACACATACCCCCTTCTCCCACTTACACAGCCACTGTAAAATCTGTGCTGACAGCCAATGAAAACAACACAGATGCTTGCATGTTATCTTGACATGGCCATGTTAAGCTTTGCTCTCGCGATGCTAAATGGTCGTCATAAACCCTTTAACATGTGCGCAGCCTAATATGGAGTCCCATAAAAGCATTATGCTGTGTAATATGTTTAGGTTCAGTGAGGACATACAGTAGGCAGCTGCTGCTGGCTGTCACAGAGGCTCTAAAGTCAGGCGTGTTATCCCGACAATGAGCACGCCGCATTCAGCAAGGTGTTCACTATGGAGCAAAGGCAACATATACAAATATACCCCTTTTACGTTGCATCAGGTTTGCATTTAAGTATTTGTAGGTATTTATGATGTGATTTATTCAAAAATAATGTTTGTCTGCCTCTTGCTCTTTAATCTATCTTTGCTTTTCTATGCCATCAATTGACAAAACAATTACAGTCTGCAGGATCTTGTTTAACAAGCCCTGGGAGTGCTTAGAATGATTAGAAGGTGGGTATTACATGTGGAACCCATCTTTGGATTAGTGACGAACACAATAAATTCTGAAATAAGTGGAGGAATATGTACATCCCTTTCATGGAAGACGCTTAGGTGATTGCTGCCACGAGAGGATTTGTCAGCATAACACAGGATCTCAAACAATAATGTTTGTGTGATAGGACACCATGGAACACATTCACAGACCAATTCACTGGATGTTTTCTAAATGGATTTCTGCTGCATGGAGCCGAGCGAAGGGCCAGAAAGAAAGAATGCTGCTCAGTTTCATCATCGTTTATTTGAATACATTAAGCAATCCTTAGCATCCCTCATCATGAAATATTCAAGCCAAAATGGCATTTATGCTTTCAAAAATACCTGAATTATGACACATTTGTCTTCAACACATCACAGGGTTTAGCCGATGATTTCTGCATGTTCTTTCCAGCCAGAGTGTCATTTATTTAAAGGGGTGTTGTGTTGCGTTTCAGAAAACCGGCCAGGCCTCTAAGAGGACGTGCTGTCATTGTCACAGTGAGGTGTAGTATAACAGAGGATTGAGCAGGTTGTAATTAGAGTGGCTGAGGTGTAATGAGGGTGCAAGATTCCTGCTCTTAAAGCCTGTGCCAAACCAGAACAGGGTGCCAATGCTAAGGAAGGGTTGTATCTGTCATCTTTAAATGGACACCCACAAATGATTAATATCCAAGGCAAAGATAAACCTACATTCTCTGATTTTACAGTTGAGTTGTTTACCCAGTGGTTCCCAACCTTTTTTTATATGAAACATTTCTGGTGACCCCAGATACTTTTTTTTCTTCTAAAATGTGTGTGTGTGTTTTTTTAAATTTTTTTTTTATCATACTGTTGATACTGTGAGATAAGGAGCACCAGCTCAAATATTTTTATACTGCATTTTATTTGAACTATATTTATATTTGAGAAAGTGAAAGTATGGAATACAGTTGTTTCAGATTGTGTGTGGTGTTTTAATTAGAAAAAGAATAATCAATATTTAAGCTCTTTGAGCTTTCTATCTCTTCTTGCACTGTATGTCTATTTCTGTGATGTGTGTTATATTTAATTGTGCTAAAACAGTCGCACAGTTAAAGTGCAAAATGAATACTTAATCTGTAATTTGAAGTTGGAAACCCCTGCGTTAACCTTTTTGGTTTTGCTAAATGTCGTTGAAAATCAAAATTCTTTTCCATCTTCCTTCCTTCTCCTTTACGCGGTCACATTTTAAGCAGAACACAAGTACAGTACACAAACACACATTCTCTTCTGCTCTGTCTGCACTCTTGGCAAAATGAAAACTTCCCCCTGGAGTCAGAAAACTTATCAGTTTTTGGAGTTTTCGTTCCCTCAGAAATGATCTTCCTGCACATTATTTTGATAAGTTTGCTGCCAGAGATGGAGAAAAAAAAATGAAGGTAAGAAAGTACCCCACTTTCCTCCTTTCAGCAGATAAGCACAGAAACTTAGATTCCTCTCGCTGTTCCATCAGTAAATACTCAACCCAGCCTTAAAAAACCCCTGACTTTCAGTTCAGATGTCCCTTTACATAATGACCCACCTTGAGGTTCTAAAAACGTCACTAATTTTTCTCTGATGACACACAAATGCTGAAAAACAATCCAGTTGCACATTACGATGTGCCTTCCCGACTCGTCGTACCCTCATTCTTTACTGTACATAAATATATTATATATGTGGGTGGGTGTGAGCCTTCATACGCTGCTGAGTTTGCCAGCAGTTGTAAACTAGTGTTACCATGTGTGATTGAACTTTTAATTGAGTTTACAAGCACTTTTGCATCTGACGCTTTAAAGCCAACCAACAGCAGAGGAATAGTAATTAGTGAAAGAAAAAAGAGAAAGAATCAGAGTTGTGTCAATAACATGTTGACATATCATTCCTCTCCTTTATTTATTTTCTAATGAGAAGGTCTTTATCTGCGACTGAACCACCAGCATGAAATTCTTTTTTTGGACGTGTGGGATGCCAACCACGGAGCGGAGAATAGTGACAGACGCCACAATAAAAGCACCACATTACATGGGGGCAGGCTGCAGGAGTAGTCTGTGCATTTGTTTGAAGCTCTGAGGGTGAAGAAGGAGAGTGGGCATTGGGCAAGCTGTGGTTTCACTAACCAAGTCCAGTTTTAGTAAGTTTTACACTTCAGTTTATTCTAATACCTTAACAACACTATAGCTTCACATAACCAAATAATAGCTTGAATAGAATTAATTCAGCTGATACACTAAAATCTAAACATGCAGTATGTTAGCTTTAATTGAACAACAGGCTATTTAACGCTGCTGTGTCACTGCTGATTGGGTTAATGTAATAGTGCGTAACTATCCTTTTGGCACAAGAACATCAATATCATTCATCAACGGTGTCAAACAACATCTGTGCTACTCAGTTAAGAATTTGTGAATAGACACTTTAAAGGTAAGGGGATCAGGGGAAGTCTTACGGAGATATTCTAATCTAAGAAAATGAGAGTCGATACTAAAAGTGCAAATATACTCATAGTGGAAAAGACAACAAGAAATGTGCTTGGCATGTAAAAATGTATGTTCAAAAATAGTTTAAAAATCCCACCAATTTTTTTTTTACTGTTATAAAAAAATAATATATATATATATATATATATATACATATATAATATTGTGAGTTGTATTTTGTCAATATGCTATAGATTCTAAATGGTGAAATTTAATCTGAACTCTATATACTACAGTTAACAAAATGCAACTTAAACCACAATAAACTGTATCATTCTAGCCCGACTGCCCCCTCGGGTCAAGGTTCAAGACACCCAATACTTTTTGCTAGTGTTTTATTGCCCAGTTTAGACTGATTTTTGGTTAGCTCCTCTGCAGGCATGTGTTCGGTTTGCCTGCTGCAGACTGCCAGTCAACAACCAGGTGTGATTAATCACATGCATTACACCTGCAATCAATCACCCACAGAGTCCCTCCCTGAATCACCTCCCTCCCCATCCTCTTTGTCTGCAAACACATGCACAATGATAGATAGATAGATAGATAGATAGATAGATAGATAGATAGATAGATAGATAGATAGATAGATAGATAGATAGATAGATAGATAGATAGATAGATAGATAGATAGATAGATAGATAGATAGATAGATAGATACTTTATTTATTCCATTATTAAATGCACATTCTTTTGCTTTTTAAAGATTCCTTTTTATTTATCTGAAACAAATCAACATGAACTCTTCATCACATAAACCTTCAGCAATTGTTGATTGGTGCAATGATGTGCTTATTAGTGCTTACACCAATTACGTTTACACTTATAATGAATAGGTTCTTATATCATTAGTGCATCACATGCACCCTGTGACCTAACACTGAATAATATGTAGTTGTGGTGTGTGTGCTGATATGTAGAGAAAGCAGATGATGATATGAGGTGATAATGACCAAGCTTGGGTAATTGCTCTGTGAGTAGGGGACTCTGTGCTGTGATTATGTAATGGGCCTCGCTGATATAGAGCAAGTGATGTGGGAAGCAGTTTATTCATTTGGGGAATTTACAACAGGGTCTACATCCATATGCAGCTCTTTTATGACAACAAAGATAAAATAAGAATCATGTTAGCCACATTTAGTAGTCATCCTGATTACTAATGTATGCAGATTACACGGTAAAGAGACCCTCTATAGGCTATTGTTGAGACACAATATATACCAAGATATGGAAAACAATGCCAAAGTCTGCCATGTACGAATAATTTATGTTTTTGAAGTTAATTTAATTCTGACATTTAGAATATTCTTGATATAACAATTATAAACCCTTTTATCCCAGTGGTTCACAAACTTTTCACAGTCACATACCCCTTCAGATATTTAATGTGAATCCATGTACCCTGTACTCCTGCACACTTAAAAAAACATAAAAATGTAATGTCATATGCAATGTAGCCCTACAGTGAAATTTGTCTCTGAATGATACCTATTCTGTTGAGAAACAATATGTGATAAAAAAAAAAAAAGAGCAATAATCTGTAAGCGCACAAGAATAAATCTTATTCAGTATTATAACTTGTTTGCTTTATTTAATTAATTAGCCTACTGGCATTTTCAGTGAGAAACAAATCTCTATTTTTGTAAAAAGAAATCTAATAAATATTTGTTGATTGAATATATAGCATTAATAGAACATATTAATTACCCTGAAACTGTGAATTATAACTCACTACTACTTTAATGAGAAGGGTGATGTTGAGAGGATGCACAGAACTCTGCAGTGGCTGAATTTCATATTTGCACTTATTTGTTGACACTGTTTCTCTGTGTGAGGCTACATGAGGGGGCTCTGACTTTGACTACTTGCTGCTGTCTATGGCCATGCTAAAAGCTCAGCTGTCCAGTAGTGTACCACTGCTAGCATCTGGGTACACCGTGCACCTTGACTATTGCGTGTTGCTGTCGCTGGCAGGTGACGCTTTGCTATGTACGTGGTTAGGAATATTAAAAGACAGGCAGCAGACTCGTGAATGAAACGTGGACTTTTTACTTTCTTCTTCTTCTCTCTAACAATCAGCAACACAGCATCATTGAACAGCAGTGTTTGGAATAACGGTGTTTAAAATAACGGTGTTAGGTAACGGAGTAATCTAACTCATTACTTTTTACGCCGCTACAATGCTGTTCACGCTACTGAACATTAAATGCGGTACGTTACATGCATTGATTGAAAAAACTGTTATCCGAAAGCACCTTTGGCTTCATACGCAGCTGTATTGAGGAGGTGGGTTAAAAACAAGGTGAGCGATTATGAATGGCTAAGGCGGCATCATGTTTCATGGTAGCCAATCAGAGCCAGTGTTTTTACACAGCACACACGTCACACACACACACACACACTACAGATTTGATGAAGCAGCAGAGATGGCGAGTGTGGAGCAGTCTGATGAAAAGTTGGCATTTTTAAGGTGGCGATACAAACACTTCTTTAAATTCATTGTGGTCAAAGGCAAGAACGTACATGTGAAGTGTTCATTATATCCAGGAGAGAAGACTTTGTCAACATCCGTTGTAAGCAACTCAAATTTAATGAAGCTCCTCACAACGACACACGCCAAGAAACCAAGAAAGCCAGTCAGCAGCAAAAATTTGTGCACCAGCATGATGCACCACATCATAAGTGAAACACAGGAGTCTGGCAGACCACCGTGTAATACGCATTCCTGCACGTCCAAGTCTTTTTGTAGCTAGCACTATGGTCAGGGCCTGGTGATCTGTGTGAATCTTGTCGCTCACAGAAAAGTCCTTCATTTTTCAGTGGCCCACACACAGGCCAATGCTTCCTTTTCTACAACAGAGTATTTCTGCTCTGCTGGTGTGAGTGAACGTGAAGCAAAAGCAACTGTGCATTATGTCTTATCATGATGCACCTGAGTCAGTATAGCACCCAGACCATATTCTGAAGCATCAGTAGGAACAATGTTAGGGAGGCTAGGGTCAAAAACGGCTAGCGCTGGACTGTTTACAATGCGAGACTTTACTGTGTTAAAGGTTGGTCCGATGGTGGTGAGATTTCAATTGCAGACGACAACTCATCACAAAAAAAAAAAAAAAAAAAAAAAAGGAAAAGGGAAGAAACGAGGTTGGATGTAAAATTATCTGTGTTCAAATTAGGGGACGGATCTAGATAAGCATAATGCTTTTTTCCGTCGCCCTTTCCGGCATGAAAAAGGACAAAAAAAAAAAAAAAAAAAAAAAAAAAAAAACAATGATGCTCTGAATGTCAAATGAATTCCTGTGAATGCAACCATGTCGGAAATGAACTGAATAAATAAATAAAAATAAATAAAGCTCACCTGTGCAGATGCAGTCCACCTGAAGGTGTCATCATGCAGGCATTCTCTCATCGGCTCAACCAGTGATGCATAATTTTCCACAAATTTAGCATACCATGCTGTGAGGCCCAGGAATCAGCGTAGAGTAGTGGAGTCGGTAGGCGCCGGAGCTTCTGTGATCACTTTGAGGTAATCCTCATTTGGAAGCAAACCTTGAGCTGAAATGACATGGCCAAGAAACTGTAGGCTTCTCTGGTTAAAATGACATTTTTCATTATTTAGCTGTAGGTCAGCACCCTTAAGTGCAGCTAGCAGTCGGTTGCAGTAATGTTCTTGCCGATCCCTGCCATACACAATGACATCATCCAGGTAATTCTGGACTCCTGTAAGATCTTTTAGCACCAGTGACATGAGTTTGGAGAATGCACTTGGGGCTGCACACAGTCCTTATGGTACTCTACAAAACCTGAACAGTCCTTAGTGTGTTATGAACGCAGTTAAGTCACGGCTTTCCTCTGCTACTAACACTTGGTGATAAGCGTTTGCCAAAGCAATTGTGTAGAAAAATGTAACTCCACTCATTTCACTGAAAATGTCATCCATATGAGGAAGTGGGTGAAAGTCAATTACTATGGCTTTATTGGCGCACGATAGTCTACGCACATTCTCACTTTACCATTTTTTTTAATGTGACCACGATGGTCAACTTTTTACTTTCTTCTTCTTCTTCTCTCTAACAATCAGCAACACAGCATCATTGAACAACAGTGGTGTAATAACTGAACTAACAACACTCTTCTACTGTAGGATGACTAGTGGCAGCAGTCCATGGATGGATGGAGCGACAGTCAGTCACAGGTGTAAATCAATCAATGAGATTCACATAAGTCGCTTTTATGGGTACTTGTACTTTTTTGAGTATATTTCTAAATCAGTCATTTTACTTGTACTTAAGTATGTTTTAAAATAAGTAAAGTATTTATTACACCCAACCATTACTGAGTACAATATTATTTCTTGTTTTGAAATTATCAACGGGCACTGTGAAACTACAAAAAATTAAATGACCAGACAACAATAAAATGCATCACATCATAGCCGACCATAGCCCCTAACTCATCAGTGAGTTGTTGTAAGAGTTTGTTATTGTCAAAAAGGTACTGTACTGATTTCTGGTCAGCAGTTTATGAAGGCTTATCAAACATAATGGGTATGTTTTTAGTCGTGCCATTTCTGATCAAAGCCAAGCAACTTTCTATGGTTCAGGCTGTGGTTTCTACCTATTATGTACACACATGGCACTTTTGGCTTGAAACTGTTTTAGAAGTTCATAAATGTAGCTATACTAGAGCCTGACATTTTTTTTGTAATTTTCAATTGAAATAATTGGTGTTTATTTATTAAAAAAAGATTAGACAAACCTTTTATTTTGTACAGATGCCTTTGTGAAAAATAAATTCAGTTTCAATTGTGCACGATTTGGTTTCTTCATTTTTAAGTTTATACATGAGATATTTACTGTATGCAAGGGAACTATGGCAAGATTTATTACCAAAATTAAACATGGGGGTGAACGTAACTAGTAACTGTTACTTTAAGTACTATTTAATTGCGCTACCTTTTACTTGTACTTGAGTATTTTATGTATGAGTTACTTGCAGTGTTGGGTAAGTTACTCTAAACTTGTAATATATTTATATTACTAGTTACTGGAATAAAAATATAATATATTTGTATTACAATATTACTGTTTTTTAAAATGTAACTCAGTTACACTACTTCGATGACTTTTGGTCCAGAACACTAATTATATCACACCGATAGTGTTTGAATAACATTGGTCTAAGTTTTGTTTCGAATACTTCTGCTGTTTCAGGAGCACAAAGCTCTTTTTTGTTCCCCATAAGTTATATTTAACTATGATGATCATCTTTTGTTCCTCAAATAATTGAAAACAGTGAGAAAACAAAGCGAAAATGCACTTAAATTAAATATGCATGAAACTTGAGATACTTTATTTGTAACTAGTAATATTTTACCACTTTTCACTTTTGTAATGAGTTACACTACTGAGTTACTTCAAAAAGGAACATAATACTGTAATATATTACAAAAATAAGTAGTTTCTCACAACACTGGTTACTTGTAATTGTAAATAACAGTACTTCTACATGACTAGGACATATCAGTACTCTTTACACCTCAGGTTGTCATTAGAGCCCAATGTGTTTGTGGCAATGCATACAGGCTCCTGACTGCTGCTCTATTTATATTCTAGTTTCCAATATTATCCGATTGTTTTTCATTTCTATTCACAAACCTCCTATGACAATTTGCGTACTGCTGGGGGTACCCGTACCCCAGTTTGGGAACCTAGGCTTTGTCCTGAGTGAGCAGTAGTCTCTCTTTAGGAGTACTTGGCATCCTGTTCCCCAACAGTTACTTTATCATGTTGACATCAACTTCACAATAATTCTCCTAATATCGCCGTGAGCAAGGACTTCTCCCAGCAAACCCAGTGCTCCCAGTCCCCCAGGACCTTTTTTACATCACTTGCACCCACTTTGCTCTTCAGCCACATGTCAGATGAAGGTCAGGGCATTGAGAACACTGAGCAGAGCTCGACCTCCCTCGCTCTGATGGACACTGGAGCCTGCTTCACCTACACCATCCTTACAGACACGATCCGTGTCTCTTTGCTCTGCAATGATGATGATGATGATGAGTCCAGACTCCCAAGCAAGGTGCAGCTCACAGCCGTCACTGACCACCTCCTCATTGCTTGCACCTGCTAAAACATTTGAGGCATTTGAGCAGCAGGGCAACACATTTGCTTTTCATTTAACCTGCCTTCAGAGACCTTTGAAGTACATAATAGTAAAGCAGCATTGCCCCCCCCACTCCCACCCCCCTTAATCATTTACCTAGTAAAGGCACATTCTCTGCAGCTAAGCCATCAAGCGGAAAACGAGTTTGGCCCTCTATTTCTGTGCCCCCTCCCTTCCTCCCCTTCCCTCCTTCACTCCCGCGCTCCACGCTTTCAGCCTGTTATGCCTTGAATGCATCACTCCCTCCCTTTCCCATGATCAAGCCTCATGCATTGACTCTACTGCATGTGAACAAACCTGGCAACGAGTCAGAAGTTGTCCCATGTCCGACGCAAGTGTGAAATGTTTTAATAGATGTTGTGGCTGGCAGCTTGTTAATGCCACATAACTAATTATCTTATTTAAATGTTTAAGAGTCTCCTAAGCATGGGAATGTAGCCTTTGAATTTAGGTTAAGAATTGGTTACAACAACACAGAAAGTGATTAAAATATCTGGGTGTGATATTCAGCCTCACAGTTTGACCATACAAGCATATGTTTTAGTTTTGGCTTATGAATGTTCTAATTAGCCAGATGGGATTTTCTGCATGGGTAATAGAAGTGTCCATGGGAGAGTGATTAGAACTATTGTCTCGTAGCTATAATTTCTGGTGTGTGTAATAGATAAATCTGTCATTTTTTTATTTCATTAGCAAACCTTGAATGAATGCACAGCACAGCTGACTAGGGAAGTACTTTCCTGGCTCAATTTCTATAAAATTGTCCCACAATCACTTGAACAATGCTTTTAATTAATAGGGATAGTGTTTCATATCTCTTTACCTCAAGCTATAAATAACTTGACTCTTTCACCTGCTTTGGAATTGTTACTGAAATACAAGGCACCAATATTAAAATCACCAGTCAAAGTGTTCTTTAAAGATATTTTAGCTCTGTGATTAGTGTTGTAGTAGTCGATACCGGTCTTGGTCTCAAGACCAAATTTTTAAGGTCTCGGTCTCGTCTCGGGCTCTGAAGCATTTTGACTCGGTCTGCCTTTCAAGACCGTTCGAGACCAGCACTATTTCCTGCTATTTTTAAACTTTTTTATAATGTGATAATAACACGGAGAAGAATGGCATAAAACAATATTTTATTCATTCTTTAATCTACCCCGTATACAGTAATGACCGCAAACTTCCTTAATGTGACTGAGTGACGTGTGTGACACACTCGTGTGTTTGTGTGTGTGTGTGTGTGTGTGTGTGTGTGTGTGTGTGTGTGTGTGTGTGTGTGTGTGTGTGTGTCTGGCTACGGTGTCAGTTTGGACCGCGGAGCGCAAGGGAGATATGAATTAATCACCGGTAAAAATCCCAGTAAAACTCCAGAAAACAATCACCAGGAATAAATATTTTCTCCCTGGTAAAGACAGTAGCTCTAACAACAGGAAAAATGATAAATTGGTGATATTACAGCCTGTGAATGCAGTACAGGGGACGCACTTACTCCGCCTCTGGGTCCTAGTGCCAGCCGACCGGTGTAGCCTGTTCTGTTTACTGAAGTCCGTGTGTGTCCGTGTGAAAGTCTGCATGTTTATATCTCGGTCCACTCTTTTCATTATATCCATGTCTTTTAAGGCTTTTATTACAGAGTGTCGCTGTAGTCCGGGCCGCCGCCATCTTGGATTATGTTGTCACCATAAGTTGTACATGCGCAGAATGACTCAAATAACTGTAAAGAGGTCTTATCTTAGTCTATTATCTTTTTAAAGTGGTGTTTTTTGTGGCTTCAGACTCCTATTACATTTATGTATATAATATGTTCCCCACAATATAAACAGGTTCACAATATCATTATTTTTTATAATTTCTGTTTCCACTGTATCCAGAATAATAATAATAATTCACGAACGATTGATTGATTTGTCACATGACAAGTTTGTTTTATTTAGTTTCACATCTACCTGTTGCTCTTTGTTTTTTAGACCACTGACAACTTGTTTGTAGTTTTATTTCAGAAAGTTTCACTTTTACAGTTACAGCTGGGAACCTTTGTTAATTGAATATCCTAGTTACATTACAGCAACCAAATTAAACTATATCAACGAAGTGAATGAATAAAAATGGCCTGTGTAAAGGCTTTTTCAAACTAAAAAGTACTCACATTTGTGTATTCGCTGATTTCAAGTACAAATATATGTACCTATTAATGCCATTAGAACAGTTCATTAAATAAAACATAATTTTGCCGATATGTTTCTTTGTTTTACTTTCATCGTCGCTGTCACAAACCGTAAATTGTTTCCACGTAGCCGACATTGTTCTATCACAACCAAACTGCCTTGTTGAAAAATCATATCTAATTGATTGAGGCTACAGTCAGTGATGTCAGAGCATGTGAGAACACACCTTAGTATTGGGTCTGACACAGATTTCGGGATCAATGCATCCTTAAATAAATCAATCAAGATCAGAAGAACAAGGACACTTAAAAAACATAATAATGTAATATCATATACAATGTAGCCCTACAGTGAATCGTACATATCCTGTTGAAAAATAATAATAATAATAATAATAATAATAATAATAATAATAATAATAATAATAATAATAATAATAATATTAATAATAATAATAATAATAATAATAATAATAATAATAACTAGAATAGTTGCATTTCTTGAAGAAAATGCAAGTGAGGAGATGGCCCGTGTCGCACTGCATTAGCTTATCTTTGGCATTAGCTAGCATTAGCATTATTTGGCATCAGCATTAGCCTATCATCATTAACATTAGCATAGCAATAGCATTAGACGAGTATTAGCATTAACCTAGCATTAATATTGACCCAGTATTAGCTTTAACCTAGCATTTTCATTAATCTAGCATTTGCAATAGCCTAGCATTAACATTAACCTAGTATTAGCCTAGCGATAGCAATAACCTAGCATTAGCATTAACCTAGCATTAAAATTAACTGCTCTATTTATATTCTAGTTTCCAATGTTAGTGTTTTTAATTTTACTTCCCTATGACAATTTGCGTACCCCACTTTGGGAACCTAGGTTCTATGGTATAACTACATAAATCAATTTATTTTAACAATCAAAACAGCTTTCAGATCAAATCTATCACAAAAACAGCTTCTACCACCTAAAGAACATCTCCAGAGTGAAAGGTTTAATGACTCAGAAAGATCAGGAGAAACTGGTCCATGCTTTTATCTCCAGCAGACTGGACTATTGTAATGGTCTTCTGACAGGAATCCCCCAAAAGAGCATCAAACATCTACAGCTGGTTCAGAACGCTGCAGCTCGGGTCTTAACCAGAACAAAGAGGTCAGAGCACATTACTCCAGTTTTAAAGTCTTTACACTGGCTCCCAGTCAGCCTCAGAATAGACTTTAAAGTTCTGCTGCTGGTGTATAAATCTGTGAATGGGTTTGGTCCAGAATACATCAGTGACATGTTAGTCAGGTATGAACCCAGCAGGTCTCTCAGATCTATGGACACAGGTCAGATAGTGGAGCCCAGAGCTCATAGTAAACATGGTGATGCTGCTTTTAGTTGTTATGCTGCAAAGAAGTGGAACAAACTGCAACAGAGCTGAAGTCAGCATCTAATGTGAACATTTTTAAATCAAAGTTAATGGCACTATTTTTCTCTACCGCATATGATTGAGAGAGAGATTTTTGGTCATGTTGTTGATGTAATGTGTTTTTTGATGATTTTAATTGATTTTACTGATGATTTTAAATGTTCTTATTGATTTTAAACTGTTGAATGTAAAGCACATTGAGTTGCCTTGTGTGTTGCCTTGTGTATGAAATGCACCATACAAATAAACTTGCCTTGCCTTTCAGTTTTTAATTCAGTTTAATCTGACTATTCATATTGCACCAAATACGACCCAGTCATTCCATCACATAAAGAATAAAGTTATGTTTAAATGGAAAAAAAAATATTTCTCCACTTGAGCATTTACAATGTGTCTGAACAACAAGACAAATGTAGAAAAAAAGTGTCACTTAATCGCATCATTAAAAAGCTGCAAAGCAAAACCACCAACTGCTGCTGGGTTTCTAGAACTGAATATCTACACAGTGAGCTTGTACCTAGTTATCAATGTCAGTTGCATTTAAGCAGGGCCTGTGAGTGGCTCCCTTTAATGCTCCATTTAACACAATCACGTATAAAAGACCTCTTCTGTCACCTGGCTCGTTCCTCTGGGACAAACCCAGGCAGGAGATCAAACTCTTAACCCTGGTGACTAAAAATGTTATATGTCCTTTCAATCGAATCTGATAAGCATCTCTACTTAACACATCATGTCACTCTTTTCCCCAGCATGTTGTTCATTTTGGTGTTTTTTGTAGAGGGATACACATCTGATGTCATCCTATGTTGCTCCTCAAGAATTATTACCACTGTGTAGTTTATACAGGCCATTCAAATTCACTCAAATAAACATTAGGATACCTGAACACAAGTGTGAACTAGGAAACTGTCTTCAATCTGCATTTATAGTGCTTCATTAGTCTGGATAGTTTGTCAGAGTCTCTTTAGGACCACTTCACTAAGGCCAAGCTGAACCCCCCCCCCTCCCCCCCAGAGAATAAAAAAAGATATTTCCCTTTTTCTATTTGATTATGTACATTTGCAGCGCTTCTTTTCCCCTGCTTATGTCAACTGCAATAGAAGGCTGTGTTTAAGAGAGCCAATCGTAGAGGCTATCTATAAATTACAATAGTGAAAGGGTAAAGGAAAAAAAAAAAGATGAAAAAAAGACCAGAGGGGTTAAAATCAAATAAATCACACCTGGATTCTTGGTAAAACTGGCAGAGTGCTTCTTATATTGAGTTCAAATTACTCCATTTGTTCCCTTAGATATTTTAATCCCAACTGACCTCAAACTTCCCGTGAACCAGAGGCTGAACAAAAGGCCGCCCACTGTCCTTGCAGTAAATCTGTTGTCTCCCTCCTGGGCCCTCAACAGGGGATCATAGATCAGCACCACTCTGCAGCTTGCTTCAATTTACTCAATTAACTCTGCTAAGGCACTTGTAAGTTCTGCAGATGTTGCTTTATTATCAAGGCCTAAAATGTACAAGTGGGTTCAGGAGCTCGGGGTTGTGGCAAGGTTCACAGACGGAGGAGGGGCAAACTAATATCAGTCTTTGTTATAAACAATGAATAGATCGTGTAACCTGCGTCTGTGAAACAAGGACTGTGACAATCCATCGAAAATGTCCGAATTGAACTCAAACCGAAGCCAAATCAAACAACTAATAACAAATGAAGGAGTAACCGTTGTAAACCCACTGATTTCCTCTTTTAACACCCGTTTAACAGCTAATACTACTTTCATAAAGTTCAATAAATATCTTTAGCATGTGAAAAGCGTATTTCCTGTCGTCAAATATTTTGCAAATGACAACCAATAAAAACGTGTAAATCATGCTCACACACCTTTTTAGGTTTCTTTTTACCCTCCCAACCTTTTTGGAAAAACTCAAGATTTGATAAAGTAGGCTGTAACTTTAATGGATAAATCAAAAATAAAACTGACACGGGTAAAGTCCGCTCTCAGGAGAGGATAATATTAACCAGGTGTGGTTTTGATCACCATAAAGAAATGAGCTAACAGCATCTAAGAATGCTCATACATTTTTTTCAATCATTACGATCAAATCAGGATTAATTTTATAGTTGATTGTAATAAAATAATCTTTAAACCATTTACCAAACTTAGCAAAACATGGTTGCAGTTAGCTTTGAAACACTTGCTCTGTGTGTGTGTGTGTGTGTGTGTGTGTGTGTGTGTGTGTGTGTGTGTGTGTGTGTGTGTGTGGCGAGGAGCTAGCAGGTGTTTATTTGAGTGAAAGATTTAGGAAGACTTTCACACAATTGATTCATTTTCTATTGTGAACAAACTCACATGTTGAATGTCCAAAGCTGATGCATGCATTTCTATGCTACGCATCGTTTGGTTAATAGGATGCTTTCAGTGACATTGGCTCACATTAGCCACGTACGACCAACATCTTCTGGCACTTTAAGGTGAAGGATAATCATCAGCCTGGTTCAAAATGTGTGCTGTGTCCGGCCTGTGTCTGCGTTCTGATCAACTCAGACGTTCCAGAGTTACTGTGTAGCTTTACATAAACCGTGAGGTAAGAAAGATGCTTAAAGGTCCCATGTCATACTAATTTTCACCCATCTCCATTTGATCTAAGAACCGCAAAAACATAGTATTTGAAGTTTAATTTCACAAACTCCCTGTTTTTCAGAATTTTAGCCTCTGAAAAGTCACATTCTGAGCAACTCTACACAAACAGGCTGACTTGCGGCCTATTTATGCATATTCATGAGTGGGCGTGTCTATAAACTGGACATTTACTTCCTCCTCCCTGCACAGTGACATAGGGCCAGAGGACGGCCTGCCCTCAGCCCACCCACTCTGTAGCCAAGCTCATGCTGCTTTATAAACAATAGACAGAGCGTGGGGGCGGGGCATTCACAGGTACATACATAGACTGTAGAAAATACATACATAGCACTGCGCGAAGGACGCTGACATGCTCACCTTTGTGGGCGTGTCTGTTTACATGTCAATCACTGCAAAGAGCTTCCTGGTGGTGCGGCTTCTCCATCTCAGTGCCGCGTCAAATTCGTCATCAAAGTGGGAACGTGTCATCAAATTGGAGCGAGGTGTTTGGGCTCACCCTGCAGTAAGAAAGGAGCAAATCACCCTCTAACTAACGATTGAGGGAATCAATGAAAAAAACACTTTGGGCATGTGTATGAAGCCCATATAACACTTTATGGTGTTCAAAGCACAGAAAAGTCGATTTAGCGTAACATGGGCCCTTTAAAGAAGTTTCATCTCATCACTGTACCAAATATATCAATAAACAAATGAAAACTGACTGAATAAATGATCAAATAAATGATGGACGGAGTAAAAGAATGACCTACAGACTGACTGAATAAATTAACTCAACAAGACCTGATGTGTTGGGTCGGGTTTTATCTTAATCTCTATCTGCGTGGTTAATAAGTGATCAGGTGATCTGTTTTAATTAGAATGAGAAAGATGAAATGGATGCCAATAGGTGAATCAAAGGCTGGTGAAAGAAACAAGTATGTTAAAACTCGATTGTGAGCTGTCTGCGTGCACAGAGTTAAATGGGGTTTGGCTGTAATGAGTTCCGGCTGTATTCTGTCGGGCTCCGGCCGTGTCACGTCTAACTTTTCAGGCCCGATTACAGCTCTGGCCTGGAGGCTGACAGATTTTCCTGTTATAGTTTTAGATTTCTATTCCATCCTGGATAAGCTGGTAAAGTTATTTTGCCGCGTTGCAGATCCCGAGAGCCATCAAGGATTCCGCGATCTGTCGGTATGTAGAGTGTTGGACCTTGTTCTCAACAAAAAAAGGCGAGGATTGCCTGGACCAAATTGTCCATTCAATGCTCAAACTTGGTAGCGGGAACCTCCATTTTCAATGAGTACCATCAAAAACACGCTAAAGACAATAAAGGAAAAGGCAGACTACAGTGGGGATTGAACTGTCTGGCCGCTTTATCCAATCATACATTGGATCTGTAAACCCCACCCACATAATTAAAAAGTACATCCCCTCAAGTAAGAGCACTCAGTGGTCCTGGACGAGCAGGGGTGCGTTTTACACCCGTCAGTACACAGACAGTTCAGGAGAAAGTTCCCAGTTCCAGGTCGGTCAGTGAACGCCTATTCGTACCAGGTAAGGTCACAGAACAGTTAACTGTGTGACCAAACCTGTGCAAATCTAGCGAGAACAAACTGAAATTGAATGACCAAGGAGTCCTGAACACACAATTTCTGTACAGTGAGGCCTTCCTTTCCAATAAAATGGTCTGTATTCATTTAATACATATAAAAATGTATAATTCAACTATGTTGATAGTTAATACACTAAACATATCAGCCCTTGTTTAGTGGGATCCCTCTGTTATTCACTCTAAAGCCGTTCTGTGTGAGCTGCTCTGGGTGTTGCAGAAGAAGGAAGATCTTTGGGCAAAAACATAAATCTGTGCGATCCTCAGATGACTCGTTGGAGAGACGTGAAGAATTCTGGAGTCTGAGTTTTTCTTCTAATCTTTGTTTTTTCGTGGATCATTTTATTGGATGGTCTCTTTGGAATGAAAGCATGTGAGAAGTTTAAAGAGACATAGCACTGTTTAGTATAACTGAAATGTGATCGGGACTGCATGCCTGCTTGTTGTCAGAAGATACAAATGTTTAATAATGTGCCTAACAATGTGTTATTTTCTGTTTAAAGTGCATTTAGCAGAATTAGCAAACAAATTTATTATTAATCCATCTGCTTTCAAACAACCAAGATCGTTTTCAATAAGCTCTGAGTCAGCTTGATCCAATTACACTCAAACTGAGACATTTGTAATCATTTGCCATCGCACCACCCCTGCAACCTACACAAATATACACACAAAAGCAGCTTAAGTTGTTTGGGAGAAAGCATGAAATGAGTGTTTGGCAAGCAACGGAGTAACACAAACTGTTTAAAATGAAGTGGTGACCCCAGAGAGCTTGAGGTCAAAGGTCTTGGAGGAAGAATTGTAAATGACAAGTCCACCCCCGGGCTGCTCCTAATAACTTCTTGAGGAGACGATGAGGACCTCATTTCTCTACTGTCTTCACTGACAGGTCTTTGGGGAGTGATATGCAAGTATGGAAGTGTAATGAACTTGTTTTCCTGCTCTAAAGCCCCTCGCTGTCTCCTAAATCACTGGCCGCAGCACATGAGCCACCATCCTTTCTCCCACAGCTGCACTTGCTCTGGAGATCTGAACGACACAAAGTGTTGTAGATTGTAAGCAGATCCTGACCTTCTGTCCACTCCGTTGCTGAATTATTGACCACATGTGAGTTTAGACTTTTATTTTTATTCACATTTGAAATGATCCAAGGTGAACTTTCGCAGTACTGCCTGGCGGAACTTTTTATACGGTTTGACGTAAACCTAAAGCAACTCATCAGAAACCTTCTCTAATGGTGCTTGACAAGAAGGTTGTTTTAAGTTCACCATTGAGTTGCTTCATATCGGTACTCAAGACATGTCTACTAAAGAATGACTCATGCTTCTAAACGGATGTTCCTTAGATTTGTTAGTATCCTGTCAGATAACTTAGTGTGCATGTTGCCATGGTAGCAGTGATGGGTCAGCTCTTAGTTAGATGAACAGCTCCTGATCTCTGGAACAGACTGAGTTCAGCATCTGTGCTATTACAAAAAGGATTGATGTGCAGCATTCCATGATTTTTTTTTTAAACCCATGCCCTTCCCAGTCCCCCTCCCCTGGTGTAATGACATTAACAATTAGCCCCCATTAATTTAGCAAAAACAAATAAGCACCTCTGCACAGCCCTCCTCCAGCATGTGGTTCTGATTTCCTGTATGATTGTCAGTGGCCGCTGTTTGGTTAATCCTTTGGCCAAGGTGCTGCGGCCAGGAGAGGTCACGTCTTTCTCCTCCCTTCAACTTCCTCCTCAACCTTCTTCTTTGAATAACTTCTCCAAACCTGGGATGCTTTGATTTCTGCTGTCTGCTACACTTAGAATGGGAATCCTGAGATGTAACTGGATATGATAAAAAAGGCTACAGTATATGTTGTGGGTTACAGTTTGTACCTAAATGCTAAATTATTTCAATGATCTAGCAGGTTGGTTTTGTTCTTGCACATATAATGTCCTTGAAAGATAAAAGCTGGAACCTGTTCAAAATGCAAAGTCTTTCCCTTTGTAAATGATGCCTTATGGCTTTGTGTAAACAACATGCACGGGTTGTAAAAATTGCTATAATACCATAAAATAAAAATGTAATGAAAAAAAAAGAAAAGAAAAAAGAAATACCAGTTGTAAAAAAAAAAAAAGAAAGAAAATAATTGTAGTATATTTACTGTAAATGACAACTTTTTATGCTTGTTCAATTAGGTCTTTATCAGGATTGTCTTATTTTTGGGAGCTATATGTTTTGAAAGTTCATTTTCTTTAATGTGAGCTTTTTGTAAGTATGTGTTTCCTTAAAGCTGCTATCTGGAGTTTCTGAGAAACGTCTCAATGTCCCGCCCTAAACAGCTCCACTTCCTCTCCCTGCCTCTGCCAATCTACCAGAAGCCACGCCTCTACTATTCTGCATGCGCATCGCGGAACAAAACAAGGTTGCATCGGGTGATATAGGTCTATGGGTCAGGTAAGAGCCAAAATCATATTTACCTGTTTGCTGTTGTGACGCGAAGCCTTGTTTCCGTGCACAGTTTCGCATTTACTTTGAGTCTCAAAAACAGGAAGTCGAAGCATATTGGCTGGGTGCACTCAGCGATCATTTCCGTTTATATAGGGGTCTATAGGATGAAGGAGGGACTTATATACATTAATGTATATGAATGACCACTGGCAGTAGACCATAGTAAAAAACTAGTTAGGTATTTTTTCACATTTCAAAAGAATCATACATGAACATAAATTTCTCAGATATCAGCTTTAACTTGCACCGCTAGTCGGATGTTCCTTACATTTAAGTGGAAAAAACATGTGCATACATCTGTGAAAGTCATTATTTGAAGAGAACAGGAAACCATCAATCTCAGAAGAAAAAAAACAAACAACCTAGCTCCATGTCTACTGAAATTATTATTTTTAGAAAAAAGTTTAGAAATGATAAACTGTTTAAAATTAATTAATAATAGTTCTTTGTCGGAGTTGAATCAGTAAGATTGACCTATAACAGATCAGTTCAGCACACCTATAGAGAACAATAACAGGTTACATGACATGCTCTTAAAGTTATATTTCCATTAGAAGACAAAAAACTGAACTTTGAGCCCAAAAAAATGCAGAGTTCATATAAAGGATACATTATAAAGTTGGCAGGTGTGAAAAACCTTCTTCCATAAACTACTACTTTAAATGGAAGTGTAACATTTTTGCTTTAAAGCTGCTGGGGACGATACCTAACATCGTTCAAACTGAACCTGTATTTCATCCGAATATTGTTACAATCCACTACTGATGGCAGTGTGTCTCTTAAAACACAGCCAAAATGACATTTCTGGTGTTTTCATGGATTAAAAGTTGGGTCGCAACAATGGTGGATGTTGATATTGTGGCTTTTCACAGAAACAACTGAGTACGGCTGAAATTTAACGTCTCGCAAAGTTCCGTCAAATTACTAGGAAATCAATTAACAAATCAGAACAAGAATGGTGTCAAGTGAATAAACACAAGAAGTATTTTCTGCTTCGCTGTCGTCTTTGCATTCCTCTACTTGATTCCCAATCCCACAATGCAATGCACAAAACATTTCCAAAGTTCAAGTCACATGATCATTTGTCAGCAGTAGATTCTCCCATTTTCTGAAGAAATACCTTTGATTTATTGATCAATGAGGCCTATTCTGTCTTTATTTGTGTTATAAAAAGAATGTTATATTATCCCCAGAAGCTTTAAGTTAAAAGAAAAGGAAGAACAACTTTTAAAGGTGGTGGTTAAAACAACCGTGTCTTTGATATTGGCCACGTTTACATGGGAGCTTTAATTCTTCTTTAAAGCGGAATGAAAGTTAATTCCTCTTTAACCTGACCTTGTTAACACTTAATTCCTAAATTTAATTCCGATTTAAAGTTTATTCCGAACTTGCGGTAATGACGCGTTTGTTGACGACATAATCCAACATGGCCGCCCGGACTAGAGCCAACATAATAATAATAAGAGCCTTAAAAGTCATGGATCTATTGAAAAGAGTAGATGGACGGAGGCATAAACGTGCGGACATTAACACGGACACATGGACCTGAGTAAATGCGTCCTCATACTGCTGCACAGGCTGTAATATCACCAAGTTTATCATTGTACCGGTTGTTAGAGCTTCTATCTTTACCAGGGAGCAACTTTTTATTCCTGATTATTATTTTAATAATAACTCATTTTGAATTAAAAAACATCATGTAACCGTGGCCAGTGTCTTGATACTGGATGCCTTTATTCTCCTTCTGGTCATTTTTGTCTGTCCTCTGCAGGGTCTTAAAGATTTAGTCCAAGTCTGCACCTATTTTACATAATGACTTGTTTGATGACAACTACTACCTATTTTTTAAGGATCCAGAAAACTCTCCTCCTGTTCCATCTTGAACCTCTGACCTTCCATTTGTACTGTGGCTTATAAAAATAACATTCATTTCAACAAGTAATGACGCATAAAAACACATAGTATCAGTACATATAATATTATTTATGTTATCTAATGGCATTAATGCACAATGGGAAAACATCAAACTTAGCCTGAGGAAACACTGACAGCTTCTACTGTGAGCCTCTGTGTCCCGGAGGAGCACTTTGTACCTTAATACTCCACTTCTGCAGGAAACTAGGGCTTCCCCTGTATCGCTGGAAAACACATTCAACTGAAACAAAGGATTTGATTTTTGTTCATACTGTAACAGCTAAAATGAAACACAGGTCTAAGATCACACTTTGGCTGCTGTTAAAATAAATAAATCTATCACGTTTTTCCATTTTTACTATCAATCTTTGAGAATCACTGCCAAAATCACTTATTTAAGACAAATAGTCAAAAACTAAACCCTCCAAAGGTTGATTGAGTCATCACAAAGTTGGCAAAAGCTGCCTCCGAGGTAAACTACTGTTGGCTTTAGGTTGTTGAGCAGTCATTAGGTCCAACATCAATATGAAGTAATGGCAGATTAACTAAGGCCTGTGCGCTTGTAGCTTGTTGTCAGTCTTACTGTGTTTGTTAATGGTGTTTTTAACTTGCGACTTAACCAGGGAGAGGTTCCAGCCAAGGTAGAAGATGGAGGAATAGATTACACACACAAACAGTTTAGGAAACTTTACTAATTTGTTGGAAAAGAGGGCTGTGGTTCTTCCAAGGCCGACAACTTTCTGAGAGGAGTGTGTGTGTGTGTGTGTGTGTGTGTGTGTGTGTGTGTGTGTGTGTGTGTGTGTGTGTGTGTGTGTGTGTGCGTTATTTCTTGCTGTAGTCTACTTCTCTTAATCAGTCTTGGAACAAACAAAAACCAAACAATCTCAAATCAACTGTAACTGATGGACACAATTATTCAATCCATCGTTCAGGCCTCGTTGATCAATAAATAGAAGACCATTCCTTTTAAAAAAGATGTAACAGGTTGAAATTGCTGCTATTTATCATATTTCTCCAATAAATGTATCCTTTATCCTCTATCTATCTTATATTTATCCCTCATCCTTTATACTTATCATTATTATTATTGTTGTTGCTGGCTTGTTTCTTTGTTTTTTGTTCCTCGAACCAACTACCAAGTCAAATTCCTTGTGCTGTCTTATAACTGTACTTGGCAAATAAACCATTTCTGATTTGAACGTTTTTGTTTTTTAAACGCTACGTAAGCGCTCCATTTGTTGACATTTTAGCGCATTTTATTGTGGGATGTGGAGTAGCAACGACAGGTGCATAGCAGTGTACGTACTTCATTCTAATATCACGGGGAAAACCGGGAACAAACTAGAACAAATTATTGTCCTCCTTGTTTGGAGATAAACACAATAAATCACTGTAAGAGAATGAAGTGAAACACTTCTATGCATCCAATTACGGGACTCCACATCCCACAATGCAATGTGCAAAACTAAACTAAGAAAAAAATATTGTGGGCAGAAGCATCAAGAGTCTACTGTTGAGTTGATGGAAAGGTACGTATGTGACGCGTAAATGAAGAATAGTAGTAATGGTGCTTTTGATGACTGTGATCACTAAAAGTTATCATTGATATTTGTGTTACAAAACAACCTACATAACAACTAACTGTTGCACATGATCGTTATAATCGCTAATCATTAACCATCAGGGTTTACATTGTCTTGGGATTATGATCCTACCTGATCAAAGCACTGAGATAGATACAAAGAAGGTGGTTTTTTTTACTGCAGGCTCCATAAAGGCAATAAACCACCTGCTCCAGGGTCCCTGAATGTGGATTAGCTGCTGTGGTTTGTTCTTGTTCCTTTCACTAAGTCTTCAGTGTGAATAGAGTTATTCGGCTTTCACTCAGGCCACGCTGATACCACTCTGCATCCCCTCAATGCTCATGGCTCATTTACGAAAGGATCAAACTTTATTGTTTGCAAGGACCAGTTTTAAGAAGTCATACCTTGCTCAGCATGCAGTGATTCAACTTGAACTTTATCACCTGGACACCATCAGGAAGACAGGGGAGCTTTATCTGCCTGCAGATTAAGTTAAACAGCAATGATTTTGCTTATGACTGAATCTTAATCTACACTGCTGTGTTGTCTTGATAGCAGAACATGTGTTTGTTATGAGATTGCTTCCCTCTTTCCTTCCTATTTACCTTGAGACTCATGGGAACAAATCTCCAGCTTCTCCTTGTCACTGCACAGTAATTCCTGAAGAGAAATCAAGGACCTTGAAGCGTTATAATGCAGCCATATTGAAGTCTTACAGCGTGGTTAAGATAGAGCACCTATGAAGGCGTGCAGATAACAAGGTGTGGACAGTGATGTGAAGTTTCTCTGCAGCGTGTTAGTAGAATATTGTATCTAAACCCATTTTATAAGCAAAGGGACCCTTCCTTGCTCTTTGCAATGCAGCATGTTAGACAATATTTCTTGACTCTAATGGGATTGGGTTTAAGATATAGACAAAGACTGTAACCCTCACTAAATTTACTGCATTGCATTATCAAAGGTAGTATTTAATATTCCCCAAAACATAAATTATACTTAATTTACATCATTGTTATAAATTCACACCTTTACCACATCCACTGGTGGTAAACACAAACATGGCTGTATGGATGATGGTGTTATAAATATCAGTAGCTAAGCATGGTTTTAGATCTACCTATAATAAGTGAACTTTAATGCTTATGAAGTAACATTAGTTTATGATCACTTGATTACTACTCTTTACACTGTTCTAGTGTAGTGATTTCATCTTCAAAGAATAGTTATATAGATCATGAAGTGAATAATGTGCATAATGATGTGAAATTTGGGTGTGAATGCGTATGATCCATGGGGTATTCCACCTTGCACTTGACGCCAGTTCTGACTCCAACTATGATTTAATGAATAACTCTATTCTCCCGTTTTTTTTAACTCGTTTTTTGTTACTCGTTTTTTTGTTACGCACTTCTCTCCTATGCGTATTCTCCGGTCCAGGCTGCTGACACGCCCACCGCGCGTAGGGTAGACTAAAAGCGCGTATGTGTGAATGAAGGCTCGGCTGAAGGAAAGGACGCAATGATGTAATTTTTTTGGAGCTGTCTAGAAATCACGGAACATGGCATTTTCCCAACACTTGTAAATGTGAAAATCCATGAAAATGATGAAGTTCACTTTTAATTTGAAACGCTTTTATTGATAAACAATGTAACAGGTTGATTTGATCAGATGATTGATCAGATTATTGCAGTGTGACTGAGTCACAGTTAAACTATCTTTCCTTGATCATCATCATCATCATCATCATCATCATCATCATCATCATTATCATCATTATCATCATCATCACTGTAAAGCGTGAACGAGTTAGATGTGCTGGAGATATGAGGAAATAACCCGGCCGCAGAGCGTCCTGCTTTAATACAGAGGGATGTTTGCAGTGAAACACAACTATTTGCTTCCATAATAATAAAATAGTTGAATCACTGTGACCAACGTGTACAGAAGTCTGCATCTGTCAGAGTTGTATTTAATCATGCAGCAGCAGCTGAGTTATCACAGCTGCTGCTGCACGATGCACGAGTCCGTTTGGCTTCAAATGTAACTAAGTCCATATTTCTAGTGCAATATAATGTTTCACCTTATCGGGGCACTGCACTTATTTCAGGGTGAGAAGCGCGTAAGAGGAAAAGAACTTACGCACACCGGAGAATGCGCGTAAAGCCAGATTTGAATGGGAACACCCACATTTCAGGGCTGCTCCACCCACAGTGCGTAACTGGGATGAAGGCGTGCAGCGACTGACTTAAGTACAAGGGGAGAATAGCACACAGCTACGCGGCTTTTTGGACTTACGTGCATGGGAGAATAGAGCGTAATACTCATTTTTATTTATGGGAAAAAAACAAGTAGATAAAACCTATTTATGCCAACCAGTTCACAGGCCATGGTCAGTTTATGAGTCACGAGCCTGACCTGTTTTGTAAACTATCATACACAGTTTATCATTGTCCATCTGCCATTAGTCTGTTATCATGTTTCTATTAAAGGTATGATGATGTATAAAAAAAAATCACATGATCTAATACCAACCAGGTTGTTATAGTTTTTCTTGTGTTTTTTTAAAATATATATTCTTATTGTGTTGAAAAGGTCCTACCCACAGTAAGTATGTAACCCTGATAGCACACATACATCTTGCCGACGTCGGCACGATGAATGAAGTTGCATCGGCGAAATGTATTATGGAGAGCGTTTGCTCATTGGGCGTTTGGCCGATGTTTGGACGATGGATTAAAGATGCTCAGCGCGGCCTCACTACAGCTTATATTAACCTTAGCTCAGATCATTCAATTAGTATAAATATCTCCATATCCATAGTCGAATATTTACTTAAATCTGATAGGAATATGGCAATATCACAACAACAACAACAACAACAACAAACAATATACTATCAGAAGAGCCACAGCATAAAAACAACTTCATGAAAGTGACCTTTTACAGTTCTACAGTTTTATAAGTGGAATCACCAATTTGGGGGGAAAAAACACACAAAATGACCCATTAGGAGCAGAATGCCGAACGATTTGAGGCCGACATCGGCGAGACGTATGCGTGCTATCTGGGAAGTATGTTCAGAGTTAAAGTCAAATAAAAGCATGGTTATTTTTCTAAACTACTTGCTTTCCAAAAAAAATATTATTATCATCAAATAAACTTAATCCTGTTTGTTTTCAGGCAAAGTCACAGACAGAAGAATGGCTTTGTTACTTCCTTATTTGTTGCTCTTTTGGTTGATTTTCTTTCTCCTTTTGGAATTGAATTTGTTCATGTTTGAAATAAACACAACAGAACATAACTCATAGTATCAGCCCACCCTTAGTTGTTATAGCTAATACAGTATAAGGCTCCACACAGTTTAGTAATATTTTACCGTCTGTCCTATAATGAATCTGCAAACATTTATGGTACCACTGTTCAGACTAAAGCACAACCTCCCCTATACCTCATACTGCATGGCCTATTTACAGCTACAGGGAATGTATGTACTGGCTGAGGCGCTGAAAACATTAAACTGTCTTCTTCACTTATAGAGAAAACCTCCTTATGACCCCATCCTCCAGCCAGAGTCTGTACATACATGTAGTTTATCAATAAGGACTTAAAAGTGACTATTTAACTATTTATGCCTCTTTTGAGTCTCTCTGAGCAGGGCAAATGTCAAGGTGGGAATATTTGTGGAAGTAGCTTCATTTTTGAGTTTAAATGAAATAGGTGAAGTTCAGAAAAGCTATTTTCCAGAGGAAACGTTGATGAAGACTCACATATAGTGAGGAGCATGCACTGCCTTTCCCTCATTTATCTGTAGCCAAGCTTTGTAAAAACCTTCCAATGAGCACTTGTAAAGGCTCTGTTGGTAAGCTGTGTAGTAGTTAGATAAGGGAAAGGGAAATCTAGAAATAAATATAGTGGATTAAGTCCTGTGAAAGCTCCATCTTTGGCCTACAGCAAACTGGGTCCTCTCCTGTCTGTATGATAATGCTTTTGTCAAGGTTTGTGACCCAGTTGGTACAATGTGGGAAAATTACATCATTTGTAAATATGCTTTTATTCCATGAAAGTGTATAATTGTACAAATAAAATGAGATTATCTCTGCGGTCCTCCACCAAAAGCCTCACCGCATTACGTGGTAGGGAATTGAAATATTTGCCCCCAAAAAAAGGAAAAAAAATCATGGTGTGGAAGCATGTAGTCAACCTTGGGATCAGGTTATTTTAAAGGAAGCCAATCTTTGATCACTCAAGCTGAAATGCCTAAGATAAGTGGGAGCTACATCTCGTGGTAGGACCACGCACCGGTCTGATATTGCTATTTCCTCCCTGGTTTCTCAACAGCGGTAAATAGCTGCTGCAAACAACCCATCCACCCCCAAAATGCACCTCCTCCTCTCCCCTTATCTACTCCCCACTTTCTTCTAGAGATCTCTGTCACTTTAATCCACAGAGTCTGCCGCTGGTTAACAAGGAAATCCTATGTCAATTATCACCAACCACTTCCTGCTGGGAGAGCAGCAGGGAATCAAAGGGGCCTGAGAGTGTTTCACACCAGAGAGGAGCGCTGGGCCTAATTAAATGGCCCTTGTGTCCCGCTGGCTGCCGGTGGCCAGGTGACAGATAGTCCAGCCCAACGATAACCTCCTTCAGCTGATGATTGTTTTGATAGAGGAGGAGGTAAGCACTCAGGGTGCCTTAAAGTTGGCAGATTACAATCAGCAAAGTGTTTAAATTAGCTCCAATCCAAGTCGTACCAATCCAAGAACAAGGCTGAATTATTGGACCGTTTGTAATCACAGTGGAACGTGTAGAGCAGTGGTTCTCCCTTTCTCTTATATAACACACATTTGAAAGAATCTCGAATGTCGTCTTGTGTGTTTGTGTGCCAGAATAGGAGGAATAACGTTAGTGGACGTAAATTAAAGTTTTATAGGATTCCAGCAGACACTCGTGCTCAGAAAAAACAAAGGCAATTGTGGTTTTGCCTCCAGGCTAAGCCCCGCCCATCAAAATACATCACAATGTTTACAAACAATCAAAGGGTTTATAGTTTTTATCTTTTCCAGTCATCGCCGTCCTGATGTGGGACCAAGACTGACCCTAGTATTTTCAGTTCCTGTTCTAACCAAGATCATTTCTATCATCATTTTGTGTGTTTTTGTGTCTTTTTTAGTATTTTGATGTTCTCATTGTTCAGTATATTTTTCACTTATTTTGTGTGCTTTTGTTGTTGTTTTTATGTGTTGTTGGTATTATTTAAATTATTCTGTGTGTGTGTGTGTTTTAGTGTTGTTTGAATGTTTCTTATGTAGTTTTGTATGTTTCTCTGTTACTTATATGTATTTTGTTGCGATAGTGTATTTTTCTCTCTTAGTGTGTATGTTTTTGGTGACATTTTGTTTTTTTTTGTTATAACTTTTTTTCTTATTTTGTGTGTTTTTGTTGTCTTTTCGTGAGTTGCTCGGAATATTCATTGTGATTCTCATTTTTAACTAAAAATAAACATTATAAAACACCATATTTTTAATGCTTTCATTTGTTAATTTTCCTCTCTCTCTCTCTGTCTCTCTCTCACTTTCCCCTTTAGTGCCATGGCGTACCCCATGGCGTACCCCTCTACACCAGTGAGAAACACTGGTGTAGAGGACTGATCGTATAGAATTATCCAACAATAATAAGCAAGCTGGGCTTTAAAAATAACATTACACCTGTGCTGACAAAAAATGGACTTTATTCACAAGTTAAGATTAAAAAAAGATCATTTAAATTCTTGTTTCATATAGAATGTGAACCCACGATGCATCATTTGCACACCAGTGGGTGAAGCATCCACATTATGATTCGATTCGGCATAATTTATCTAACTTTTCAAACCCTTCTTGGTTGAAGGGGAGAAAAAAAAAGGAAAAAGTCACTTGAAGCACAAATATTTAAAGCATAAAATGACATTTGCCAGACCAATTCTGGATGGAGGTCTGTGAAGGTAGCACTTAAGGTTCAAACTGGTTTATATCAACTTGAAGCATCAAATGGGGTCAGAAAAACCAGCATCCCGCCTGCCTTGTAGTTGTCATCTCACTCTTAACTGTCACTTAGAGGTATCCTGTGTCGCCTGCACTGTGCCAGATTAAGCTATCGCCCACAGTCGCTGGTAAGAATGAACGTTTCTCTTCATTTTTAAAGTTAACTTCTGAAAACTGGATAGAATTATCATTTCAAATAGTGCTTGTGTGAAATATGTCTCCTAGGGATTGGTAAGGATTGTGCATTATTGATAGATAGAATAGTCTGAGGGCTGAAGTGTGCAGAGCAGCGCGCAGGCAAACTTGGTTGTATATTTACATTTAAATAAAGCACTGGACATTGACATGGCAACCAGACATGATGAACAGAAAACCTGGTGCTAGATGAAGTCGTCCCTCTTTGTCTCCCTCAGCTTCCACTCCTGTGTTACACACCCTAACCCCCTGTGCTTTGTCCACCTTTAAAATTTCATAGGCAGGAAAAGGGGCTGCAGAAAACCAATTTACCAACCAAGCGACATCATCTGTTTGGCCGTTTATCTCTGACACACCACCCCTCAGTCCGGTGTTGACAGTACATGATATTCCATTAATCTGCCTAATGAAAATTTAACCAGTGTTATAAACAAATAATTGGCCATTATCCTCTCAAAGATCCCGAATAAATTACTTGGGCGTTTTTCATGGCTTCTGAAAGAAGGAGCCGGCCCCTCCTGATTGATGTTGGAATAAATGCTGGGCCGGCTCTGACGCTGCGAGTGGGTCTTGGCTAAGCCTGTGATTGACTTAATGAGAGTCTTTGGGGTGAGTAAATGTTCCAAATTGCTCAGTCATTAGCTTTTGCTCGTCTGTCTGAAGATACCCCCGGATCTGCGGCGCGGGTCTCTCCTCTTGTACCATTCCGCCTGCAATTACATTTTCATTTAGAGCAAACCTCTGAAGTCCGATAGGCAGTCCTCTTTTCATTATGCTGGCCTCCTTTTTCTTTTTTTTATCTAAATGGTGTGAAATGTCTCTTCATTTAGACCAATTAAAGTTGAAAAAGACTGCGCAGTAATGAATTATCATACAAATTATTTACTTAATGCCACAATCTCTCTGGCTCGGCTCCTTTCTCATCCTCCTCTCTCTGGCACCGGCTGTGCACAGAGTCAGGAGGGCGGGGAATACAGCAGGAGAGAGGACATGGTGGGAGTCCACAATGGATCCACTTTGAAACTGAAACTTCTCTCCACACCGTGCACACTCTGCCCAGGCTCCCTTTTGGATTTATCTGTGGCGAGCCACTGCGTGTGGACAATTTTCACGAAAGAGAAGAGGAAGGGGAAATCCATCATCACGAACAAAAGGGAATAATATGTCGTCAATATAGCTTAGTTGAGATATTTCATTTCAGGAGATGTCTAAGCTCTTCTTAATTAAGGACAAGCTTATGGTTTCAAATTAACTCGATTTAATTGAAGGGGACCACGAAGACTGTGGAGAATGTCTCCAGTCGCCTTCCGGAGGCTCTTGGCTGACGCATAAACACTGGAAGAGTTCTCAGCTATCACAGCAGACCCATCCATACCTCCAGGACTGGCTCTTACAAAGCCAACTCTCTCTCTCTCTGTCTCTCCCCATCAGCGTTTCCCCAACAGAACAACCATTCAGCACATAGTTTTTCAGCCTTCGTTGATTTCAGCTGCCAATGTCCCACATTAGGGCGACTTCTCAGCAGACACTAGATGATGAAATGCTGCATTTGCCTCTTTAACAGTTGTTGTAGTTCAAAATCCTGTAAAATCACAGTTGTTGGGTGAAGCTGGGGTGAATTGTGACCATGGAAACAACACCCTCCTCTTCACACCAGAGCAGTTGTGCTATTGAGAAGAAGAAGGGCAGCCAACAGGGGCTGCTACTCTGTCCCATGCCCGGTCGCTACTTAAACAAATGAGGAAAGGGAGGGGGGGGGGGCTGCTGTGACTTTTGATGAAAACCAGATCTGTCACCAGAGGCCATATTTGAAAAATAAAACTTCAAATGGGGGACACAGAAAGTCCCTGATAAATCACATTTATGTTGACAAATCTGCAGGGAAAAATAAACTTAGGGAGGTCAGTTTCCGAGGAGGTGTCAAATCGTTTGTAAACTCACGAGGCAATAATCCCTAAGTACTCCATGATTTGCACTAATTGGTATGAAATCACCCACAGCTACTGCTTGGGTTTTGCAGCATCTGCTCGACGTCAGGGCAGATTCATTCTGACAGCCTGGAAATACAAATACAAAAATTGACATATGAATCGCCCACCTTTGAGCTTAAGTCATAGGTACAAAGAGGAAATGGATTTTTACCAGAAAATCGTCTCCACGGGTGTTTTTCCACTTATCAGCACCAAAGAAAATAAGTGCTATTTGCTGTCATTATCAAGGAACACTGAAAAGCTGCAGATATTCACTAATGCCGAGGACGCTACTCTGAATGTTATGGAAAAACTTCACTCCAACACATTGAGCAGGATTGATGGGAACGTCACGGACAAGCAGTAGACAACTGCTTGTCTGTGACAGAACTATTCAATGTTTAAGAGGTGCCTGACATGAATGAATGCAGTGAGAGGATGTCAAACCCACGACACTCAGATGTGCCATAATAAATAAGTTCCATCAAATTTGAAGCAGTTTACATATAAATGTGGCTAAATCATCATTATTTGTGGCATGAATGTAAAAAAAGTCTTATTAACCTTGTAATTTAACATCCACTAGGGACCCCAGGAAGAAGAGTCTCCACCAGGGTGAAGACTAATGGGCATCCTATTTCAATAAACAATAGAAGTTCAGATCAGAGCATGTAACCACAGCTTCAGTCTGCAGGGATGCTGGGAGGTGTGATGGTTAGCATTGGTGCCACAGCCACAGTCAAAATCTCAAATGTTTGAATAATATGCTCTAAACTAGTGTTTAGCCCCTCGTACCCCCTCAAATGGGGGTATGCGATGGCACTACAGGGGGTGCTTAAAAGAGAAAGACAGAGGAAAATGAACAAATAAAGTGTCAGTCTTGGACCTAGCCCAGTGTGAGATGACAGGACATGATAAAAACTATAGAAATAAAACTAATCAGGAGCCACTAAATCAGAGTTTTTCAACCTTGGGGTCGGGACCCCATGTGGAGTCACCTGAAATTTCAGAAAAATTAAAATACACTTTTGAATTTTTTTTAATTGTTATTCTTTTTTAGACTAAACAGCACACAATCTTAAACAACTGTGTTTCTATACTTTCACTTTGTGAAATATAAATCTAGTTAAACTAAAATGCAGTAAAAAAAAATCTCAGCTCAAACATGATCAAAAACTATTTAAAAAAAAAATTATTTGGGGTCGTCATAAATTCTTGATATCAAAATGGAGTCACAATCCAAATAAGTTTGAGAACCACTAAACTCACTGTTGGTTGATGCTTTGAGTTTATCAATACAAGGCCATTTGTTTGCTTTAAATTGTTTATCAATTTCTTTTTAAAGCTGAACACAATTATTTTGTCACAACGTTGCAAACATGATGATAATTTAACATGGTCAAAATCTTTCTGACTTAAAAATAATAATAATATTAGTAAAACTTAATCTAGAAAGTATTTGCAATGTCTTATCTTATCAAAGCAATCATTGTTTCAACATTCAGGGAATTTTAATAGTTATATTTGACTAAAGGGTTGAACAAGATACAGGACAATTTGGAAAGTATATTATGATTCAAACAAATGCATAACATTTTTTTAAACCTGATCAAATTTCCAACAACATTTGAAAAATCGTCTTGAAGGTTTTCACATGATTTGTAATACAAATTCTCAACTTATGGGTCGGGAACCAGATGTGGATCTCCCTGGGAACAACAGTATAAATATCATGCATTTACTGTATATTGTGGAGGGAATTGATTTATGGAGCTAAGTAAGCCACAACGTGGACAGTAATGCAAAGTACAATGTGTTTTATTAGTTTAAATAATGTCATCAGAAGTTTGATTTGGCTACATTTCAAATTCCTTTTTTTTTTTCAGATATTTTGGGTTTTTAGAATAAAACAGCACTTGTTCTTGGGGCACTTTCTAGTTTTTAATCAAAAGGAAGGTAAATAAAAGTAGAGCCTTTGTTATCTCTGGTACAAACAGCACATAAAGGGAAGTCAATGATGATGCAGAAACAAGGACTGTGTGACAGATTTAACAAATGAACTAATGTCGGACTGGTAACTGTGGGTAAGCAAAGGATCAACTTCTGTATTCCTTCTTGAACACTTTAACGGCTCACGTTAGCTTAGCATGACAACCTTTCCTTACCCTGTTCATCATCCATGTCTCAAAGCTGTATCACTACGCTCACTGTTACCACAAACAACCTTAAAAGGAAAGTAAACCATATTAACTAATGCCTTTTTTTGTGCACATTTTTAACCTTAAACAATGTCATTCAAATTCAACCATTACATGAATTATTGTTAATTACCTTACATTGTAAAATGAATAAAATAAAACTTTACAAATACAACTTCATGACATAAAGGTGATTTTATGAGAAATGTTGAACCCTCAATAAACAGCACAAGTCACTGACAAAGATACACTGACATTTGTTTTGAAGAGTAGAAGTCGTAAGTGGTTACAGTCTTTCTTTTTTTGAGTTTGCCCCCCCCCCCCCCCCCCCCCCCAGCGAGTGAGCACATGGCTGTCTTTAAATAATGACGATTTAACAACATAAATGAAAGATTTATCAACTTACAGTATGAGAGTGAGTTTGGCCTATTGTTGACCTGCATCCTGTCTAGTAGTGGATGTTATAAAGGGGTTGTTCATCAATGATTCTCTATTTAATATGAAAATATACATTTTATTCGCTTTTAATTAAATAAATAAATATATAAACATAAAAAATGTTGAAATAAATTAAAAGCGAGCAACATTTACATTTTTTTTTTTTTTTTAATAATTGTAACTATTGTCTCTTCCTGAGAAGCAGTGGAGAGCTACCACAGCTGTACCACTGTGGAAACACATGGGAGATGACGGTTTTGCTCAAGGGTTCACTGTGCTGGCAACATTTAGGCAGGTGGTTCCTTTAGTCGATCTAAAATGTATTTCTTCTGCTCCAAAGCCAACCTTTAGGCCACTATTTGCCCAGAGTGTTGAGCACTTCAGTGACAATTCTTCATCGCAAACCTGAGGCTAACATTATCTCCCAATGACTTTAACCCAATCAGGTTTGTTTCCACTATTAATAAGGACACCAGATAAAAGAATCATAATAATAATTTGCAAAATGGTGCTGAATAGAAGAGGGTAAAACTATTAATTAAATGTGGAACAGGTTTTTATTTTTTGGAAAAGTGGAGAAATGATGAGGCTTTGTTGAGGACGACCCAGGAGCAAAGCTTCCATTAGCCTACATGCATGGCAAAAGCAATTCATCAACTGTAATTTTGCCTCAATGGGCAAAAAGAGGGATCAACCTCAGCATGCTATTTATGGAGATTTACGAAGTCTGGGAAATGCTAATGTGATTAACATTTATCTACAACATGTTTCTAAATGGCCCTCATGTCCACATTTTGCCCTCAAGATTAAGTTATTGCTCGAGCTCGGGAAAAATTATGGAGTGATACAGAATCTGCTTTGCAATGCAAGAGCACACAGGCAGATTTTTTTAGGGAGAACTCTCTGTCACATTAGTGGAGGATTTCTCCCCCTCTCCGACCCCCTCGCCTCTCTCTAAATATCTCTCTTTATGCGTCCCTGTCCCCAGATGAAGGCGCGGCGAGCGGAGCAGCAGTTTTGTCCTACTGGAGTGTTTCTCTCGCAAAATGTGAACTGTTCCACGGATTAGCTGAGCAGAGATTTATTTAATGCATCCTCATAGAGTATTGTTGAAATCTATTTTGGGATATGGAGCTTGCCAAGCTCTAAGCCTGGTAATGTATGCCTGCTACAGTTTAAGAGAGAGGGTTCACAGACCCTCTTTATGCTGGGATCATATGGATCATACAGAGTCGCTGAATATGAAAATTCTGAGGGCTGGTTGAACATTTTTTGCTTTTCACAGAGGGCCACAATAGGCTTGTTTCCTGGCCCTGCCTCCTGTGTCTTGTTTGTATGGACTGGTTCAATATTTGATGTCCTCGAGAATGATTGTGATACTCACCAGATAAGATACTGCACATGCATATGCCATGAGAGGCCCCTGTTTAAGAAAGACAGGCTTAAGGTTTCTGAGAGGCCAACAAAGCCGTGCACGGTTGGAAAAGACTGCAGTGCATTTGCATTTAAGCAGTGGATTTAGGAAGAGCTCGAGCAGAATGAATACTAATAATGTGTCTAATTTAAAATGCTAAGTATTTACTTTTGATTTCATCCAACCATAAAACCATTATGAATACAATTTTTGGACAGACTGTATTCAATCTGTTTCAACAACTGAACTCTATTGAATTTGCGAGAAAATTGACTTTTTTTTTTTTTTTTTTTAAAGAAAAAGTTTTTCGGTCTGAAATCAAATGTAAACTGTACTCAGTCTTTATATTTAGAATAAAGAGAGAACAATCAACTTGACTTTGACTACACTTCCCAGCATGCCTCCTGGCAGGTTAAGGTTTGCACAGGGAAGCACTGTGACAAGAGAGTGACACAAAAGAGGAAAGCCAGGGGGTGCTGAGGAGTGGGGGAGAGAGAGCCGGACAAAAGAGAAGACATGGGCTTTGCACGGAGGACACGATAAAGCCAGGAGCATTATCGTCAGTGTGAAAGACGGGGGCCATACTTCAAACAGGATTTTCTCTCCATGACAGGATACTCTGCTGACGCAGAGCAAAATAGCTCTCTGTACCAGTATATGGCTTCAGGGCTTCAAGGCTTCTTTGTAAATTCAACAAACTACAATGAAATGAAATGATAGGATCACAGAGGGAGAAACCACACGTCCTGCAGCCAGAATGACAAGTGAGAGAAAACCCAAAATTACAAAGTCAAACAGAAAAAACAAGAATATTACATAAAATAATCACATTTCATCAATAGGTAAAAGATTCAACTTCATAAGTATAATTATTTGCATCCAGCGGTGTATTACCTTTGCTTCTATAGTGGAAGCATGAAGCTTTACAAATATGACTCTTGCAAGGAAGCCATGGGGTTCAATCAATTAGTCTGTGATTATTATTACTTTTGTTGTTATTACTAGTCCCAGCAGCCAGGCTGTTATGCTAACCCTAGCTGAAGTCCACAGCGCTAATCCTTGTCCCTTCTCTAACCTTAACCTTTACTCTCTTAATCAACATCATATTCTCAGCAAGTGGGCAAAATATTTACACATTATCTCTCGCTGCGTCTGAGTGAGAACGGAGCTTCTACTCTGGGAACTCTCAGCTGAAGTGGTTTGTAGTAGGAGTGTGACGATATCGCGGTAAGGCGATATATCTCGATTTTTTTTGCACAATCAATTGTCGACATGCTCGCGCTAAGTATCGATTTTTTAAAATAAAATAAAAAATATATATATATTATTATTATTTATTCTTTTTATTTTCAAAACCTTTTCTGCTTTTTCACTAAAATGTGCAGGTTCGTCTTCACAGAAATCCTGTCACTGTTTGTTGAAGGAACCAATAAATTGTTTACTGGAATATTGCACTATAATGGTGCCACTAATAAGAAAGACCTTATTTTTTGTTTACAGAAAGCACTATTGGAGATACTTATTCATTTACATTGGTATGTTGACACTTATTTACAGACTTTACTTTTTCAATTTATTGTCTTTCAGAGATATAAAATAAAAATTGTATTTTTTCACTTAATCTTTTTTTTCTTGTTACGTCATAGATTATTGTAGATTGATTTCTGACCAATATATTGATAATTGCAGTATCGTCAGAGACAATCGTTATCGTGAGCTTTGTATCGCGTATCGCATCGTATTGTGAGGTACCCAGAGGTTCCCACCGCTAGTTTGTGGGCTAGCTGACGGTGCCGTGAGTATAAAAGTGTGTAGATGTGCATGAGCGTGTGTTTGTATGTGTGTGTGTGTGTTTTTAGATGAGTAAAGGAGTGTCCGGGTTCTCCATTGGTTTTTAATCTTTTGTTTTAAAGGAAAGTCACAAAGACATCCAGATCCCAAACAATTAGAAGAAAAAGAAAGACTCCCAGTGTCCTGGGTGTTGCACTGGTGTCTTATAATAGCTCTGTTATGGTGCTATAGACAAATAGGAGGAAAGGCTTGCCCTTAGAAGTTGGCTGTAAAACAAAAGACTTTTTGAGTTAATAAAAACAAAAGAAAGAATCACAGCAACCACAAGTAGACATGCTTGTATCCCAGACTGGCAGAAAAGCTGTCTTTTTTTGTTTAATGTTGTTCAATATTCCACCCATCTGTCCTCAATTCTGAAAAATACTATTTAGAACTTTGAGCCAATGGCAAATATGAACTGGACTGGAAGATAAAGGAAAAGCACGAAAACACTGAAGCAAGCAAACATCAGAGGGAGACAAAGATATTTCCTATGCAAAGCTCGCACACAATGTCATGTGTGATAGCGCCGAATCCCGTCCAGGTCACACGCAGGGGGGTTGGTGGAGAGACGGAAAACGAGGTCGACTGCCTACATCTTCCAATGATTTCCCCTCTTAGCTTTGATTCCACTGATCCACTATCTCTTCATATAGCAAAGGGACACAAAGCAGATTTCAGCTTTGGGCTAATCTCATTAGGAAACTCTAACCACCTCGATGAAGGGTTGGGAAAGGGGGGGGGGGGGGGGCAACCAGCTTCTGCTCTGTGGCAAAGCCAATGCTCACAGAGGCAGGTGTAATGTTACATAATTAGCCTCTAAACGGTAAAAAGAAGATTATTGCAAATGGCCTGCTAACTAGCACATGCACTGGACCTGTTCCCCCAAGACTCACCAGTGGTGAAGCTGGAACCATCCCAGGGGAAAAGATGAGTGAAAAAAGGAAAAACAAGTCATTTGTTGGAAGTGAGGAGTAGAAGGTGGTCCAAACTATCAACATACAGTATATTACCATAAAGTTGATGAATACCTATTTAATAGAAACGCTCTCTCAGCCTTAAGGCAGTTTTTTACTTTTTATTATTTATACAAAGTGTCATTTACGGACTTCATTTTGAATAACTTATGAGTACGGTACAGACTGCCTGAACAAAAATGCTTATGAATATATTGTTTTTCACTTATTCCCTAATCAATTGTTAAATTCTTCCATGTCCTCCTACAATATTTTTTTTATTTAAAAAAAAAAAAAAAAAAAGAGGTTATGTTAATAATAAACAGATCCCTTCCACGTCCATGTAAAGTTACAATAAAATATAAAGTATCTAAAGTTTATTTTATAAATCTTTTTAATCATTTTGCATAGGCACAATTTAAATTATATTTAAAAAAAAAACAATTTTCTACTCGCCATGCGCTACTACTTCAACAACAGTAAGTTGGCATATGATCACATTTACATTAGTAACTTTACATACCTACAAAATCAGTGATAGTCACTTTGTATTTCAAAATAAAAGTGATATTGTCGACAAAAAAACCAAAGTGGGACCGATCGTGTTTTTTTTGTTTTTGTTTTTATGTTAATTTTTTTTCAACTTAAATGAATTTACAGGATTTTTTAACAAATCAAACAGAAAAAATGTAGTTTAAAATAAAACTAAATAAATAATAAGTACCAAAATACTTAAATAATTAAATAAATTAATATAAATAAAAAAAAACAACAATTTTCAATAGTTTTGCATACATAATTTTAAAAATGTGTAGCATATTGTTCAAGGATCAACTTGTTACACAATATATAGTCAAACGGCAACTGATTTATAATAACTTTTCATATAATAAATGCAGGTGTGCAATTATGGGATCTTTAATATAAAATGCATTAAAATAACTTAAATCCATGTATAGATGTCTCCGTATTACAGTGACTTACATACGTTCAGGCTGTTAATGATTGAATCATTGCTATCTGCAGTATTGTCAGAAGTGGAACCTGAATTGAAATGTATCTCATCTTCCCACCAGCTCTGCTCTGTGTATCATTACTTTTAAACACACCAAAACCGCATGAAGGGAATTGAGTCAGGCCCCAGTCTGTGCTCCCGCTGAGAACTTCTGTCAACCACCAGCAGAGGATCAGCAGCTGCCCCGTGCACATGGAGAATTGATAGTCGTCCTGATCCAGGGAGCCCACACCTAGTCGTTCAATAACCTCAGCACCGGACTACCATGTCAGATTGTTGCCATATGTGGCACGGCGCACCACTCTGCCAGTGACAGTGATCAACTACTAACGTTCACCATAACCATCTAACAAACATGGCTGTCAGAGTTCAAACAGTGAAGTGGCTCAAATAAAGGATTTCTGTAAAACGCTGCAGCGCTGTCGTCCACGTTGTCCGGCCAACACGCTGATCGGAGAAACAGATGATCTGGAAATCTCTCCAGGCAGGGCCGGTTAGGACAAAGAAGGAATTGCGGCATTCCTTTGTTGGCTCCTCAGACACACTGAAGCATCGGCTTGTTGTAACATAAAGTTGTATAACAAATGAGCCTGGGCTCTTTGAACTGGCTGACCACACAGGCCTGGAAGAGTCACTGGGAACCCAACATGTGGCAGCAATAAGTCGACCCCGCCCTCCACAGGACATGTGGGAGACACTGCATTCCTGAGCAGCTCATTAAAGTTAAAAAACAAACCCAACAAACACAGCATATGGCCTCAGACACACAGAGGAACCTGTAGGGCAGCAGATGAGCCTCACTCCTCTACCTTCACGTCTTCTTCACACTCCACCAACAATGGAGGAGCTTCAATAAATGGTACTATAAGGCCTAATCCCTTTCTGTCCTCAGTTTTTATGTTTATTATTCAAACACATTTAAAAACAGTGTCAGTGACCATAGTTTTTATAACGTGCACTGATGTGGTTTACTCTTTAAACCTGTCACTCAATAAGCCTACATTTTATAGTTTGTTCCACCAGTCTACCCAGTGATGCCATGTGCCTTCTATTAACTTGTTCATAAACAATATTGTTTAAAATTGTTGAGACAAGTTCAGTGTTAATTAATTAGACAGAGATGTAAAGAGTACTGATACTGTATATCCTATACTGAATAAAAGTACTGTCACTTAATTGAAATTGTACTCAAGTACAAGTAAGTCATACATAAAATACTCAAGTACAAGTAAAAAATAGTTAAATTAAATAGTACTTAAAGTAAAAGTTACGAGTTACTTTCTCCCCAATGTTTATCTTTGGTAATAAATCTTGCCACTGTTCCCTTGTATACAGTAAACATCTCATGAATAAACCTAAAAAAAGGAAGGGATGAAATATTGTACAATTGGAACTTAATTAATTATCGACAAAGGCACCATTATAAAAATATAATAACTATTATTTTTTTAAATACAATAACACCAATTCAAAATTAAAAAAAGAATCAGGCTCTATGTATAGCTATGAACACTAAAACAGACAATCATCTGCATTCAATGCTGTTTTGGCGCCGTGCATTACGTTTAATCTGGTTGGTCGGCTATGATGTCATGGATCTGATTGTTGTCTGGTCATTTTGTTTTTTGTAGTTTCACAATGTCTGTTGATCATTTTTAAAACAAAAAATGATAATTTACTCAGTAACGGTTGGGTGTAGAAATTTAATGAATTACTTTACTTCTTTTAAAATGTTCTTTAGTACAACTAAAACAACTGATTTACAAATATACTCAATAAAAAGTACAAGTACCCATAAAATCAACTCAGTTACAGTAACGTGATTACTTGTAATTCGTTACTTTCACCTCTGGCTATAACCCCTAATCTCGTTCTGTCCTCGATTTTTATGTTTATTATTCAGACACATTTTAAAACATTGCCAATGACCATGGTTTTTATAACTGATGTGGTTTACTCTTTAAACCTGTCACTCAATAAGCCTACATTTTATAGTTTGTTCCACCAGTCTACCCAGTGATGCCATGTGCCTTCTATTAACTTGTTCATAAACAATATTGTTTAAAATTGTTGAGACAAGTTCAGTGTTAATTAATTAGACAGAGATGTAAAGAGTACTGATACTGTATATCCTATACTGAATAGAAGTACTGTCACTTAATTGAAATTGTACTCAAGTACAAGTAAGTCATACATAAAATACTCAAGTACAAGTAAAAAATAGTTAAATTAAATAGTACTTAAAGTAAAAGTTACGAGTTACTTTCTCCCCAATGTTTATCTTTGGTAATAAATCTTGCCACGGTTCCCTTGTATACAGTAAACATCTCATGAATAAACTTAAAAAAAGGAAGGGATGAAATATTGCACAATTGGAACTTAATTAATTATCGACAAAGGCACCATTATAAAAATATAATAACTATTATTTTTTTAAATACAATAACACCAATTCAAAATTAAAAAAAGAATCAGGCTCTATGTATAGCTATGAACACTAAAACAGACAATCATCTGCATTCAATGCTGTTTTGGCGCCGTGCATTACGTTTAATCTGGTTGGTCGGCTATGATGTCATGGATCTGATTGTTGTCTGGTCATTTTGTTTTTTGTAGTTTCACAATGTCTGTTGATCATTTTTAAAACAAAAAATGATAATTTACTCAGTAACGGTTGGGTGTAGAAATTTAATGAATTACTTTACTTCTTTTAAAATGTTCTTTAGTACAACTAAAACAACTGATTTACAAATATACTCAATAAAAAGTACAAGTACCCATAAAATCAACTCAGTTACAGTAACGTGATTACTTGTAATTCGTTACTTTCACCTCTGGCTATAACCCCTAATCTCGTTCTGTCCTCGATTTTTATGTTTATTATTCAGACACATTTTAAAACATTGCCAATGACCATGGTTTTTATAACTGATGTGGTTTACTCTTTAAACCTGTCACTCAATAAGCCTACATTTTATAGTTTGTTCCACCAGTCTACCCAGTGATGCCATGTGCCTTCTATTAACTTGTTCATAAATAAAATAAAATATTGTTTAAAATTGTAGAAACAAGTTTGGTGCTAGAATTAGAACAACTCCAATAAATAGCATGTTTACAGAGGTGTGAAGAGTACTGATGTATTCTACTCAAGTAGAAGTACTGTTACTTAATTTTAATTATTCTCAAGTAGAAGTACAAGTAAGTCACACATAAAATACTCAGGTACAAATAAAAAGTAGCTGAATTAAGTAAGTAAATAAACTTTATTTATAGTGTGCTTTACATCAAATTAAACAACAATGTTAAAAACAGTGAGACAAAAATGCTTATTTACATTATCCCAAAAAGCCTGTCTGTACATGTGTTTTTTTTTAAAAAAATTTTTTATATCTGGATTAAATAAATAAATAATTAATTGAATAATAAACATTTATTTTTGGTAATAAATCTTGCCACGGTTCCCATGCATACAGTGAAGATCTCATGTATAACATTAAAAATTAACCTTTAGCAATGGAACTTCATTTATTTTCCACAAAGGCATCTGTATAAAATAAAAGGTTTGTAAAAATTTATAAAATAACAATAATGAATTCAATTCAATTTAGTAAAAAAAAATATATATATATCAGGCTTTAAGTATGGCTTCATTTATGAATTCTAAAACAGTTCCAAGCCAAATGTACCATGTGGGTAACAACATAATATGTAGAAACCACAACCTGAACCATAGAAAGTGGCTGGGCTTTGATCAGAAATGGCACGTCTAAGAACATATGGATTATACTCAAATGTTGTAAATATCTGTATCATATTTGTATATTGTATTATTATTGTTGTAAATATCTGTATCATGTTTGTATATTTCTATACAATTGTGTACATTATTGTTATTATTGTTATTATTATTATTATTATTATTATTATTATTATTATTATTATTATTATTATTATTAATAATAATAATAATAATAATAATAATAATAATAATAATAATAATAATAATAATAATAATAATAATCTTACTTTACTTTGTTTATTCTTTTATTTGTGATCTTTCTTGAGGCTGTAACAAAAACAATGTCCCCCTGGGATTATTAAAGGAATTCTGATTCTGATTCTGACACCATGAAACATAAATAAAAAAAGTATTCACAAAAAATAATAATAAATAATAACAATATAGTGTAATACGAGTAAAATTACTGATTTAGAAATATAAACAAAAAAGTACAAGTACCCATAAAAGTAACTCAGTTATGTTGAAGCAATAAATTCCTATTAACAGTACTTTAGAAAATAGTATTAAATCAAGGATTATTTCAATGTAATACATGTGGGTCTTTGTGTTATTTCAAACATAAAACTCAGAATAATAACATTTAATAAAAAGTGACAATGACCCAGGCTTTCAAAACATGCAGTGATGTGGTTTGCTTCTTAAAGCTGACACTGAATTAGTGTAATAAATAATAAATGCACTTGGTTCCACCAGTCTGCCCAGTGCAGCCTCGTACTGGCTGTAACTTGCCTGTAAACTGGCGGCTGCTGAATCCTCCTGAGAAGGCGTGTGTTTTTCTAACTGTCCTCGTAAAATGCGACATGGGATCCAGTTTGCGTACACGACTTCTCGACGTGAAGCCGTGCATTATGAGGAGCCCCGAGTGCATTCATTTGAGATTGATAAAAAGTCACTATAAACCAAAATGCCCACCGGGGAGGCAGTCTTCGTACTGCAGCAGACATCTGGCCCGATTATTTCCAGCTCTTTGACTAATCCTCTCTAAATGTAAACTGAAGAAAAATGTGCCAAATGGCTTTAGAGCAAGACTGAATTTTGGACTTGTGGAAGATTTAAATGAGTTTTATAGAAATGTTCGAGGCATTATTGGAAAACACAGTGAGACAATTGTAATTAGTTTTCAGCCTGTCACATTTATAATCATTATCCCACTTTTTAGACATGCCAATTTTTGACTCCTGTTAACCATTGCAGCTGTGGAGGAGCCACACAACATAAAGCAGTGTTTTTGTCTGTGTTGTTGGCCGTTAGATGTTTGATATGTAGCACTGTGACTGGAAACGCTTGAGTCGTGTGCGCATGCCATTCAGAGGTGGCCCAGTAAAAAAAAAAAAAAAAAAAAAAAAAAAAAGCTAATCTACTTGTCAGGGTTGACTGCCAAGCGTCTCAGCCCACACACTTCACAATATGACTTTATTCATTTCTGTAGATCTGGGACATTAACTGTCTCTGCCCACCAGAACACAACACTTACGCCCACCCATCTCGGCAAAAAAGAAACCTACGTTTAAGCCTGTGTGAGTGATCGGAAAGCAGATCACATCCTTGACACCTCTTATATACACAACCTCCGTCACCTTAAAACCATCACGTGAACCCTGCTGAGGAGACACTTTTCGTACAATGAGCTTCACCTTTAACCAGCAGCGCCACGGATTTAAATGCAGTCAATCTGCAGCACTTTGATATATCGATATTTCTCTAGACCAGGGGTCTGCAACCTTTACTCTGAAAGGAGCCATTTTGTCTAATCTCACCTGGATTAAAATCCTTCTGGAGCCGAAAAAATACCTTCTCAATGAAGAAAATATAGTGTTTAAAATTCTAAACACTTAAAATAGTATAGAATAATGTTGTGAGTTAATGGATTGAAAGGGTTACAAAAAATAACTTGAATTTGATAACACATGATCATGTGACGTCACATGCTAAGTGCTCATTTCTTGCCACATATCAAGCATGCATATTAAGCCGACATGTTGGCAATTAAATAAATCTTTCCCCAAACAAATAAAATCTCTATTTTCTTCCAGAATAGTGTTTTTGTTAGTTCAGTTATCTTAAAATTTATGGTTAGCCACAGGTGCAGGAAAGTTGTTGGTTGATGAAGTAGGAAGATGGCAGAGTTATTGCACAATGTGATTTATTTTTTAGCTTAACAAATTGTTTTATCATAATTGTATTTGAATTTAATGTCATCAATCATCTATACCCTCTGTAAGAAAAATAACAATTCATTATTTTTTATTCTTTTAAAGCTATAGGGAGCCATTGCAAAAGAGTCAAAGAGCCACATGAGGCTCCAGAGCCGCAGGTTGCAGACCCCTGCTCTAGACAATGCACAACAGATCTCTGCTCATGCAACCACATTTTATATTTATTAAAAAAATAAAGGATTACATAGACTGCTCTTAGATGATTCCATCACTGTGCAGACACTGAAGTGCTTTGTGAATAAATGGAACTGAATTAAAAAAAAAAGAGAAGAAAAATAAAAACCAGAGATGATAAATGTACTGATAACTTCTGAGGAGATGACCTGGAATCAACCAAAAATAATAAAACCTCGTAAAGCAGCGATGCATTTGATCAGGCCTATTATAAAGAAGGTTGGCATGATTTATTGAGTTTGAGTAATAGAGCAGCATGGGCATTTCATAAATCTCTAATAGGCCGCTGACCTCAGCCGCTGACACTTCATAAATCTATATCAACACAATGAGACATCAAAACACACATAATATAGCAAATATGTCTAATAATATCGCTTCAATTAAAGACACCGAGCACAGGTCAGATAGGCAGGGCCACAAATACATTAGAAGTAACTGGCTGAGCAATTATTTAGAAAGCAATAACTCCTTGATAAAGAAAAAAGGACGCGCGCGCACATCTGCACTCGATTAAAGCCTCACAAATTTAAAATGAGGCGGAAGAAGGACGTCAAGTTTTCACACTCATTTCATACAGTCTTCATGACCCCACTATTATGGCAGGGATTGTGCGTAACTTATTGTAATGATAATTCTGAACCCTGAGCAATAAACCAACAAAGCTGTCACAGGCAGAGCGGTGGACGCCTGGATGGAGCAAAAATCCCACAGAACAATCTTCTGGCGAGAACAAAGTGGAAATAAAAACAACTGGAAGTCCACAATAGGAATGCTATTCAAATGACCCAATAAATAAATGAGTGTATAAATGTGTACGCCTCAGGGCAAAGAGAGCATTCTGCTGCCAAGTCACAATCTCAGTCCCAGTTTACAGATGAGCAGCACAGGGAGCAGAACCAGTGCTGCTTCACACTGGTTTCACTGGGAGTCACTTAAGGTTATGGAGCGTTTACGACTCCTTTGGTTTCCCATGTGTACACAACATGAAACTAATTCTACCTTGAGCCCAGGGTGAGTCTGGGTGTGTTTAAGTGCAGACGCCTCCCAGTGCATCACGTGCACTGTGCACTGGTTTTTATTGGCGCTCAGCAGCTGCTAATGTGCTGCTACTGCACTAATATCACAGGGAAAAGCTCAGAACTGGGATATTATATCTAAACGGGCAAACTAATCATTTTCAAAATGCCATTTAGATGAAGTGAGAGGAATGCTGAATATTTTATTGGACCAATTAATGGGTTCTTAGTGGACAGATTTTATTTGAATCAGCTTTGCTCTCCCTTTTAATCTTTACAGATGAGATTGTTTTAGAGAAAACACACTGGAATATTGATGATTACAGTGTGTGTGTGTGTGTGTGTGTGTGTGTGTGTGTGTGTGTGTGTGTGTGTGTGCGTGTGTGCGTGTGTGTGTGTGTGTGTGTGTGTGTTGAATAATAGATTTCTGTCGCAGAAAAACACAATGTTCTTGGTGCCTTAATATTTTCTTTAAATCTTAACAAGAAAAAATGTACACATTGAATAAATCATGCATTCATGTATATTCTTTAATTATTCTTTGTCACAAGCTACGCAAACAAAAAACAACAATAGCGATAAAAGCTAGAAGTTGATCACGTCCAAGGTCATTAATCACAGAAAAAGTATTAGAAATAAAACAGGACAAATGTACATACTGTATGTATCCTCCTAATACACAATTTAAGAAGGGAGAAAGAAGTAAAAGCTAATAGTCCTGGACCCCTCCTTATTTTTAGTGTCTAACTCTTAAGATAATATATTTATACTTCATTATTGGCTATCCTGATTAAATAAATAACTAGAGGACAATAATCAAAGCACCTTTGTCTTGTGGTTGTATTATTATTTCGCAACAATTCAACCAAAGAAAAATCTAAATGAAGGATTAAACCATGCAGGAAAACCCCAAACTTCATATAAACCCACCAAAAATAAAATACACAAATTACACACACAATAATGCAAAAATATGATAGTGTTCTGATTACTGTGGTGATTATTGTCGTGAATTCTTGTACGACTTTAAAGTCATAATTCTTATGATATAATATACTACAACATAATTTATATAAACAGTTGTTTCCATCCAGTAGAAGAAAGTCCCAAAGGTGCTGCTAATAAACTGTATCAAATTAAATGTAAAAACTTAATAACATTTTAGTCCAAGACTAGACAATATTTGTCCTGTAATTTCATCATCCTAATAATTTTCCTTATTTTGTGTATGCATTTTTCATCATCAGTTGGTGCTTTTATAACCACTTATGACCAACAGTACTGTATGCATCTTATTCCTTGCAGCAAAAAACAAACAATTTTAATCACCAGCTCTAACTGCAGTAAGGTATGAAACGTTCCTAGAACTTTATTAGTATGTTAAGTAGGTGTGTGCTAGGGGTGTGAAAAAAAATCGATTTCACAATATATCGCAATTTTTTGGGTGCCGATTTTAAATAAATTTTTTAATTTAAAAAACTTTTTTTTAATATTTAATCAATATTTTTGTGTATTTGTGCAGTATTTCAGTGGTTGCAATGCTTTCAATGTGTTGCAATGGTTATTTGATGCACTTGATTTTATGATGGCAATGTGTAATGCCTGCAATATTTATGTATGCACATTAATTTCATTTTCATATAATCTGTTCAGATCAGTGTTTAAACTGACACAATAGGAAAAATGATTTTTCTTATTTTAGTGCATTGTCACTTACAGTTGTTACACTGTCGTCATTATGTTGTCATGGTTACTATGAGACTTCTACACAGTAGTTTCAGTGAAAAAAACTTGTTGCACTTTATTTTATGATGGCAGTGTGTAACACTGCATTTTCCTTTTTTCAGTGAAAATGTGCAAAAACATTAATAATAAATAATAAATAGGATGTTTTGAAGTAAATAGTTTTGACTCAGCTTGTCCTCTGAATAATCAATATCTTCTGATGAACATATACAGCAACTTGATTTTTCATCTCTATGTCTAATTTTGATATTAACTGAGTAGAATATTATATATTCTTTCTTTTGTCTTTGTTAATGTTTTTATTCTTTTAATTGTGATTTTTTTTCTTCCTGTGGCTGTGACATTAGCAATTTCCCCCTGGGATTAATGAAGGAATTCTGATTCACACACACACACACACACACACACACACACCCACACACACACACACACACACACACACACACACACACACACACGCACACACACAGCTTTATCATAAAATGTATGGAGTGGACTTGAGAGGAACCTGAGAACACACACTGAATCACTTCCAATCTATGTACCCGACTGATGGCGATGAAAATACGACTCTACAACACAAAAACGACACTTGTCTGCAGATTACTGTGTTGAATGGAGGCTTGTGAGGGCGCTCTTTGTCGCTCCCCTCACTCTATGTCTCAGCCTTCATCTGAGACTAATGCTCCAAAGACACTGAGACTGGTCCGTCTCACTGGGCTGAGCAGCACCAGTGACACAAATCAAAAGTTCACCTCAGAGCAAATATTCTGCAGTCATTTAGTGATAAACAACTCATGGAGCGAGCCCCATGCTACTCCAACACACTTTGTGTTTTATTTCCACCATATGTCACATTTAGGCTCTAATATTCTCCCAGAAAATGACTATATTTGTTTACTAACATCAGGGATAAAACTCTTAAATATTCAGGATTTTTAATCTGGTTTAATATTTCCACCCGTTTTATGCAAATGACAGGCTATTAACATAATCTCATTTGAGAATATATCCTTAAAGTAAAAGATTATAACCTATTTTTTAAGCACATATAAATCAAGTGCGATATTGAAATGGTAATGTTCTTAAAAGTCTGTGTGCACTGCAGAAAAGAAGAGAATTTACATATATATACTTTATTTTTTCAGCATTAGTGGCTCAACAACATTACATGAAATATATACAAAACAGAGCTAAAAACCTGCGTGAAGGAAACCATCCAACGGCTTAAATGTCTTGGCAAACATGAAACATCCTTTTAAATAGCTGCAATAAACAGCTGCAAATATTCTCTTTTTTTTTTTTTTTTGTTTGTCTAAAACATGCAGCGTATGCATACATAATTTACACTGTTTACCTCTTTTAAAACCAGTACTGTTGTTGTTGTTGACTGTATTGAATTGATGCCAGTGGGAGGAAGGAAGGAAGAGCAGAGCAGAGGGTAAAGGTATAGGACGTTACTGTCAGGCATTTAAGTGGAAACAGGGTCTGTAAAAAGCTTCAGCCAGATATTGAGGTGGATAAAGATGTAAGAAAGGACCATTATGTTGCTGGGATGGGAGGAGGAGGAGGAGGAGGAGGAGGAGATGGAGGGATGAAGTGTGTGGGGGGGGGGGCTCTATCTGTCTCCATCCCCTCCTTCTTCACTTTCCACGCCTGATGTGAACTTGTGAGGAGTTCAGCAGGGACTGAGGCTGCAGTCCAGACCGGCCTCTGGAATGCGAGTGCAGGCCACTCAAGCCCGTCGGACCTGCCACCAGCGCCACAGCTCCATTACACTACAGGCTATACCTTTACCTATTCATTTACTACATGGACTTCAACTTTATCTCCCCTTGTAACACAACATTAACTGCCAAAGAGCTGGAAATCAGGCTGCCTCAAAGCTTGGATTGCTTGGCTCATAAATAAGATCATTATACGAGTGGTAATCCCATTAAATATATCATTTTGCAAATATCTAAATCCAATTAATAAAGTGTTTTCGGGGGGTTGGGGGGGGGGGGCTGGTGCAGCAAGCAAACACTGCCTTTCAGAGAGCTGACATGCTGTGACTCCAGCTCTTTGTTCCTCACTCCCTTAGTAGCAAGGGTGATATTAATAAATACAACCCCGAGCCTGAATTACTCTATGAAAGAAGCCTGGGATTCAGCTGAGCCTCTTCTGCACAAATTAAAAACAAGTGAATAAGTGCTCAGTTGTTTGTCAATAAAGATGTAATGATTGAAAGTGAATTCAGCTATGGGTTAGGATCATTTCCCTTACAAAAATAACTTCTCACTTCTACCTTTCTACTCTGGCGTGCATTGCACTTGCTTGCATAATGTGCTTATAGGATGTCCTTACGCTGTAATCCCCATAAAAAATCCCCTGCTGGACTGGGCTGCAGGAGCTAAAAGCTTTTAAATGATTACCAGATGGTTTAACAAATTAGCCATTTATGGAATTAATTTGAACTAGTTTCCCTAAATCATTACCATAGCTCATGAGTAAAGGTGTCCTCTAAGTGCCCTTTAACTTCTTGCCACTTGCTCCTGCACCGGCCACGTCACTTTCCCTCGATATGCCAGGAATAGACAGATTTATTATTAATAATAATAACAACAATAATTTGCCTTTACATAAGCTAACCCAGTGTGAGCATATAGGAGGTATTAGTGCCCTAAAGTAAACGCCCCTCAAGTGCGTGTGTTTGTTCCCCTGAACTAATAAAGTGCATAATCCGATAACAGATGATATCCTAAGCTTTGATTGTGCCTGAAGTGGTTGTTTCACCTTTGTGGAAAAGTGCGTCTGGCATGGTAAGAGTGTTTTTGTATCTTTTCATGGTTTTTAATTGTCTGTTGGGAAAACACGGCTGTGGTTAAATGAATTAGAAAGCGACGCCCCCTGGGTGATGTTCACACACTGCACTCGTTCACCGGATGCGGATGGAAAGCAAAACGCTTGTAAACGACGTGCATGATGTGTCATTTCTGCGACTGCGTATGAAGAGAACACCACTCCAATGCTGGTTTCCTGTGTCTCCCACTAACTGGGTTAATCCTATGTCTCAGGGGGTTACTTCAATATTTCTGGGTTGCATTGGTGAGTTCCATGAACGCGAGTGCACTGAAGACTGTGCACATGTTGTAGCTAAACCAGGGGTGTCAAACATATTTTAGTTCAAGGGCCAAATATGGACCAGTTTGATCTCAAGTGGGCTGCAAAATTTTAGGCGGGAAAACAATCAATTTCAACATTATTTTGCCTTATAAATATATGTAAAGTAATGGAAGTTACACACAATGTCTGATCTTTAAATTTCCTTGAGTTTGTGACCATTTTTAATTAAATTTGGGAAAAAATGTGTGGAATAATTTAATTAAAACTGCAAAATTTTTGGAAAAGATAAACATTTATTTTTCAACAATTTGAGATTAAAAATGACTGAGATATCGACAACCAAATGGTATTTTTACACGATGATTCATATTTTCTGTAATTTCCACTTTTTCATGCTCGTCCCCCCTTTGTCCGTCTACTACATTTTGCTAAGAAAACAACTATAGAGCATAATGATAACATAATGTGTGACACATTTTAAAGAATCTCATTTTGTAAATAAGTGGAAAGAAACAGTATTTAGAGGATTTGATATCAAGAATTTATGGCAACCCTAAAGACATATTTTTCTATTAGTTTTGGATCATGTTTGAGTTCAGATTTATTTTATTTTTTATTTTTTTACTGCAGTTTAACTAGATTTAATGTGTGTTGTTATAAAACATTTTAGGAAAATAAGAATTATTACAACATTTTAAAAATGTATTTAAATTTTTCAGAAATTTCAGATGACCCCAATTAAACTCCAGGTGACCCACATGGGTTCCCGACCCCAAGGTTGAAAAACTCTGATTTAGTGGCTCTTGAATAGATTTATTTCTATAGTTTTTTTTTAATCATTTCTGGTCATATCACGCCTAGGATGGGATTAAGACTGTAACTATTTGTTAATTTTTCTCTCTCTTTCTCTCTCTCTCTCTCTCTCTCAGGTACCCCATGTAGTGCCATTGCGTACCCCTAGTGGTGCACTCACCCCCATTTGAGAACCACTTCTCTAAAGGGCCGGATTTGGCCCCCCGGGCCTTGACTTTGACACATGTGAGCTAAACACCCCCAGTGAGAGGAACATTACGAGCATCACAGCAGTGATCGTTCACTTCAGTCCATGAAGAAGTGGAGGCGCAGGTCGAGCCCCAAACCCCCCCCCCACCACCCCACCCAGACCCTCGTCTAATCTGCCTCCTTCTAATGAAGAGAGGGAAAGTGAGAACAGTGAAAAGAAAGAGATGTCAAGATTGAGGTCGGCCGCCCCCCTCACAGGGTCAAACTGGAGGGGTTAATACCTGGTGTCGGACACTGCACATAAACTCCGCTGAGCTCATCACACTAATTAAACAGACACACATCCTCTCGGAGCTCCGATGGCCAATCGCTGCCAGCTAAAAAAGCACTCCATTCATGAAGGTTGGCAGGGTGTGCATGTAGGGTGGGCTGGGGAAATGCTACCTGCCCTTCCTCAGTTTGATTAATGTGAAGAACAATGGAGCTCTTGTTGGTCGTCAGCTTCACTCCACTTGGTTCTGGTTCACTGCTCGAAGAAAGGAGAGCGCATGTTTCTACATGGTACCACCAGACGTACCGTCACCCCAATAACTGCTGTACCCCAACAACTGCTGTCCTCTAATAACTGCTGTCCCCCAATAACTGCTGTACCCAACTGCTGTCCTCTAATAACTGCTGTACCCCAACAACTGCTGTCCTCTAATAACTGCTGTACCCCAACAACTGCTGTCCTCTAATAACTGCTGTCCCCCAATAACTGCTGTCCTCTAATAACTGCTGTCCCCCAATACATACCATCCCCCAATAACGGCTTGTCCCCCAAAACCTGCTGTCTTCTAATACCTGCTGTCCCTCAATAACTGCTGTCCCCCAATACATACCATCCCCCAATAACGGCTTGTCCCCCAAAACCTGCTGTCTTCTAATACCTGCTGTCCCTCAATAACTGCTGTCCCACACAGAACATGGCCTGCTAAAGCTAAAGCACAAGACTATTACATGAACTACAAGAAACACATAAACATGTAAAGGAAAAGCTTATCTATGTTTGTTTGAACTATGATCAATAAGCAGTTTATTGATGCAAAGTAATTTTTTTGGTTTCTAAAAATAATATGAGGACAATGATGAATTATGCTGAGAGTATAGGCTCTCATATGGTACGATAGCTCGCCAACAGTTCAAAAAAGACAAATTGACAATTTTTGCTATTTGAGGTTTTTTTTTTTGGTCAGATTTCAAAATACTGCTTTTAGTTAATGTGCTACATGTGTACTTACAGTATAGATTTAGAATACCTTAATTATTCCAGTTATTTATTGTAATTCAAATCGCACAAGTCCAGTGAATAGCTTGAAATGGTCCAAAGGTAAGTACTGAACAGCCAGTGGTAAAAAAAAAAAGAGGTTTGGTTATTCAAAACTGAAAAATAATGTACATTTCAGAATTATACAAACAGGCCTATTTCAGGGAACATGAAGTGAGTTAACAATTTAAAGCTGTTCTGTAGCAATGAAGGTTGAATCAGACTTTGAAAGCTGGTGCTAATAATCTCTACAGGTGTTCCAACTCCTGTCTGCATAAAAGCAGGGTTGGATTCCATCTTTTCTTTTTCAACTCAAATTGCTTATTTATTCTATGATTTCATTTCAGAGTGCGATGAAAATAAACTGAATAATTTTCAGTAAAAAACTGGAAAAAGGTGTATATTTATCATTATCCTTTTTTTTTGTATTTATGTTTATCTACCACAAGAATGGTAGGTGGTTATGTTTTGTATTTCCAATGTGTATATTATTATTGCAATAATTTTTGTTATTATTGTCACTGTTGTCATTGTTGTTTTTTTATTACTATTATTAAAATTGTAATTTTTAAATAGTACTACTACTATTATCGCTCTTGGTATTGTGATTGTTTTCATTATTACTACACGTATGTGGGTTATTGTGTGTGTGTGTGTGTGTTACAAATACTTTTGAGACAATAACTGAATATTGAATATTATAATATGATAACATTAGTCTTTTTTTTTAGTGATCCTAAAGCAAAGCCTGGGCCCAGTTTTAAAGGTTCCGTATTGTTTGAACTACTGTTTTGTGGATACCTGTTTTTCTTTTTCGATCATAAAGAGATAAACTGCAGTTAAATTCAAAGTATGAGGACGTCAGAGTGATGTGTAGGAGTGACAGCGTAATAATGCTACGTGTGTCTAAACTCAGGCTACATAATGAATTGCAGCACTCGCTGAACTTAAGCTCGACACTAGCAGTCCTCTGAGCTCCAGCTGTATCTAAACACTAGACAAACTGAAACACCTGAATGTCTGAAGATTGACAACTCATCTCACTTGCAAATTGCAAAGTTCCCCCCCCACCCCCCCACACACACACACACACGCCCCCCACAAAGGAGTCCATAGAAGGAAAAGAGCTTCTCAGCAGTCAAAGTTTGATGGGACTCCATGTCGCTACGTGACACTCTGAAAACACTGGAGACATTCCACATTACTGCAGGCAGCAGAGGCCTGATAATGACCCTGTATATGGATCACACTACAATGTTGATGCTACAATTAGGTTTTTTTTTAAATTTTTTAAATCACTGTTATATGCAATTAAGGCCATTTTATTTCATTGCTTTTATCACTGTTTATCAAAGATGAACTATATACTGTATATATATATATATATATATATACAGTATATATACCTCCAACGAGTACGGCAGGTTCTAAGAAGCCAGCTCAATGGCAAGAAAAAGTCCCGGGCAAAAAACAGCTACGCCCTGCCAGTAATCAGATACCCTGCAGGAATAATAAGCTGGCCAAAGGATGAGATACAGACCACAGATGTTAAGACGCAAAAGCTCCTAACCATGCACGGAGGGTTCCACCCCAAATCCAGCACTCTGAGACTGTACGCTAGCCGGAAGGAAGGAGGCCGAGGACTAGTGAGTGTGAGAGCCACTATCCAGGATGAAACATCCAAGATCCATAAGTACATCAAGGACAAGGCTCCAACAGATGACGTGCTCAGTGAATGTCTCAGACAATGGGGAACAGAAGATGAGGTGCTGGAGGTTCCGTCATGGGAGGACAAGCCCCTACGCGGGATGTACCACCGAAACATAACTGAAGTGGCGGATATCAAGAAATCCTACCAATGTCTAGACAGAGCCGGACTAAAGGACAGCACAGAGGCACTCATCATGGCTGCACAGGAGCAGGCCTTGAGCACCAAAGCAATAGAGGCCCAGATCTACCACACCAGACAAGACCCCAGGTGTAGACTGTGCAAAGAGGCCAATGAGACAATCCAGCACATAACTGCAGGGTGTAAGATGCTGGCAGGGAAAGCTTACATGGAGCGCCATAACCAAGTGACTGGTATAGTGTACAGGAACATCTGTGCAGAGTATGGGCTGGAAACCCTAAGGTCAAAGTGGGAAACACCTCCAAAGGTGGTAGAGAAAGGCCGAGCCAAGATCCTGTGGGACTTCCAGATACAGACGGACCGAATGGTAATGGCGAACCAACCAGACATAGTGGTGGTGGACAAAGAGCAGAGGAAAGCCGTTGTGATCGACATAGCAATACCAAGCGACTTCAACATCAGGAAAAAGGAACACGAGAAACTAGAGAAATACCAGGGGCTCAGAGAAGAGTTGGAGAAAACCTGGAGGGTGAAGGCATCAGTGGTGCCCGTGGTCATTGGGGCACTCGGGGCAGTGACCCCCAAACTGGAGGAGTGGCTCCAGCAGATCCCTGGAAATACATCAGACATCTCGGTCCAGAAAAGTGCAGTTCTAGGAACAGCAAAGACACTGCGCAGAACCCTCAAGCTCCCAGGCCTCTGGTAGAGGACCCGAGCTTGGAGGAAAAAAGAGAGACCGCCCGCGGAGGGTGAGAAAGAGGTTTTTTATAACACATACTGCTCAGGTGATAAGAAACATGTGTTATGTAGTATACGCACATATCTCATATCTTAGACCAGTGGTTCTCAAACTTTTCTTCTGAAGAATACAAACATTTCAGGGCGCCCAATACAACAAAAATATTGACAAAATTTAAACTTTCTTTGAAAATAAAATGAATGACAATAACCTAAAATATTTTAAAACTGTAATAATAAAATTCTTTGACTGGAAAGAACAAATGTTTTTCTATTTTTCCTGCTCAATGACTCCCTGTCATGACGTCCCCAAAGGGGCGGGGTGCACCCTCAGTTTGGGAACCACTGTCTTAGGCCGATGCACAATTATTATTGTTATTGTTATACGGTACAAATAGTTATAAACAGCAGACTGCAAATAGTAATTATTTTGTGTTTCAAACAGAGATATGTGTGTATAACAGCCACAGCTTGTTGATGTCCATGGGAATCTGCAGAACTTACCTATAGCAAAAAACGGCTCTGCAAACTAAAAATTGATACTTATGATGAAATGTGTAAATAATATATTTTCATTAACCTAAATATACCACTGCTAATACCACTAAATACAAATGAAAATTAACTGGAGTACAGGTTATTTCCTTTGGTTTTAACCATAATCACTGTCCATTTTTCATTGTAGTAACTATGAAGCCAAAATAACCTGATGCATGGTTTTTTATAGTGACATTTTTTTTTCTCCATAGTTTTGTGTGCATTAATGTTTAGAATATTAATTTTATTGGGAGGAAAAAAAAAAAAAATAACAATATTAATTTGCAAAACAAGGCCCAAATTTTTATCATTCTGATCCATTCAGGTATTTATTTCTAGGGTAATTTTCTAATAGATTGTATTCTATTGTATGAACATCAACATAATTATAATAAAATTAAAAAATTAAGAAAATCTTTTAATCTTGCTTTCATCTGCTTGCAGATGAAGCTTTTACAGCCACAATCTACAATTAGATCCATTTTAGAGATCAAGTTATTGATAATAATAATAATAATAATAATAATAATAATAATAATAATAATAATAATAATAATAATAATAATAATAATAATAATAATAATAATAGGTGAAAAAAGCTATTTTTTAAAAGACGTAAGCACATTTGGTGCATATACATACATTTTTTTTATTGTTTATGCTTGTTTGTAACAAAAAGTAATGGAAAAATAAACCAGAATATTTTCTTTTTTAGCATTTTTCATTTGTAACAAAAAATAATGGAAAAATTAACCAGAATATTTACTTTTTTATTGTTTATGTTCATTTGTAACAAAATGTAATGGAAAAATAAACCAGAATATTTTCTTTTTTTTTATAATTTATGATCATTCGAAAGAAAAATGTAATGGAAAAAAACAACCCATAATATTTTGCTTTTTTTTATCATTTGATAAACTGTGTGAGTTGATGCAAGGTTAATATTTATATAATCTCACATTGAGGATGCCTGGTGGTAACTGATTTGCAGACATACAGTATGTGTAGCAGTGTGAATAAGCTATGGAGGCCAAATGCAGACATAATGATGTCAAAAGAGTGTTTGAAGCATCAAACTGAAAAATGGAAACTCAATGTAATGTGTTGTTGGAGCCAATTTAATTATAATGAGTGAAGACCCTGAGCAGGTACAGTAGCTATAGCTAACACACAGGCACAGAGCTATTTAAAAAGAGACTCCATTGAACCCAGCATAGATATTATTACTAGGCATTTGGAGGAAACCACAGCACTTGGAGCAAACCCACACATTCACTCCATTGCTCATGTGAAACACTACAATTAACTTAACCAACATGTTATTGGCTTTACAAAGAAACTGGAGTACCTGAAAACAATCAGAGAGAACACATGCACTCCACCCACAGGCTTCTGCCAACAATGTCAACCACTGAGTGGCCTCAGAGTGAAATAATAACAGTTCCTACCGCACCTCCCTCACTAAACTGTCCACTGCAATAATCTGAAAGACGGTCGGGAAACGCACCTCACCAAGTCCATCTGTAGTCGAGTCCCTGAAGCCAGACACTCAAAGACATTGGCAGCATTAGCTTTAGCTCGGTCCAAAGTGTTCAACCCCTCTCCCCTCAAACCTGGGCCTGTTTAGCTGCTGGCAGTGAAGACATCACTAAGATGTTTGCCAGCGGAGCTGAAGTGTGCACACAAAGCACATACTGCAGCATCACCACCCCCTAACCCGCGCCCTCACCTTGTCTACTTTGGCACTTTTTGAGTTTGATGGGAAAAAAATGGCCGATTGGAAATGAACAGCCAAGTGCCAGACAGCATATTTATACATCCTAATGAGCAGTAATGAAGCCCAGAGCCTGCCAACTATCTGATGCTGTGAGTGCTGTGTCATGTTGATTAGACTGTACAGTATGTCTGCTGTTTGCCTCACACCTAAAACTAAATAAAGCAGGTGAAAGGATCACATGTGCTCTTTTTCTTCTCTTTTTAATGCTCATCTGTAAGCAGGGGCGTCAGACTGGAAGGGTGAAGGGTACTGAGTACCCAGGGCCCAAGGCAAGGTGTGGGTTCAAAAGTTTGTTTTATATATGTACAAAAATGCATTTTAAACATTTTTAGATTATTTATATTGGAATGAAAAGGGCCCTGTGTAAAAATAAGCTGGTTGTTAATCACAGTTTTGCACTAAAAACAATTATTCCTGCTGCATCATGGCCCTAGCAACCACCCCCTTTAAAACAGTCCAAATGGTACGCCCCGCATGTGCTTCTGGCAACGAGCGGGAGATAGACAGCAGCAGGAAACCATGTCTTTCCTCAAGAAAGTAAAAACAGGTTGTAAAAAAACAAAGAATTAAAGGAGAGGGAGAGAAGGTGAAATGAGGGAAATCAACTGTTTACTCAGTTCTTCAGAGGTGAGCTTTAAAACACATCTTTTTTTTAAGTAATATGTTATTTTAGATTAAATTAACCACATGCACTCTTTTACATTTAAATGCTGGAACGTTCCTTCTTCATGTCACATCTTAATTGGAAATAAAGTTAGTTTAAAGAATGCTGCCACCAAGTCTTAAGTAGGTGGCCAGAGACTAGTGTCTATATTTAGCTTTTATTAACCAGATTTTAAAAAAATGTGGACACTAAATTGTAGCAGAATTATGTCACAAGCACAATATTCAATAAACCATTAAATAAAGTAGAACAGATTTATAAAATAACAGTCAAGGATATGGAGTCTTTAGGTTATTGTGAAGAAAAAAGACAGCTTATATACTCATATAGTGTACATATAACTTACAGTAGAGGCCCAACAAAGCCCAAAATGTGGTGCTACGCCCCATCTGTAGGAGCGATCAGTAAATCAACGCGCATGCTTCTGTAGTGTCACAGCATGAGCTCTTTTATTCAGTATAACAGCCACAGCAACATCGATTTTACTTATTTCCAAACTTAGATTACTTCTTTAGATTACTTTTTTCTCTTTATTTTAATTTCAAAATGCGGTTAAAAATTGTTTACACTCTCGCTTTCTCGTCAAACACACTGTTCATCATTACACCTGGAATATAGAGTAACAGTGACATCATCGTTTCATCATAATCATGATAAACAGTATTTTAACGTATAACGTAAATATTTACGTAACTAGCACATGGTTAAAGCAAAAATGGTTGGATTGATCAGTGTAATGGCTTCAACATCATCAATATTTATGATGATGAATAAATAATCAGAGGTCAGGTCCGTAGTTAGAATGAAACAGGGTTGGGGTCAATTACATTTTAAAATTACAATTACATCTTCAATTATTCATGTTCAGAATCAATTGCAACTCAGTTATGATTACAGTGACTGGCATTTTTTCCAATTACAATTCAAATTCAAATGAAGAGTCAATTATAATTATGTTTTAATTACAATTACTGAGTCTGCATTAAATAATCGCATAAAACTTGACCTTCCTCTCACATTAGCTTTCTGTTAGCATCTCTTACGATAACAGTGTTGACCCACGCCTTAAATCAGCTTTAGAATATACAAAAAAAAAAAATCTATCATCTAATTTGTATTTCATTTCTTGGTTACCGTGTTAGGCTTCCTAATCAATGAAAATATAGGTTTTAATGTTTTTGGTGTGAGCGTCTGAGCCTTTTTTTCCGTTAGTATAGCCTTTGACTTCATTTTTTTTTTAAATGGTCAAATGATTCTCACAAAAAGTGTCAGACAAACTTGGTATGAAACATACAGTATGTTCATGATTGTTATCTGTATAAGCCATAGAACTATAACATACTGTTTTTTATAGGATTCCCATGGCTATTACTATTACAGTCAATTTTCTGAAATCAAATTACAATTCAATTACAATTACGATTATGCTCAATTATGCGACTACAATTATAATTGACCCCAACCCTGGAATGAAATGCAGGCTGCTATTTATGTCACTCCAGAGCAAAATGTAAACATATAGAAAAGTTTAAAAAAAAATCGTGCAGGTCAGAACATGCCTGGGATTTACACAAGCACATGAATGAGTGAAGATGATTATTGGTTGCGCTTACAGTTTTTTTTTCATGTTCCAGATCATTCATTTTAATGGGCCTGTCAGAACGCAGAAGGAGACTGCAGCCAGTTCTGGTGGTGTTTAAAGTCCCTGTGATTTGAGGCTGTGTTTGGATGCAGACGTGTTCAGATCCGTCACTCCTGATAAGTTTGAGCTTTGCACCACCAGACGTTCTTTATCCACTTAGAAAAACAAGTTGCATCAATGCTTTTTTTTATTTATATTTTTTTTTCTTACCAAACCATGAAAATAGCTACAGCCATTCTACTGACGTCTGGATTTATGGCCTGGTAATTCCCCTCCGGAGTCATTTGGCTGGTATATCAGCAGCTTAGCAGCATTCCAGCAGAGCTCTCCTGTGCTCTGAAGTCAGGAGATGACTGATTGATTGATGATATTATTCAGCATGGTCTTACTGAGCTATAGCAGTGACACTCAAACGCTATCTATCCTGCAACCTGAGCCGTACCAGGTTGCAAATCAACGCTTTTAAAGTGCAGCTTTTTGCATTAAAAACACAAAGTATAAAAGCAACACGCTCTTTTACAAACGCTGATGAGATCATAAAGAGAGTGACCTTCCTCAGACAGAGTTAATGAAGCTCACAAACAAATATAACGTTTCCACATTACTGACACAATGTCTGATTACGGCATACTCCAACCAGCCATAAAATCATGACCACCTGCCTAATAAGCTCCATTTGTGCTGCCAAAGGCAGAGTGAGCTCTCCCTGCCTGTGGTTTGATAACCACAAGCATATTTTATCCATCGTTTCCCCAATTTAATGATTCACTTGCACTCGTCCCACTTCTTCCATCGCTCAGTTCTGATGCTCGTGTGCCAACGTTGACCAACTGTTCACCACAGAGAGCATACCATCCACCCAGCTCTCAGTGTAACAGCAACAGCATCACCTCATAGCAGGGTTGGGGTCAATTAGAATTGTAATTGTGTAATTGATACTTTATTACAATTATGGCGTAATTATAATTGTAACTGTAATTGAAAAAATCTGCTGCTGTTGTAATCATAAATTAATTGTAATTGAGTTCAGATAGTTGACTTTGTAATTATAAATTGGCATGGAAATTATATAAAAACTACAAAATGCAAAACTAGGGAACCATGTTACAGTTCTATAACTTACACATTTAACAATCAACGACTATCTGTCAGTTCTCTTCTTGAGTATCTTTTTTTTTTTTAAATGTAAATCGATGGGTATAGTGACAGAAAAAAGGCTCAGACGCTCACACTAATAACATTAATAACAATATTTTTATTGATTAGGAAGCCTAACACGGTAACCAAGAGATGAAAAACAATCTGCATGATATATAATATATTTTTAGTGTATTTTATACAGCTTCTTTTTTTTTTATAAAAATGTCCATGCCAATTAAATGGTAAATGGACTTGATTTTATATAGCGCTTTATCACCACACTGAATTAGTCTCAAAGCGCTTTACATATCAGCTCATTCACCCAATCACTCTCACATTCACACACCAGTGGGACAGGACTGCCATGCAAGGCGCTAGTCGACCACTGGGAGCAACTTAGGGTTCAGTGTCTTGCCCAAGGACACTTCGACACATAGTCAGGTACTGGGATCGAACCCCCAACCTCTTGATCAGAAGACGACCCACTACCACCTGAGCCACGGTCGCCCAATTACAATTCCAAAGTCAATTATTGGAACTCAATTACAATTCAATCATGATTACAACAGCAACAAATTGTTTCAATTACAGTTAAAATTATAATTACGCCATGATTGTAATTCATTATCAATTACGTAATTACGTAATTATAATTGACCCCAACCCTGGTACGTGTTAATGGGGTTATTTATTAAAGGTTCACAGGTAACTTTATAATTGAGAAAGTATTTGTAATTGACTTTCAGGGAAAAAAATAATAATTGTAGTTTGAATTGTAATTTGGAAAAATGCCAGTCAACATAATAGTAATTGAAAAATGTAATTGATCCCAACCCTGCCTTATAGTGTTAGTATGTACGGTAAGTGTATGTCTACTGTGCAGATTTTAGGAATTAACTGGTAAATAATTAGCATTAAATAAATGTGTTTGATAAGGAGAAAAAAAAGTTAAAAACATAAATAGGTTGCTAAGGAATAAGATTGGTCAAAAACACATAACAACTAAATAAATAATTAACTGGGAGGAAAGCCTCTTTGCTATAGTGAAAGTTTTAGTCGAGCGACTGCAAAGTTAAATAAATAAATTACATTTTCAGGAGTGTGACTGAATCGCTGTGAAGAATCATGACATAAAACTAACTTTTTGCTAATATCCGACAGCTTCCAACAATAATTTTTCTGATATTAGTCAATGCTTATTTATACATAGAGCCCTCCCCTGAACCTAATGTAAGGTCACAATATATACAAATTAATACACAATAAGCCCACTGTGAATGTCATGCACCACTGGGTGTAATTCACAGAAAACCTCATATAGGCAAAATAACAAAACTAAAAAAGTGACATATTTATTTTTTAACATGTCTGAAACAACAGCACATATCAGGTTTTCAGAATTGGTGATGGGAAAAAAACTACTCTTTAAAGGCACGCTGTGTAACTTTTGGCCACTAGGGGCGCTAGACCAGTAACTTTCACGTCAAGCGCCCCTAGTGGCCACAAGCGCCGCAACACTGTCGTAAAAATGAACAAACAGCCAGTGGGGGCATCCTCCCTGTCTTTTTATTGTGTATGCAGACAGTAGTTGACCTGTAATTTCAGGATAAGGATTGGCTCTAAGGGCTGGGGTGCGAAGCGGGGTTGGGCTCGCGCCGCGGCTGAAGGAGCAGCAGCCACTGCCGACGGAGGCCCGGCGCTCCTCGCCGCGTCGGTGGCCAGGGAGCGGCGAAGCGGGCCAAGTACCGGTTTTCCGACGGCTGCTCCTCCAGCCGCGGTGCAAGCCCAACCCCGCTTTGCACTCGAGCCCAACCGACCCAGCCCTTAGAGCGAATCCTTATCCCGAAGTTACGGATCTGACTTGCCGACTTCTCTTACTAAAGAATCCACAATTAAGTGAACTATTGCGGTGATTAGTGCACCATTAACCCAACAGAAAACAACCATATTGTGCTCTTTTGGCTGTAAACAGAGGCTAACTCGTTTCAGCTGCCCACAGCAATGGCGCTGGGTCGGGAAATGCTTGTATGTTGTGACGTCACGTGGGAACTATGTACGTACATCACGTATGTCACGTGACTGCCGTAAAGTGAAACGTTCTCCAGGCATTCTCCAGGTCACATGACCTGGTGAAAGACGGTCCGTCTCCTCCAAAGTTACATAGTCGGTATTTCTAGAGGGAAGCCCCGCTAGGAGCATTGATACTGTCAAGCCCTGAGGAATCATTTAAAATCACTCATGTGAGTCAATTCTTTAGGTCAAAAAGTCCACGGTGTGGCTTTAAGTATTTTCCCTGATAAAGTTTATCATAATATCCTTTCTTGGAGATGTTCTGTATGCAATACAATCAATCAATTCCTTTTTGGTTTTATTTTTTTTTAACAACAATAAAGATGCATTTGTCAAGTGAAGATCATAAAACATGTAGTGTCAACTTAAGACAATAAATGCAGACCTGGGAAAGAATAAAATACAATTAAAATTAAAAATAAAAAAAAAAGATACTGAAAAGAAAGAAAAGAAGTTAAAGTTATTAAAGTGAAACAAATCCACTCACCTGATTTTTCAAACTCCCGATATTTCAATCTTTCCACTCGTCCACGATCATCTTTTTCAGGTCCGTGCAGGAACATGGTAATAAAATGAATGGCTTCCTATATTTTAATATTTAGTTTAATGTATTAAATGTTAAACTATTTGCCTCTAACATGGTGCACTGAAAACGTCACTATACTTAATACGCCACTGATTGTACTGTGACTTTAACATTAAATAAAAAGATGAGATTTTCTTTTTGTTGCAATGTAACAGTTTTTTTTTTTTTTTTGTAAACTTGAACATCCAGATAGCCCTTAATGTTGTTTTAAAAGGGACATATCATGGTTTTAAATCCTTCCTTTTTACATATAAATCATACAGTTGTGGTCTATATAAAGTGGAACTGCAATGCTTGGGTCTGAATTCCTCATTATTAAAGCTCCACCCCTTTTCTACCCCTTTTCTGATGAGCTTCTGAGAGCAACTCGTTTTGGTGCGGTCTCTTTAAATGCAAATGAGACACTCCATACCCCGCCCCCTCTTCAGGTGACACTCGGTTCAACTCCACCCTGCTCGGCCATTTTTGTAGTTTGATAGAAGAGATACGGCTATGTAGTGGCGCATAAAGTTTTTATTCAGAGGTTATTTACAAAATGTCAACAACAGAAGACTTGTCCATCCAGCTTTACATGTTCGAGTCAGAGTCTAACCCGGCGGCGCGAGATGAAAATGAAGATGATGAACCTGCAGAACCCTAACAAGTGAGCTAACACAAGCACCGAGCTAACGCTAGCGCCAAGCTAACGTCACGAAATGCATTTTAATACAGTCTTTTCAGAGACAAAAACGGCAAAATTACTACATCCAACAACCCAACATTTTGACTTATCCTCTCGTAACTTCGGCATCCTTGAGCTTGGACTACAAAATAAAAGCGAGAAATAAAAATGGCGGATTGCTCGAAGTGTTGGACCTGGAGTTGATGTACTAATTTGGCAGTTCCGCTGCAAATACCGTGATGTAATAGTTCAAAAAACGTAATAGAGAATAGAAAAATCGAAACAGATTGAAAAATATGAGCAAAACAGAATATAAAGATATCTACGGAGCACCTGAAGAGACTAATTTGATTTTTTCTGTACTTCTAAACACTCTAAATATACAACAAAATGCATTTAAGGGCTAAAAAAGTGGATTTAGCATGATATGTCCCCTTTAACAAATGGCTGCAATTACAAAAGGTGATGTAGTTGTCTCCTGCTTTTTTTAATGTTGCTTTGATGGAATTTAACATATTTAGCAACCATTTTTGTCAGCTTTGGATTTTTTTTTCCATGTTAAAATGTTAAATAAATGTTTTTTTTGGATATTTGTTTAAGTGTCAAATTTGTTTGTGTTCAATAAAAGTCCATAATTCATTCAATATTATAAATTCAGCTGAAACACTAACACACTCACCTCTGATTTAGGGACAATGATCTCCTGAACATGAACATCCAGGTTAATGGACTGTGGGGGAAACTGCAGGTGTGTCTATTAAAAATGAATAGTATACAATGCAGTGTAAACCTGAATAAGTACCAGAAATCAATAATTATCGATTGCCTCAATTTTTTAAAAAGTTGATTAACTTAAAAGTCATGATTTTATAGAATTTAAAAGGTTGAATGACTGGCTACTTTTACTACTTTTTGATAACAGTTAAATTAAAGTGCTATATGAATTGAGTTTAGTCCTAAATAATCCCTATTTGAAAGAATAGAACGTTATTATTCCATTAAGTTTTATTTAAGTTGTGTTTTTAAGTTATGCTTACTTATGAACAAATATAGTTCCATTTACTCAAAAATTATTAGTTAAAGTTACTCAAAAAGGAAAGAACTTGTTACACTAATTTGACATAATTAAGTTAGTCAAACTTTTTCTATTACTTTAAGTATAAACTACTTAAACTATTTAATGACTGAACGTTTGGGTTTACAGTGTGGATAAACAACATGATGTACTGTATCACTGATAAAGACACACGAGAAATAATCATTGGTGAAACTGACCGTGGTGAAATATAATTTTGTGTTGCTTAGAAAAAAAGAAAAAAACATTTTTATGATGTGTTTTATATTAAATGTCAAGAAATTCAAATATTATCCTCATCCTGTTAAGTAAATACAAGAATTAATTTTCTCTGAAAACACAATAAAAGCCCAAATGTATTGAGTTCCTATAGTTATTATTTCTCTACACACAGGATATGATGGGGGGGGCTGTCAACACATACTGTATATTGCATACAACAAATATTACGGGGGTAGTTATGATAAACTAAAATGCAACATTGAAATATTTCCATCATTTTATTACTATATTTGATCATATCAATGATTCCACTTGTAGACTCAGAACAGCCAAAGATGTTGGATGGGTTCATATCTAACGCTATGGGATGATGTTCCAGTGATCCTGGTTGTGTGTGGAGACGAGCATCAACGTGCATGAAGATCACATGACCATGTTTGCAGATGCTCGTGGCATCTTTGCTTTTGACAAACGATGTATGTATATACGTATTTTTTTTATTTTTTACACCAGCCAAGGGTTCCACTTGAGAACAAGCAAACATGTTTTTTTAATTAATCAAGGAGTGACTATAGAGTAGGTACTGGACTTGTGGTTGTGTCACGTGCACACGCTAACATGGACATTCAGTTTCAGGAAAAAATTGGTAACAACTCTCTTAAATAAGGTGTGTGTGTGATTGGAAAAAAAGGCAAATAATTTTTTTTTTTTTGTTTTACAAGAAATTTGTCTTTAATGCCCATGCATGATATTTGCTTAGCGTCATATCAAATTACTGATGATTCATCCGTCAGTGTTTACTAGTTGCTTTCTCTGCTGTGTGTGACCCCCAGTATATTCTACTTTAGTTTGTATCAACTCTGTCTGACAAAGCAGGTAATTTAAGTGTGTGACTCAGTGACCATGATTGACTAAAGACCATTTGAATTCATTGATAAAAAGCCATTAATTGGCAATTTTGCAACGAAAATCTAACTCAAGCTTGGTTAAAATCTGGGATGATTCACACAAATAAGTTATACAAATATTTTCAAAAAAACCTTAAAAAAAAACAAAGCATCTTTGAAATTAAAGGATACTAAATCTACACACACTGAATACTGTGTTCGATACGTATTTCTCATTTTCCTGTTTATCTTAAAATTCTATTATTTTGGCTATTTTTTTTTAAACCACATAGTTTAGATAATAATGTACTGTATTATTCATTGTTTTCCTGTTTATGACCACTTGTCTGCATCCTCTGGCTGTCATCTGTCTTTGTTCACCTGATAGCTGACGCGTGGCAGCGATCACAGACAACACAGCGAATATAATACACAACGCCCAGATCACCCGATTTATCTCAAGCACCCATTCAGATGAGTTAACGACACAAAGAGATGTGCATTGGGTGAGTGGGTGGGGTGGGGTACTCTTGGGATTAGGTGAGTGGGGGGGGTTAACATTGACATCTGGCCCCCGGTCACCCGGCAAGTTGAGGCCAGCTGCCCAAATAGGTCTGTTTTAGCCTGAAACACACCTCATCCATCTGCTGGTTATGTCATCATGGGAGTCTCAGCGACGGCCAGAGGCGTTTACATCCACACACACGTGGAGGGTGACACTGATCCCCTGCCTGGACGCCCATCCATTTTTAAAGGGGTGCACAGGTGACCTGTGGGTGGCCCTTTCTGGCACGCTTAAGCCTCCCTGGGGTCCACAGAATCCTGCCAAACACCCTTGTTGGATATTTCCTCCAATTACAGCAATATGATATAATGCACAATGAAGTGATGGGCTTTATTCTAGTAGGCACTCAGGTGACACGTGCCACTGCCATACAGAAGATAGGCTGTGTGAAACCCAATCTGCTGATGACTGTGTTGACAATGAGTATGCCAATTAGTTTCCCCAACACAACAGGTGACACCATGAAACCCCAATTACAGTCATTTATGAGGGTGGTCCATGAGTTACAGCACAAAGTTCTAATAATATTAATAATAATACTACATATCGGGGGTCACCAATGAGCTCCATCTGAAACCTGATTATCCTGATTCCAGGATTCAAACTCACAAAGATGAATACATGAGAGCTTTAGTTAATACTTAGTAAAGTTAAATACTGCTGATAAAGTTTTACTGTTAAATTGAGCATTTTTAAATGTTTATTTTCACTGAAAGATTGTGACAAATGTTTTGAAGTATTGCAGATGTAGTTTATGGTTAGTAGTAATATATAATGTGATACGCATACATATAAGATATATTTTTTAAAAACGCAAGGTGGATTTTCTATAAATTGTAATGAAAATTAAACAATTGCATAAATTAAGAGAGGAAAAAAAAGTGTTTCATGTTGAAACCTCAACACGTCCTTCCTTTTTAAGTTACTGCTAGCCTTCCTTTATTATGTTACCCTCTAATTAAAGTAAAACCATGAACATTTAGGATTTAAAAAAGGGTTTTCTAACTGCAACTTTTACTCTCAAAGGAACCATTTTGCTTCATCTCACTTAGGATTAAAGTCCTCCTGGAGCCAAAAAAAATACCATCTCAATGAAGACAATACAGTGTATTAAATTCTATACAGTTAATATTATATATAATAATGTTTGATTTAATTTTATTTGATTTATATTGATGTAAATGGCACCTTGAAAACAGTTTAAAATGTAATAAATTAACCTCAAGAAATAATAAAACAGTATCTTACATATTCAAATTCTTACACATCTCAGTTTACATGAATCTAGTTAATGTATTTGAAGAGCAACAAAAAGTAACTTGAATTTTATAACACATGATCATGTGATCAACACATGCTAGTTACTCATTTCTTGCCACATATAAAACATGCATATTTAACCTGCACATTGGTGGTTCCCACACAACAAAAATCTCTATTTTCTTCCAGAAAAGTGTTTTTATTGGTTTAATATCTTATCAGGGATTTAAAACTGAAGGTTAGTGGGAAAGTTGATGGTCTGTAGATGTTGCAGGAGGTGAAGTAGGAAGGTGGCAGTCATTGCACGTGATTTATTTTAGGTCAACAAATTGTTATATCAATTGTGGCTCCAGAGCCACAGGTTGCAAACCCCTGGACTAGACAGTATATGACGTAGCTCACCGTTTCAGAAAGGTTGGTGACCCCTGTGCTATATGTTGCCTTAAAAATGATTTTGTTAGTGACTTCCTTCTCCGTAACCATGGTAAGCCCGGCTGTGCATCTTTGATTGCCAGCTGCAGCATGGCGCTGCAATGTGCGTCAGCAGCTGTCCGCGCCTCTGCAGGGACCGTCACGTTGAGGTGACAGGGGAGAGGTCATGTTGGAACCTGCCGCGTGGCAGCAGGAAGCGAAACAAGCCACTAAAGCATCAGCCGGTAAACACCACAAGTGTCCCCCCCCCTCTCCCCCTCTCCCTCAGAGGACTTTACAGTCTCCTTACACACAGACACACACACACAAGCAAATTAAAGTGGCGCTTTAACTACAATCTTGACATTGAGTCATGGAACGGCGCCGCTTTCCTCGGTAAGCTAGGAGGGCATGGGAATTTCACCTGAACAAAAGGAGCTTCTTTTGAGTGTGGGGAGAAAAACAAAAGCTTGACACAAATCAGCACAATTAGAAGCGCTAATCGTGGTCGGTCAGACAGATCGGGATTAATTAACAGTGCTTTCGTTTGTCGGGAGGATAAAAAGACAGGTGTCAAAGGAAAATGCTACCATCCGATGTACAATTAATGTAAGAATGTTTGAATAAAACATCCTTTCAGCCCCAAAAGCACACAAACAAACAAAGATGTTGTTTTTCTTGACTTTATTGAAAAAGACAAAACAATCTTGTTTGTTTCTTTGAACCAACATCCATCCAATGAAACATCAGATTCCTTTAGCAGGATTATCATCTCCTAATATCCAACAGTTATTGTTATAATCCAGCACAGAGGTGTCAAACTCATTTTAGTTCAAGGGCCAAATACGGACCAATTCCATCTCAAGTGGGCCACAAGTTTTCAGCGAAAAACAAACTATTTTGACAATGATGTCACCAAGTTTGCACTTCCAGTAATAAATTAGACAAAGTATGGAAGGCATCAATATCCAAGCAATAAGTTACAGATACTTAAATGTCCTTTGATTTATGTGTTTTTTGACTAATTCTTAAAAACTTTGGGGAGATTTTGTGCAATAATTTGAGAAAAATTGCAGGATTTTGGATTCATTGGTAATTTACAAAATGATTCATGTTTTCTCTGTCATTTTTACTTTCTCCTGCAGGCCGAATCTCATGCTCAGAATGGCCGGATTTGGGCCCCGGGCCTTGAGTTTGACACGTGTGAAAGCACATGGGAAGTCAATGGCAGACTGTTTGTGTTGGCACTTTACATACAGTCATTATTAACAGATTCATACTGCTGTCATTATACAGCTGCTCTACATCCAGATGTGTTTCCAGCATTACAATATTAGCAAAATACATTCTTGATTGCAAACATCCAGCTACACTGTGTAACACACACACGGGTTTGGGATATTCAGCTTTCAGAATTCATCATAAATCTAAAGATGAACACAAGCGTCCTGCAGTTCATACGTAAACTCCATGTTTCAGCACTTTATGATCCATGAAGTGTGCAGCAATTGTTATTGTTCACTCGTTTACGTTGAGGCTTCCTCACCACTGTTGTTAGCGTTTGAGATTAAAAAAAAAAAAGAACATTTGCAAGTTTATCCCACAATATCCCAGTTTTATTATATACCATCACTGTACCATGATCTCTTTACAATTTCTCATTAAGGTCAAATATGCCTACCTTTTTGTCAGTAGTGTGATATTAAAAGAACTACATTAATTAAACCAGTGTTTTTCAACCACTGTGCCGCGGCACACTAGTGTGCCGCGAGAGATCGTCAGGTGTGCCGTGGGAAATTATCCAATTTCACCTAATTGGTCTAAAAAAAAATTTTGAAAACATATTAATTATTATCTGCAAATAATATACCATTGTCGAGTGTCCGTGCTGCAGTAGTGAATAAAGGTGCGTGCACACCGAACGCGACGGAAGCGATGCCATTGCCTTAAATCGTCCCTGATCGGTAGTTTGCACATAGTGGTGCTTTTTTGTCAGTCCATCATTTCATCGCTCCAGCGACGCGATCACTAGGGAGCTATGTGTATGTGTGTGTATGTGTGTGTGCGTGTGTGTGTGTGTGTGTGTGTGTGTGTGTGTGTGTGTGTGTGTGTGTGTGTGTGCGTGCGTGCGTGCGTGTGTGCGTGTGTGGCCCCGGTAACAGGGTAGAGACAGAGAGAGAGAGAGTGTTGATGACGTCTTTTTTTTCCCCTTCTTGCTCCGCTTCTACGGTTAAATGATCAACTTAACGGAGATATTAAAGGATGACTTCACTCAGAATGTGTTTGATCAGTAGTTACTGTGGTTTTAAAGAAATTTACCGCTTTAATTTTGAACCTGATACTTTGAGGAAGTAGAACAGCCTCCGCTGCAGCCGTCAGCACTGAAGCGGGAGCGGGAGGGAGGGGCTGAGATTACACTGAGATTGACATTTTGTACATGTAACTCTTCATATTTCTCAGTGTAGAACAGTGAAATCTTTCCCAAATATTATTGCTTCTGTCATAATAAGCACGATATTTCTGTATTCCTGGTAATTAATAATTTTGGACAGAATTAGAGTTTGCAAAACACTTTGACATTTTCTACTACCTTTAAGACCACATTGTTGTTTCATTTGTTATGTTCAAGCTGTATTTTTGAAGTGGACATGTTAAGTACACTTTTTATTTGAAAGAAGAAATACAAATGATGATAAAGTCCTTTATTCTTTGTGTTTATTTGATTCCTATTCAAGACACTTTGATGAGAATGGCTATATTGTTAATATATGCTACAGAGTATCATTTTTTAACATGTTTGGCTGGTGGTGTGCCTCGTGATTTTTTCAATGAAAAAAATGTGCCTTGACTCAAAAAAGGTTGAAAAACACTGAATTAAACAACTCCAGGGTTGGGTTGGGGTCAATTATAATTGTAAAATCATGACAGAATTATAATTGACTATTTTTTATTATTATTATTTTTAGACAAGGCTATCACAAGACCCTAAAAACTAGTTCAGATATGATAAGTACACTTAAATTGGGGTGAAAATGTGAAAAACACCCAAATATCAGAGGCAAGGCAATAATTTTTTTTTAAATTTTAGAATTTTTTTTCTGCGACAAGGCTATTATAAGACCTTAAAAACATTGTATAGGGTTATTTATTTCAGGCTCAGAAATTGTGATGAATTGTAATTGAAATTTAGTAATTGAGTACGCAATTGTAATTTACTTTCAGGAGATAAATAATAGTAATTGGAAAAAATGACGGTCACCGTAATCACAATTGAGCTGTAATTGAACATGGATAATTAAAGAAGTAATTGTAATGGAAAAATGTAATTGACCCCAACCCTGAACAGTGCTAGCAGCTACAGTATAATACAAAGATGTTTGGTAAATTAAAATAAAAACCTAGAGGATAAAATGTGGTTTTTAGAGTACAAAAATGTAAATTTTAAAGTCGCACAATTTTGAAAAGTTGCAACACAAGGAGAAATGACAGGAACTCCAACACAGCCGTACCAGGGATATCAAAAAGTCATTTCAGCAACTTGGTGCCACTAAAGTGGACCCCCATCATCACCCATCGTTTGAGCCTCTGCACACCAGCACAACACGGTGAAACCCAATGAGGCGGAGCTAACAAGCAAAGATCTTTTCTAAACACACAAGTCATTCCCTTCAAAACTGTGCTCCACATTACAAGCACCATCAGGGGATTTAGCCGAGGTTTTAGTCTTAGTGTCTGGCAGCTAGATGTGGCCTAGGCAGCATCACATTATCAGGAGCAGACTGCCAGGGGGAGGATTGGGAGATCAGTTTCTGGTTTTGTGTCGTCTTCATCAAAAGATTCCGTGTGCGTTCTATCAACAAAGAGAGCGTATAAAGATCTCCTTACATTTGCACTGTTTCTTGGGACAGAGCGGACACTTAGAAACAATCTAGACAAAGTTCACACCGTGGCACAGGGCGTCTCTCTTATCAGCAACATTTGCCTCGGAGCGTTTCCAGTGCTTTGCATATTCCAACACTGGCATTTACTGGGTGACAAACATTATGCAAAGAAGGAGTACAATCATTATGTGGAGCTGCAGTTTACCCTGATGCATCTTATTCCACTGCTCAAAAGTGATTTGAAAATGCTTTTCATTTTGATTTGTGTTTCAGTGTGACATTTTACCAAAGCACCTAATTACGTTAACGCATGAAGCAAAAGTATCAATCCAGCTCAAGTGTTAAATGACAGGCAAGATGAATGGGTACCAACGGCCCCTCCTCCCTTTTCTGGATTGGGATTAAAGTGGTTTGGCATTAAATGGCAGGTGGTTTCTCCCTTTACTTTATAGTTTAACACTATTTAATCTGATTAGGTATAATTATATATACACACATACATTAGTGGTGGGACGAGATCTCGTGATATTTAAATGTCACGTCAGAGGGTCCGCTGGTAGACTAGTTCAATGGTTCCCAACCTTTTCCCTGTGTACCCCCTTTGTATTTTAGTCAAATCATGTGGAAACCCTAAATAAAGTCATATGCTGTTTTATTTATGTATCAGCTGGTTCTCCTGAACTCCTTCCTGTCTCCAACATAGTTCCCTGAAGATTAATCCACAAACTCAAAATAATAAGTGCAGTTAAAACAATTAAATACCAATACAACTTTCATGTGATTACTTCAATAGTACGTAAATACTGTCTTCTTTGTAAAGGAAAGCCAACTTTTATCTCCTAAAGTGTCATTAAACGGCCTTTACAGCATAAATTAATCCTGTTGCAATAAATTACCAAAAAGGACAGTATTGTGTTGGGCAATACTGCATATTCTATTAAGCTGTATTTCATTAAGCAAATTAATACTGTTTGTTTGTGGAAAATTTGTCCAAAAATAGCTCAAGAATTGGGAACTGGCAATATTTTCCTATTATTTTGAAATTGATAAATGTTTGAGTACCACTTGCAATGTGGTCCTGTAACCGCTAAGGGTACACATACCCCTGGTTGGGAATCACTGGACTAGATGATACAGCAGCTTGCTGCTGCCCCCAGATCAGCAAAGGAAGTATTAGTGGACCCTAAATAGTCAATGGTGTGTACACTGCATGGATTTTGTTTTTGTTTATGATGTCATGATGAAGACTGTAATTATATTAGCTGTGGGTCTGTGGTGCTAGTTTCAGACTGGCATGAACTGTCAGTGACATAATAATACATGAATTGTCTCAAGTGTTTTTTAAAAAAAAATATTATTTAAATCTCATGAACCCAATTTTGTGTATAGTACCATAAACTCAGAGCATCAAAACACTTCTTATATGCATAAATATACTGTAAACTAATTTTAAATATTTTGACCCTATAATTAAAGAATATTGTTAAGGGGTAGGGTATAATTTATTGTCAACCTTTTAGCTAAAATTGTTCATGTACAAACTTCAAACTTGATCATAATAGTGGAAAATACACAGAGAAAAGGACTCGATCAAGTTCAGAAAACACCACCATGATTAAAACCTTATACTTGTTTTAAATGGTCATGAACAATCACATTAGTGTGGTCCACATTTTATATAAACAGAGAAAAACCCATGGAAGCACGTTTTGAAACACTCAGTAAAGTGTCCACACAGCATGAGAACAAAAGGTCCATTAACATGTGGCTGATCACCAATACACACAAGTTAAAGCAGCTGGTAAAGTCACAACAAGGTCTCAAAAACAGAAGGGCTCCTCATCATGGAAACGTGGTTTTTGTCTTCATTAGTACCACATAATACTCAAACATGTTTGGTAACACAAATGTGTGCAATGAAAAACCCAACACCTTCCAGTACATGACACATACTGGTAGAAGAAAGAAAAGCCCTGAAAAGATCTTTAGACCAAATACTTCAGTAGAGAGATGTCTGTCAATCATTCTGGATTTCACAAGAAAAATACAATAAAATACATTAGTCGTTTTTTTTGTTCTGATGTGAAAAGAAGTGTCACAATGTACAAAAACATGTTGTTCAGCCAGTTAAAGGCTCGTATGGAGTAGTGACTTCTAACGCTGCACAGTTCTTAGACACTGTTATTGGCATTTCAAAGAAAACTGAAATAAATACAGGAAATCTGAGAGCGGTTTCCAAGGTTAAAGTGACATATTTCAACAACTGTACAGTACTCTCAGACTTTTTAAACAAACAAAGCTGCATTCACTAGAGTGATATACTTCTGTTGAGTTGTTACCCATTAGCAGGACTGCAATTAATTTATTTAAGTTGAGATTATTTTGTATTATTTTAATGTATTAATCTATTATTTTGTATTCATTTATTAAAAAAAAAAAAAAAAAAAAAAAACTTTTTTCTTGTTTTCGAAAAAAAAGAAGCCACGAACTTTTAAAAAGGGTCCAAATCAACAACAAAAAACAAGACAAGCACTAAATGATTTTTTTTTTTTTTTGTAGACGGAATTGTCTTTGGCTGTTATGTATTTCTGAGTAATATTTATTTATTTTTTTCAGAACTGCTAAAAAATATTTACATTACATACTTTGAGAGGCCAGAGTAAAAACTAAAGATTTCAAAGGCTTATCATTTTGCACACTGGTTTTTGGGCTCCATGACTTTATTTTCCATTAAAGATGGAGGCTTATCTGATTTCACACTACAGAACCTTTTGGTTTCTTTTATTACTACAAGCTCAACAGTGAAACCGCTGTGAAGCAACTCTAGATCATACCATAATGTCAACCATCCAAATGTCATTTTAAGGTTTGTGATTACAAAGGATAAGGAATAAAGTTAAATTTCTCTGAAACTACCAATTAAGAAAACTACTGGGATATTTTTTTGGAAGGGGAAAAAATATATATATTAATGTCTTGTTTTTCATTATTATTCACAAAGTGATGTCAGTGGCACCAATATTACTCTGTGTAGAAGAAACAACTCTTATTAACAAGAGAACAAACCACTACCAATGTAAACCTTACTGTGTGTCAGACTATTCCTTCACCACAAACAACAAACACTAGTGAGCCAAAGACTTTCTCTGAGACTCAGAGCAGAGCTTTAGTTCATTTTGGTACCGACAGTGAGAGCCAACAGCTGCCCCTTCGCTCATTTAGCCTTTGTTCATCAAATAGTAATAAATTAAAAGAAAACGGGAGCCCAGTGCAGCCTGGAAACAACATATGCTGTTGTGACATGGGAATCACACACCGAGGCGACTTATCAGATTGTGAAAACAGTGAAATGGGAACAGTTAGCTTCTGACACAGGCTGTCAAGATGTTACCTCTGACTCCAATGAAACACACTGGTTGTTTGTGTTGAACAATTAACAACAGCCTCTCATTAGCTCTCAGACAAACTGTTGAAACACACCAACTGCAGATCTGGGTTCTCGGCCTGTTTTCAAAACACGACGGCATGCTAAAAAAAAAAAACTGAATCACAGCACATACTTAAAAAAGCTGTTCATATAAATACTGAAAGCACTGCCTTCTGTATACGGAGGAGGCTGCTTGTGACTCGTAAAAAAACATTTCAAACATTCATTTTAAAGAGATTGTTGAGGCTGTAACAAACAGATCCAAGCTTTTAAAGCAACATATTCAACAGGAAGAGATGATTTTCCTTAAGATTCGATTCCAACGTAAACAAAAGAGGGTACAGGAAATTGCCATGTATGAACATTCATTATTGCACTTAAAGATAGCAAACAAGCATCACCCCCAGTAAGCGGCAGTGAGGAAAATCCAACAATTATCAGCAAAGAAAGAATAAAAGAACAATCAGCTCCAAATTCACTCCAGCTTCTAAACATTTAGGAATGCATGTTGGAGAAAGATCTGATGCCCAGATCCTGTGCAGCAAACCTCTAAATGTAAACCTCCTCCAGCCTTTCTAAGAGCGTCCATCAATCACTGAACCATTGCAAGTCTGCAGTGGAAACGTATTATTCAGCAAACAGTGCATACGTGCAACATGCGTGCAACTACAGCATGTGGTAAATACAAACTTGGCAACATCACTGCTGTAAAAGCTTCTCAATAGAAGATGGCAGATGTATGTGCAACAGACCTCAATTAGTCTTAGTTTGAGTTGGAGAAAACCACTTGTTTACCATTTTGAAAAAATTGGCTTTTTAAAAAATTATAAAAGACATACATTGTAGTAAAATTCAGCTAAATTCAAACTAGTGTACCTTCTAAAATAAATATAACTAACTGAATTATTTATCAGTTTATGCATTTGGTTATAGAATCTGATATTATGTCTGTAAATGTTTTTAAAAGGAAAAACTTGTGAATTATTTTGGTCATTCAGGTTAATTCCAAAAGGAAAGATTGACCAAGTAAAAAAAAAAAAAAAGTAGTGGCCAATGTCCTGCCAATACGCCTGTAATATCAATGCTCCTACCTTTTAGCTAGCAGTTACATTAGCTTCACTTTCGCCCACTAACTGATATTACATGGGCACATAAGCCATTGTTTAACCTTCATTAGTTATGTTGTATTATTTCCTACTTTTTGGAAAGTTTACCAGCCTTCTTTTTGGGCTCATAAGGTGTTCGTAAAATACTCGGCGTCTCCTCCATGACGCGTACGAGCAGGTTATCGATGTAATCCTCCAGCTCTTTAATGTGCGTGTCTTTCTTTTTCACCACCTCTTTCTGCTTGATGAGCTCCTGCACGACCTCTTCAAAAGACATATTGCTGTAGGCGGCGGCGCTTTCCTGTGTCGCCTTCTGAAAGCAGAAGAAGAAGCGACACAAGAGTGACGGAAAAGTTTATAACATGTCAGCATCTGAGAATAAAGACACGGGTGCAGATAAATCCTAATGTTCCATCATCACAGACAGGAAAAAGCCTAATTAGGCACGCCAGCCAAAAGTGACATTAACTGTCACATGTAATCTCTTCTATTTCTGTTTCTAATACAAGGTTAATTGAGAGCTGCAAGGATGGACTTATTCTCTGCTGCTTTGGTGCTGACAGGTCAAAGAATTCTTTAACAGATGTTATGATCAGTGCTGTCAACAGCGTATGTTAATCAAGTGATAGAAAAACAGACCAGGGGGAAAAGTTGAACAAATTAAAGCAACTGAAAGCAACAAATTGACAAAAAACAAACAAAACATTCCAATCAAATATTAACGGAATACATTTGTTGACTGATAATTTTTGCCAAAACAAAAAGTTTATTTTCTAGTGTTTTGTAGCAGGGGTTCTCAACGTATAGAGGGATCACATTCCTCAGCCTCCCCGGTAAGGTCTATTCAGGGGTACTGGAAAGGAAGGTTTGCTGGATAGTCGAACCTTGGATCCAGGAGGAGCAATGTGGTTTTCGTCCTGGTCGTGGAACTGTGGACCAGCTCTACACCCTCAACAGGGTCCTTAAGGATACATGGGAGTTTGCCCAACTAGTCCACATGTCTTTTGAGGATCCGGAGAAGGCATTTGACGATGTCCCTCGGGTATTCCTGTGGAGGGTACTCCGGGGTATTGGACTCCCTGATAGGGGCTGTTTGTTCCATGTACGACCGAATTCAGAGCCTGGTCCACATTGCCGGCAGTAAGCCGAACTTGTTTCCAGTGAGGGTTGGACTCCGCCAGGGCTGCCCTTTGTCACCAATTCTCAGTCCCTCCAGGATTTTGCGAGCATTTTTTTGTGATTGTTGAGGGCTAAATTACCTGATTTTGTGGGCCATTTTTCCAAAAGTTGCGCTAATAAAATGCAATTTTTTTTTCAACCCTAAAACATACTTTACTCACAACTGAGTTAAATGTTTCTACCAATTATAAATACATATTGACTAGACATGTTCTAGAAAAGATTAGAAAAAATAATCAGCTTTATTGCTGTAAAGCAAACACCATCACAATTTAGCAAAACATGTCAATACTTTTTCTTTTTTAGCTTATACACTGAGCATACCCTGAATGAAAAAGGTGCAACAGTTTTTATTCAAAATGATCATCAGAAGTGAGTCCGATTTCATTTTTTAGGAGTCGACCCAAATATCTGAAGATTTTAAACACAGTTTTATCCTCATTAACTTCATTTAGTTTTGTCTAATTTTAATCACAAAAATAATGATGAAATATTTAAGTCAATGAAATTAACACTGTAAACAACTACAGAACTTGTCATGAGTGCCATAAACAATCTATGCTTAATATATTTACTCCTCAATATCCTCCTCAGAATCACCAACCCCTGCAAATTCCAACCACTCGTGAGTCTTTGGTTGTGATACAAAAAGACTAGCGCTTTGAGGCGACTGAGATTGATCTTCTCCGACTGGACAACACAAGCTTGTATATGCTGGTAATTCTTTCAACGTCTGCAGAGTTGATCACTGCATCTTTGTAACGCTTGGCCAAAGAACTTGGCACAGGGAGCCTTTCCTGCAGCCCATCCCAGAAGACATCCAGATTCTCGACACCACAGGATGAAACTTTAAGGGCTGGCGGACCTAGCTGAGTAAAGCAAGCATCCATCTCTTCTTACGAGACAGCAGCGAAGCCTGGGATGGACGTGTAGCTGGCCACAGACTTGCTCAAAAAAGAAATGTGCCGAGGCTCAAACACCCTAACGTCTTTCAAAAAGTTGATAGCAGGTTGCCCATCAGACATGTATTTTGCTAGTTTTACCTCTGCATTGTCTTATCCCTGCACCACAGTGTTAAGTATGTCCTTCTTTGTGGCTAATGACAAGTCCAGACCCTCTAAATACTGTGTGCATGCCTCGTACTGTAGTTCTTTGTTTGCCGCAAAGTTCATCTGCAGATCTTGCAGTATTTTAACAGCTTGGTGGTTGCAGGGAATCTGCTCTGAAAAATGTCGAGGAGCCAAAGGATTATTTTGCACTTGTCAGCAATTATGTTGATCTGGACCTGCAGTCTCTGCATGAAACGTTGCACCACAATGATGCAGCGCAGTCTCTCCACAAACTGGGGTGCACTTTGCCACATGTCTAAAAATAAAAGTAACATATTTATTTAAGTTTTTCAATACATTTGAATCTACAAAATTCTATGTGCATGACACTTGCCCGCACTTCCATCTCAATGAAATCTTTGTAATAAGGGGAGGGTTCAGAGTGGTACTGCACAGCACTGAACCTTGAGTTCCATTTTGTAACACATGGCTTTGGAGCTGCGGTTGCTTTCTTTCCTGGGGGGAGTTTTTCAGACACAAACTGAAGGTATCTTCTTTTGCGTGCACCATCTTGATAGAGCATCTGAGAGAAGCTTAACATGAACACATGTTCATGTTAAGGAAGGCCTTTCCAATGAGATTCATGATGTGCGCCATACATACTGTTTCATATAGGCTGCATTGTCTGTGTCAAATACTATGACATTTTCATTTGCGATTGAGCACTCATGAAGACACTGGACCACTGCTTGTGATAAAGTTGAATGGCTGCATTCCTTTAGAAAAACTGTGTCAGCGAGATAGGCTAGAATCCTCCCTGAAACATCCTTCTCAATTGGAGCAATGATAATATTTAGGACACGTCTCCCCCCTACATCTGGAGTTTCGTCAAATATTACAGCAACAGGTTTTTTGGCAACATCGATCATTAGTGTCTCTTTTTCTTTTTGATAGACTGTATCTAAATATTTCTCCTGAAGCTGGTGATAACCCACAATGGCTCCTCCATTGATTACTCTGTCCCTCAGGAATCGTCGCATGGCTGGATGGTCACTGACTGACAGAGGAATGTTGACCGCAGTGCAGGTTGAAACCCAATCTTCACAAATCTTAAAAGAAAAACAAAACATTTTAAATTACACATTCAGGAAATACCGTTATGATTGATTAAAGTAGTTAAGTAATGTGTGAGTGTTATAAAACGCTATATAAATCCAATGACTTATTCATTTACCGTAACTGTTCTCAATTTAAATGTGGTAATAGAAACAAACTTAACCCATTAACTGCAATGTTTACATAATTTTTTTTGTCCCTTAAATATCAGTATAATTCCTAAATGTAATAATTAATAATAATAATTAATAAATATTTTATATACATATAAAACATATTTGTCTTAATTTGACTCACCTTGATTCGTTCTATGCTTGCAATTGCTCTCGAGGCAGCAGCCTCGATGACTGTGATTTGTCGAGTGAGTTGTGCACTGGTTTTGTATTTTCTTGACGTGCTTTGCAGAAGCAAAATGCTTGTCCATCGACGAATTCCGCTTGTGCTCAATGATAACATTGCATTTTGAACAAAAAAAGTTTACCTCTCATGAAGCAACGTTGGGTACTGTTTTGCACGGTCCTTAGCCGATATTTTTGTTGGCAAATACGAGGTATTTCTATCGCACGACTCCACTGAATACATTCTCCCGGCACTGGATGAAAACAGGATGCAACGTAGGCATTTTCTTCATCGTAGGTTCCTTGTAAGCAGCGCAAAGCCCATAGTATATCCTCCGCTGCTTCCGTAGCAACTACAGTATAAGTGCTAAAAGGCCAAAAAAAAACTTCAAACGGCCACATATTTCTATGTTTTTTCAGGGAAGTTGTGGGCTTTTTGAAAAGTTGCAATACCGCACTGATTTTGCGGAGTTTGTGTTAATAGTTGCGATTGCAACATCGCAAAATCCTGCAGGGACTGTGCCCAGAAATTCTGTCCATAAAAGTTATGAACAGAATTTCTAGGCACAGTCAGGGCATTGAGGGGGTCCGGTTTGGGGGCCTCAGGATTGCATCATGTCCAGCGTGTCCTGGGTCTTCCTCGGGGTCTCCTTCCGGAGGGACATGCCCTGAACGCTCTCAGCTGGCCTGGGAACGTCTCGGTATCCCACCGGAAGAGATGGATGAAGTGGCCGGGGAGAGGGAAGTCTGGGCTTCCCTGCTGGAGATGCTGCTCCTGCGACCCGACAACGGATACGTGGAAGAATATGGATGGATGGATGGATGGATGGGTTCTCAACCTTGGGGTTGGGACCCCATTCGGGGTTGTGAGACACTGGGAGGGAGTCACCAGATACCTTCAAGAAACTAAGAATATTATATAATTTATAACAAAAAACTTTGCATAATTTTTCTCTTTTTATTGAATTTTTGCTACATTACTCCCATTTCTGCCACTTCTCTATTAAACTTAAAGTCTTTTCTGCACATTTTTTTCACCTTCAAACCCTTTCCACCACTTTTCCCACCTGTCACATATGTTGACCCATTATTGTCACTTTTAACCTCTTTTCACCATATTTCATGCTTATTTTTGCCAATTTAACCACATTCATTTGAGATGCCCATTATTTGTCAGTTTAAACTTATAATTTCAATATTGACACGTTTAACCCTTTTTTTACCACTTTTTCTCTCAGTTACTGGCCACTTTAATTTGCAGCTTTTAACCAATTTCCAAGATCCCATTTTGGTATCTTTTACACCATTTTTTCCGTCACTTTTAACCCATTTTAATACTAATTAAAATTAGGATTTACATCCTTAAGATATACTATGGCCCAAATAATAATAAACTTCCCAGATAACAGTGGATATTATTCAGATAAATTAAAAAATGTGGTTATCACAGATGCATAGGCTCCACTTGACTGTTCTTCAATGTTCATGTCTGTGTTCAACCACCTTCAGGTACAGTGGGGGTCCCCCGGTCTCTGGCACCTTTATGTTGGGGATTGTGGGCTGAAAAGTTTGAGAATCAATGTTTTACAGGAAGATGAAAAATGATATGATGTACCAGGGTGCCAAATAACAACCCAAAAGAGATGCAACCCAAGCCCGGCTTTGCTCTTTGCGTAGCAGCTCGCTTGGATGGAGCGGCGTGGTACGGTATGTGCAGATCGTATTACGCGAGTACGAGAGGAGCTGTAATCGTTTTTAATGAGGGACCACTTTATCGCTCCAGTGCTGGGCATCCTCCCCTGAACGGATAGTGCAGCAAAAAAGCTTTCCCCCCGTTTGAAATACCACACTTATCAGCTTCGACTCCCATTTACCATTCAAGCCTCCACTCTGGGCTAAAGACAATGCCCAGCGACCTGGAGCACGACTGCTTACCAGGTATCTTATCGCCTCCGACAGCGGCAAACCAAAATGAAATATTTGCAGCAGAGATTACATGTCCAATGTGTGGTGGTCTTTTGAGAGTGGAGCATGGTAACCTATTCCACACACTCACTCAAAGGCTTTTCCGCTCTAAGATACTGTACTTAAAACATCTGAAAAGCAAAAAAGAACAGACAGCCACGAGTGAGCAGGTAGATGTTTTTTTTTTTGTTTAACATTCTTTGACTTCCTATTCCCACACACAAACGCATGCACTCTCTACTCTAATCTGGAGCTTTACTGGTTGGTGACGAAGGCCAGGAAATAACCATGAACTGGAGAAGTAATGATGACCATTTTTTTCGTGATCAGTAGTGAGAAACAGATAAGGCGCAAAACTCTGCATTCGCCAGTTGTGTCATTACAGTTTCTAATGAGTTCAGCTTTGACAATCTAAAAGCTCAGTCCTTTGAAATCTCCCACTGCCCTCCCTCTCCTCCCCCCGCCTCCCCCGCCTATGGTTAATTAGGGCCTTGAAGCAGAGGAAATGGAAGCTGTCGTTTTGGGCTAAACCTAGCAGCGTGCGCGGGGGGACATGTGTGCATGCCGACAGCCCTCAACACCCAGAAAGAAAGGTGAGGAAAGCCATTATCAGCGTTCTTTCTCATTTAGGCATTACTTTACTTAAAGTGGCTGCTGCCTCCTCTGCGTAGGGCTGATTTGCTGTGTAATGGGCCATTAGCTTTCAACTAAAAAGCTCTTCCAATGAAACTGAAAACGCTAAACTACATAACACATTTAAAAAGTTAAATAACACATCGACAAGGTATTTTTTTTTGTTATTATTTGTGAAAAATGCAATTAGACAGTCAGTGTGACAGAAAATTAGGTCTGACCTTATAGCCCTGGATTTTCACACCTCTTCAAATTATGGTTCGATTAGATGTGATGACCGATGTGTGCAGCTGCTAATTAGTGGAATGGGACATCTGATTTTCCACAGGCTTTGAGGATTAACATCACCAGCTGTTAATTCAAATCCAAACTCAGAAATGTCCCTTAAAATCTACACTAAAGTACCCCCTCCCCACCCCCCACTAATACGATCAGGAGCTGTTGAAAGCTTGTGATATCACCTATGGACTCTGCAGTCTTACCTTGTTCTCGCGAATCATGTCCTTCTTCTTGTGGCCAAAGGCAGTAATTTCCATTTGCTTTTTATTACTGAAACATAAAAAAATGCATCTTTAGAGAGGAAAACAACTACCGGTGGAGTAAAAAAATACGTTTAATTAATTTCAAACTCTAAAAGCCACTAAAATCATGACTTCATTTGGATGTCCAGAAAAGAAAAGAAGTGGCAGGTAAAAACAACCACCAGCAGGACATTGTCCTGAGATAAAAACTGTGCAAAGCAACCATTTTCTTCTAAACACATTAAATAGGTCATAAATGTATTCCTTAAAACATGTAAAAAGCCATTCAACCATTTAGAATGTAATTGTGGAGCTGGGCTTCACAAACCGTGTTTAAAATTTCTGTGTTCAGGATTTAATGGGCGGGTCAGAAATCATAACCGCGTCATGTCACGGAGCCATCATTAGCATAAACCCGACCCTGCTGCTGAATTACACCAAACTTCCGCAACATCCAGCGGGCGCAATTCGGCCCCTAGCCAAAAACAAACCACATATTCGGATTTGGGGGAATAAAACATGTCCACTAGTGCCACATTTTTCATGAAATGAACACTTTTTTGCACCGCAATTTTGTTTTTCACCTAGAGCGGGCTTAGTTCTGACTCTACCCGGAAAAGATGCATATATTCGGATTCAGGCGGAGCAGATCTTTCTTTTGGAAAACCAATGGGAGAAGCAGTATTGATGCTGGAGCCACTTTCACACTGCTCTCTCCCATAAACAGTACACGGAGGCGGCACCCTTACTGCACAGGGGTGTGGTTCCAGCGCTTCAAACTGACATGCCCCCAGTGTTTCAGAGCAGAGAGAAGTGCTTGTTTTTCCATGATTTAGAGACCTAATTTTATATACTTTGTAAAAATCACAATGACATGTTTCTGTGGTGTGACAAACTCAAAACACAAATGTATTTCTGCTTTACACAGACTTTAAAGATAAAAATAAATTTTAAAAAAAGTACACATTTAGCCTGAAAATTGTTGAAATAAAAGGTTAGTTCAAAATATTCCTATTGGAAGTAAACTGAGTTTAATGTAACCAATGTGTATTTCTTTTCACCTGACCACTTCTGTACTTGCCTTTAGAATAACATGCTTTCTCTGTATTTGCCAAATCTCTACATTATCAACTTCGATGCCTTCACACAGTTTTACTTCCACATTTTCTCTGCGTTGAACTTAATATTTTTAGGTTTTCCTCCTGATGTCTTTTTTTTTTTTCTTTGATTGTTTAGAAAATAGATAGATAAAATGACCAATTCTGACTTTAATCAAATCTATTTCAGACCAATTCCAGGATTGAGTCTTACAGAAAAATAAACCAGTGTAACAAACTAAGTGTAATATGTTGTCTGTGGCCTCAATGACTGTAAAATACCTGCCTGAGCCATAGGACGGATGACCACAGAGCCACTTTATGACAGAAGCAGCAGTGAAAATGATGAACCAGCGCCTTTAGAGATAAGTGGTTAATTGGGTGGTCTATCTCTGCACAGGATCTCATTACTATAGCTCAGAGGGCTCTGTTATCAAGCCGAGGCTCTCTAAAGAGCCATTAATGACACCTTCCACTCTGATAAACCACAACTTAGTCACAGCACTCAAAAACTCTTTATGGCACACATCTGTAGATGTAGCTGCCTCAGTGGAAATGTTTGAACAACAATACATGACAACAGTGCAATGCAGCACCTATTAAACCATAAGTAAATATAAAAAGACAATATTCTGTAGAGCAGAGGATCGTAATCACGTGTTTTAGGAGTGACAATGTTGGAGCACAAAACTCTGTCTTATGGATGGAGTTTTAACTTTCCAAGAAATAACATTGTAGTAGGAATGCAAGACAAGGTAAGTAAGGTTCAGCGGCTTTTCTAACTTTGTGGAGGTTCTGTGTAAGGTACTGTTGACTGACAGGCGTTTGGGCTGGAAATTCAAAAAGCACGTTGATTATGGGCAGGGCTCCTGGAGCAGTTAAAACACACCGATTCTATAGTATAAAATCTCCAAGGAACAATCTATGCTATGCTAACTACCTACTCCTTACTCACTAAAGGGTCTATTCTCCCATCTGGATTTCAAGCGTTTTTTTTGCACGTCTGCAGTTACGCGCTTCTCTCCTATGCATATTCTCCAGTCTAGGCTGCTGACACGCCCACCGCACAAAAGGTAGACTATGTGTGAATGAAGGTGGGTTGAAGGAAAGAAGACCGTGATGTAATTTGTTTTGGGCTGTCTAGAAATCACGGAACATGGAGTTTTCCCAACGCTTGTAAATGTCATTGAAATCTGTGAAAATTATAAAGTTCACTTTTAATGCTGAACAATATAACAGGTTGATTTGATCAGATCATTGATCAGATTATTGCAGTGTGACTGCGTCACAGTTAACATATCTCTCCTTGATCTTCATCACCTTCATCATCATCATCATCGCTGTAAAGCGTGACCGAGTTAAATGCGCTGGAGATATGAGGAAATAACTCGGGCTCAGAGCGTCCTGCTTTAATACAGAGGGATGTTTGCAATGAAAAAGAACTATTGACTTCCATATTACGCAGTTTTAAATATAAATAGTTTAAAGCGACCTGAGCTGAGCCTCATTAACATATGTGTGGGAACAGTTTCTGGTCCATTAGCATCTGCATATGACAGCTTGTTTCACTCTGTAGTGGATCAAACTGTGACTTTACTTTGGACATAGTATGAAAATAGTTGAATCACTGTGACCAACGTGGACAGAAGTCTGCATCTGTCAGAGTTTTAATTAATCGCGCAGCAGCAGCTGAGTTATCACAGCTGCTGCTGAGCAACGCATGAGTCCGTGTGGCTTCAAATGTAACTAGGTCCATATTTCTAGTGCAATATAATGTTTCACCTTATCGGGGCGCTGCACTTATTCCAGGGTTAGAAGCTCGTAAGAGGAAAGGGACTTACACACACCAGAGAACGCGTGTAAAGCCAGATTTCAATGGGAACACCCATATTTCAGGGCTGCTCCACCCACAGTGCGTAACTGGGATGAAGGCGCGCAGCGACTGATTTAAGAACAGGGGGAGAAAAGCACACAGCCAAAAACAGCACCCCTGAGCTGCTTTTTGGACTTACGCACATGCGAGAATAGCGCCCTATACAGTATCTCTATATTGAATCCAAACTATTTGCCACTAATTTCAGTCAACAGGCGCAAATCTTTATAAAAGGGGAGGGGCTAACAGTGCTGGATCATGATGAAAGAAAGAAGCCACCAAAATATCACAAACCACCTTGATTGTAATAATGTGGTATTAGCAAATCCTAATCCACTAAATGGTTCACCAACTGTAACAATCTATTACACTTTACCAGCTAAACGAGCTACAGTCATCACATCTCTTTAAAATTAAACATCTCATGTTGAGCTGCTGGCACTCGAGCAAGAAAAGCATTTTAAAAGTTTAAAATCTAAAGAGCAAGAACACAAGACTTATGGGCCACCGACAAAGTTTTGGGCCTCGAGTTTGACACACGTGTCTTAGACGATAATAAACGCACTTTAAAAATCAAGTCAATTTACCATTTACTCACATCTTATATTTTTAATTATTTCTTTTTAGTCTTGATGACATTTGCATTCAGCTTTGGTCTAAACTTATTAGCATTCTTCTTAGTCTTCTAACTATTCAATTGACTAAAAAAACATGTGCTTTAATTATTGACTGCTACTCTTACATTTGTTAGCACAGACGATACATCTGATTGTTTATGATGTTATAATTGCATTATTATAAAATCTATTCACAATAACTTGCCACTACCTCAAATCTAGCCACTGAAACATTTTGTTCCAATTATTTTTCATTTTTTGAATGCATTTTTGTCTTTATTTCTTTTTGTTTATTTTTTTATGTAACTAATGTAATTTAGTCATCCTGATGTTGTTAAATCTACTCTTAGTCTAGGTAAAAGGGTATTGTAGGCAAAAACTGATCAGGAACTGTTAATCTATGAATAAAACAGCTGCTTTGTTGTTGGGTATTAAATTCTAAATATGATGAACCACAAATGGGGAAAACATCAGGACTACCTGGTTTTGTAGTTGGAGCTGAATGGGTTAGTGTCTCCTTGCGAGTCACCACTAAAGGGGTTTGGAGAGCGCAGGTCTCCGGAGCTTCCCGATCGCCCTCCGTTGGTCTTGCGGCCTTCCTTCTTTCCAGTCACGCGATCCAGTAGGCTGACCTTCTCCTTTTTCTCCTTCCGCTCCGCCCGGGACCACAGCTGCTCTTGCTCCCCCTCGAACGGGTTGTGGTTGCGTGGGAGCGTGGCATACTTCTGTGGCAGGGTGTCACTGATATCAGTGAAGGGGTCACCGTGTGCTTTGCCATCCTGGTAGTCAGGCACATCGCTCTGTGAGCGCTTGTGAGGGCCACCTGTACTTCCAGGAAATAAAACAAACACAGACGTAGTTATGAGAAACACTCAAATTTTGTAGAAAGAAAGATCACCGGAGACAGCACAAGCACAGTATATCAATGAGGGTTTTTTTTTTTTTTCTATCATTTATATGACAATTGACAGTTTCTCAGACTTGCAACATCTGATTTAAATAATCTTAACCATGGATAAACTAAGAATTGACTCATATCCGTGAAAAGATACAGAAAAAATGACATTTGTTATGAAATCCAAATTTTATGACGACATACAGGATGATTACCTGAAGTGTTAAACATCATATGTACAGCTAACATGGAGTCCACAGTCGGATGAAAAAAAACATTACATTTGCAAGTCATGGTGCACACGCTGCAGCCCTTTGGTCAGACAGTCCTGGTGAGACTGATGCTCATATTTGATTAGCATCAGTTATGCAAAACTTGAATTTTTACATTTTCCCATTAATTTCAATTGAAAATTTTCAACTTTGAAAATTCCCAGAAAGTTGCAACCCTTGTTGAAATGTTTTTAATTGAATTATTTTGAATGGATGCAGATATGCATGTTTCAATATGATATTTATTTAAAAATTACCTGCAACATCTGGTTTATTCTAATAAATAATTACCATGAAAAGTTTATATTCATGAAAATTCCCAAAATTCTCAAGCTCAAGTTTCTATGGAAATTAACCAGAAATGTTCTTCCTCTTTACAACCCTAGTTATTAGCATACAGTGCTGTCTACAGTAGTTCAATAATAAATAGAGATCTAACTGTAACCATAGTGATCTGTAATGAGTGAACGGTATCAGCTGGTGCAACTTTAATTGTTAACTAGACCTAACAACTCTTTACAAAATGATATAAATATGAATTATTTAAGACCCATTAAACATGATAGATATATAAATGATGTATTTTTCAGATTGATTGTTTCTATTTTACATGCTTAGTGATATAATTTGTACCTTTGATTTCCATTGAAATGCCAAAACAAATCTTATTTACAGACATATATATACAGATACATATAATAAACACAGATCACAGAACCATCAGTGTAAACCAGGTCTCAGCCTGTGTGGGTTGCTCAAATGTGTGTCGTTTTTACAAATATCATGGAGGCTGGTTTTTGAAAATAAATATGAGTTAATAAGTGTGTAGCAGTGATTGTGTGCCTTTGTGTGTTTGCTCTGTGGTAGACCGGTAAACTATGAAGGCATCCTCCAATCCTGATCAGTATGACAGTAAACGCATCCCCATAGCATTGCCATGAGCTTTGCTTAAAATTGCTTGTTGCCTAATTGCAGCTTTAATGGCATAATGATTAAACAGGGCTCGAGACTGCGACCAAAATGGTCGCATACGCGAGTATATTTTCAATGTGTGCGAGTAAAATTTTTATCTGGTCGCATCCGTGCGAGTGCGTATAGGGTGATGTTATTTTATAGGAGCGGCTGAGCGCCTCATCACGTCCCACAGATTGCACTTCTCTTTCTCTCTCGGCGCTGTGGGACTACCGTAAAACTGTCTATAAACAGGCACTGCAAATTGGCTGGCGGCTAGGTTGACCGAGGATTTCGGAGCGGAGGCTGGCTTGATCGCAGCGCTGCGGGTGAGGAGACGGTGCACGCTCAAGCAACTTTGCTACGGTGAATAAGCCGAGTACAAACACCAATGTGCTCCTTTGGAGTGCGTGCGGTCCGCTATGAACAGAGCCAGACATAACGAGTCCTTCACTGAGTGCACACTCACATTGAGGGCATCAGTAAAAAGGAAGAACGTGCTGAACGCTCATCAGAATCAGCATGGAGGGACCAGAACTGATGGACTGTGATGTCAGGCCAGATGTTCAGCAGTGGTTCTCCCAGAGCAGGGGTCTGCAACCTGCGGCTCTAGGGCCAAATGTGGCCCTTTGACTCTTTTGCAATGGCTCCCTATAGCTTTAAAAAAAACTATTGAAATAAAGTTATTTTTTACAGAGGCTATTAATGATTAATGACAAATGAAATCGAGATATAACAATTTGTTAACCTAAAATAAATCACGTTGTGCAATGACTCAGCACCTTCCTACTTCATCTCCTGCAACATCTACAGACCAACTTTCCTGCACCTATGGCTAACCTTAAGTTTTAAATCCCTGGTAAGAAACTAAACCAACAAAAACACTATTCTGGAAGAAAATAGAGATTTAATTGTGTGGGGACAGATTCATTTAACCACCAATGTGCAGGTTAAATGTGCATGTTTTATATGTGGCAAGAAATGAGCAATTAGCATGTGTTGATCACATGATCATGTGTTATCAAATGCAAGTTACTTTTTGTAGTCTTTCAAATACATTAACTAAAAAAATCTTCGTGTTCATGTAAACTGAGATGTGTAAGAATTTGAAGATACAAGATACTGTTTTATTTCTTGATGTCAATTTATTTTATTTTAAACTATTTTTAAGTTTCCATTTACATGATCATTATAAATCACATCAAATTAAATCAAACATTATTCTATATAATTTTAACTGTATCTAATTTAAAACACTGTATTGTCTTCATTGAGAAGGTATTTTTTGGCTCCAGGAGGATTTTAATCCAGGTGAGATGAGCTTAAATGGTTCCTTGTAGAGTAAAGGTTGCAGACCCCTGTTCAGGGGAAGAGGGTTAGTGTAGAGCCCTGTTAAAGTAGGACATTTGTCTGTTCTGTGTGTGCGTGCTTGGTATTGCAGATTTTGTGTCTCTACCTTTACAATAACAACTTTTAAGATAGAACGTTTAAAGACAATTATACATTGATTGGATTTAAGTGTGTTGTTGGTGCAGGAAAACTTTAAAAAGATGCAGTGTTTATACAGAGTTAAAGACCCCTGAGAAAACACGGTGAGAGTTAACTGTTGTTTTGAGTCATCACAGCTACTGTGGGAGGCAGCCTGGCCAAAGAAGACCTAATAAATTAGTTTGGTTATTTGTTTTTTAGACATTGGATTCAATTTAAAGATCAAGTGGTCCATAATATATAATAAATCTTTCTATAGATTTTTTTTACCTTCATCATTCATCATTATCCAGTAGAACATATGCACTCAATATATTCAAATATTAATAAAAACTAGAAAACCTCAATAGATTATTACCATGAGACAATGTGAATTTCCTGCCAGTATAAAATGGGCCCTGATACCAGTGGAGTGCTGTAAACAAGAAAACCTATTAATACCAGAAAAACTTTAGATTAGGTTAATCATACCAAAGGTTTAATAAATGTTGTCTGCCCTAAACTTTGTAAATATAACACACACTAAATACAGAACATCTCACCATGTGTTGGACCAGGTTTGGACAGATTTAGTGTTGTGATGAACTTGCATCTTAGTTCCAGCAAGATTTATTTTGTCCTCTTTTTTGAACAGTATGTTAAGTTGAGGTTTCGTTTATTCAGACAAGGTTTTTCAGATCCTTTTTATCTCCTGACATGTTTCGACTGTCAACTGCCAGTCTTTGTCAGAGGAGTTCTGCTGATCGCCTTTGATGGTTCCTTTGAAGTTTCAATTGACTTCCTTGTAACAGTTCCAGCAAGATTAATTTTGTCTTCTTTTTGCATGTTGAATGATAAACATTTTCTGAAAAACCTTGTCTGAATAAATAAAACCTCAACTTAACAAACTTGCATCTTATTCATATTGAAGTTTTTGACTAATAAAAAGTTCTTGTTCTCACCCTTTTCTTCTATGGAGTTCATGGAGTCTAGCTTGGGGCGAAAGTGTCCCCCGATCAGATCTGACATGGAATGAGCAGCAGAGAGTTTATGGGCCCCGCTGAGCAACGGTCTCTTCCCCTTTACATCTGTCTTGGGTTGTGAAGTGGGGGCGACAGACTGACCACTGGTCTCTGAGTCACACGCTGCCGACCGAGGCAAGATTGCAGACGATGTGTCCCCGAGGCCAGCGTCGTGCTTGCGACCCTTCATTTTGTTCTTGAGCTTGGAGAAAGGCGAGCGTGGCTTTTCCTTCATGGAGAGGTCGAACATGCTGGCTGTCATATTGTTCCGCATGAACTGAATACTGACTTGGATGCGACCTCTTTCTTTCCTTTTCTTCCCCGGCTTGGACTCCAAGGAATACCAGCTGCAATAAGAGCGCAGAAAGCTTAGACTAACAGTATTCCATGAGACAAATTACATAAAAGAGATTTAGAAAAATCCCTTATGTTGATTACTCTTTAGTCATCATAATTCGACAGGAATACAAAGTTGCAAAACAGTAAATGTCATTCCACAATCGAACAATATGATGAAAAACTATTCTTTGATTGTTCTAATGGGCTCTACCACCGCCTTTATGGATGCCAGGGAAAAGGCTAATTTGAGCAGACTAATCCTGAAGCTGTGCTCAAACGCCGAGGCTTAAATCATTTGAACTTCTTTTTACACGAGCGAGAACACAATTTATCATTCAGAGGGTAAACTCTATTCTCTGCAAGGTGAACATAGGAAATAGCCTGCTGCAGAATAATGTAAAGCCTTTTTCAGGCTGTGCTCGGGCTCCTATTTGTTTAACCTTCCTGCTTTTTCAACTGGAAGGAATGAAATGTATGCCTCTGCTCTGAGAGACATAAAGTGGCATTTGCACAAATCTGGCCTTTGTTCAGAAATGCAATGACAAGCAACTGGGAGACGGCAATACACATTGCTGTGTGGCACAACAGCTCATACATGCTAATGAGATGTATCAATGTGTTTAAAAGGTGTTTATTAGGAATCCAGCATAAAAAGGAAAAACATATCAGTTATTTCTGTATATTTATTAAATTACTATACCAGCCAATGAGAGCATTATAAATTACAATATAAGATTTTCACTCACTTAGCTTTATTGTATGTACTGTCATCAATGCAACCAGTTTCTCAATCCTACACTGGTGCCACATGGAGAACTCCTTCAGTGAAACCATGTTGGTCTTCATTTTAACACAATCACCGATTTCCTTTTGGGTTTTAATGAAGAACGGAGTATTCATTACTTCAGTTTTCACATAAATTGTCCTGATGTGAGAGCTTGATGTTGCCAAAATGTCTTGATGTTAGCATTTTAAAAACCGCAGCTGCTGAACGCTCTTTAAAACCCTCCGGCTCATGGCCTCATAGCCCAGTCTAATTCCCAGACCGGCTATTCTGCACTTTGGCTGATCAGCAGCCACAGCATGCGGCTGCCATGGGGCCGTGGCTGCACCTCACATGTGTCTCAAGGCCAAGATAAACCTCTCCGTGCTTGGAACCACAATACTCCCACCCGGGCTGAGACCGCTGGGAAACTCCTCACAATCAACAAACACAGGTGTGCGATAATTATGGGCTGCCTACTCGGATATCAGGACGAGTTTCCTCCTCAGTATGTGAGTTTAAAAACACAGCAGGCGGGATGAGGCAAACACAGGCCCACTGTGTAGTGTGGACTCAGTTTCATGGGGTTCCAGCATCATTGTCGACTATGATGAGGCAAAGTGGCCATATTCATTATTACACACTCTTTGGTTCTAGAACCTAAATCAATGAAGTTCACACGGATGAACATATTGTAATTGTCTCAATATGTTGATGTACTGTACTAATGTCTTTCCATTCTGAAAACATGAAGTAAGTAATTAACACCAGATCCAATCTGGTTCTTTAGTTCCTGTCTGCTTAAAACAAAGGGGTTTGTGTACGTGTGCAAGTGTGTGTGTGCATGCTGTGGACTGTGAACTGTGGACTTTCGTCCAGGTTGCTTTCATTTTTTTTTTTTTTTTTTTGCTTTCAAAAAAGAAGCAACCCAGTCTCACTCCAGTGTGTAATAACTACGCATCGCGCGTTGGACAAGTGCAGACATTTTGTGGAACTTCTCTGAAAGCGTAAAATTAGTACGCATCATTTGCCCAGTCTTTTCTTTGGGGGAATACTTCAGGTCACAAAACAGCCAAATCAGTCTGACTGAGAAATGGAAAACAGGCTTGTGTCTTTGGCTTTGTTTTGAAAGCATTTATAGTGAGAAATGTACCCTTAATTTTCAGAGAATCCATACAGTTTATGCATATGATTTGTATCTTTTCAACAAAGTTGAATCACAGAAACGAACAAACTACGGCTCATATACTGTACATAAACTGAATAGATACTATGAAAGTTAAGTGTATATTTCTCTCTATAAATGTTATCAAAACAAAATTTAAACCTCAAGCACTTTTAAAGCTGCAGTATGTAGAATCCTCCATCCGCTCCCCGTTTCGAAACCAAAACTTAACCCCCCTGTGGAGCTCTACGCAACTTTTTTCTCAATAGAGACTAGTGACAAATGTATGGATTTTATCTTGTGTTATTGGAGAGTTACCTGGTGTTTTAGAGACTGACATGAAAGCACGTATCACTCTGTAGTTACTGCCCTGAACGACGGCTCCTGCCGTCAGTCCCTCCCCGCTAGAGAGCTCACGGAGGCAGCTGTGATTTCAGCTGCCTGCCGCTTAGGGCAGATTGACAACCATCACTCCGCATCCAGACTGTAAAATGAATATTGTCTGTTCTCTCCACCTTGAATAAACTTTTAGGTTTACAGGCGATGTATTTCGTCTGTTCTCACTCTCCCTCTGACACAAGTGTGTGCGTTGGACTCTGCGCAGTCACGGGGATCTGCAAATCTGTTTAACGCCGCGATGGAGACTTCTGCTGGAACGTCCACCATTGAACATTCACTACTCTCAGATTGTGAACGGGTGCAGACTTTTGAAGAGCAGCTCAAACAGCCAATACTAAGGCCCAAAACAGCTCATGGAGCACCCAGTTTGTAGAAAGATCTCTGACTGAGTCAGTTAAAGGAGCAGACATTCACTGTCCACTCAGAACAATTTGGATTACAATATGCTCAAAGACGATTCTGTAAAGCGACTTTGAGTGTCCAAAAAAGGCGCTATATAAAATTGATGCATTATTATTATAGTTATGAGACTGTGCCAAACTAAACCAAATTACAGACTTCTGATAACTTCCTCTATCTAAACAGTAATCTTGAATAAACGGCCAACCTCCTACATTTAAGAACTCTACAGTTCAAAGACACAGCAGTTAACAAGCTGTGAGCTTATTTCTATAATATCTAATGTACTTTTTGTTTGAGTATATCAGGCAGCACTTATAGTATAGATTTTTTTTTTAATATTCTGTGTAATGTTAATTACATTGTTGGTTTACTAAAGTTTTGAAATTTATGTTTTGCATTTTGTTCCATACTGTACCAAAAATGAACCAAACCCTGATCTGACGGAGGCATGTATCGAACCGTGATTTTTGTGTATCGTTACACCCCTAATATATACACACACACACACACACACACACACACACACACACACACACACACACACACACACACACACACACACACACACACACACACACACACACACACACACACACACACACACACACACACACACACACACACACACACACACACACACACACACACACACACAGTGATATAAAAGGGATTCATTTCTGCACATACCCATTTAAAGGTCCGATATCAGGCTATTTTTCACCCATCTCCATTTGTTGTAAGAACCCCGACAACATAGTATTTGAAGTTTATTTCCCCAACTCGCCTGTTTTCCAGAGTCACTTTGATGACACTTCTAAAAACAGACTCTTTTGGGGCCTTCATGCATATGCCTGAGTAGGTGTGTCTGTAGACACAGACTTCATGCTACACTCTCGGAGAGGGTGATCACCAAAGCGATTTTTTATTGCCACCCACTAGAGCTGCAACTAACGATAATTTTAATAGTTGACTAGTCATGAATTATTGAAACGATTAATCGGATGACAAATCGTACAATTATTTGCTCTATGTTGCTACAATTTTTTTTAGTTTGGCTTGGGGCAAGTTATGACAAATAAAAACAACAAATAAATAAAACTTTTCCAAACTTAAAGTGTAAACACGTTCCTTACAAACACAAATTAAATTGAATACATCAACATTAGAATGTCCTTTAGCAACAACATTTTCACATTGAAAAAGGCTACAATAGCTTCTGACTCAAAGAGCTATTCTTGATCGGCTGATATTTTATACCACATATTCGTGTGTCACTCTATTAGTGTTATTGTATCTGTAATTCATTTATTTTCTCATTTATAATCGAATTATTTTCTAAAAAAAAAAAAAAAAAAGCACATAAAAAGTAAAAATAATTCCAATAGTGTTTTTTATTGCTGCTGAATCTTGTTCATTTTATATCTGATAATGAGTGACATGAAGTTATGGTTGATAAATATCTCTGATTTCCTATAAATAAACCAGATCAGCCTTGATGATTTAATCATTAATCTACTGAGAGCAGAACTAAGAGGTTATTTAAGTGTAATAATCACAATAGTTACATTACTGTCTAATGGGACCAGCTTTGTCTGTAAACACATGAAATATAACTAAAAATATTGTGTTTCACAAGTTGATTAATAGTGACGGCAGTATTTATGCTGACATTTATTTCACACAACCTGTGACATGTTGGCTTTTATCTTTCCATTCTAGTGTTATATCTTTCCATAAGTAAATCTGTGTCTCTTTGTGGTTTAATGACAGTAAGCCTTGTTCTTTTTACTTGGTCTATTCCTTTAATGAAGTCATTAGCATTAGCTCTAAGCACAGTCTTATATTTCTGAGGGTTAGCTTAGCATGCTCTAGCAGAGCAGGTTCATCTCTGTCAATGTGTTTCTGGGAACTTTGGGTGGATCTGACGAAAGAACTTGGACTGGTTCACTTTGTTGGATGATTGTCTGGTCTTAACCAAATAGCGGTCCACGATCTATCGCAGCTCGGTAGCTTCAGGTAGGCTTACACGAGCAGTGCCAGACTGTGTGTGAGCGGCGCCGACAGAGCGAAGCTTCCGGTAACGTCGCTCGAGAGAATAATGTTGAAAAAAAACTTGGAGGCAATTTTGGCCCCTGGAACAAGGTTTTTAGGGATGTTCTTGGCTAAATTGAGGGACAAATGGCCTGTGGCTCTCACTAATTTCCGTCATGGGAATTTATTGTTTCTATCTTACATATTCTTACCGCTGTGTCGCAATGGGTCACAAAAGCGTCAGTTCATGTCAAAGGCGATACAACAGCTACTAAAAATGGAACTGATTGTGAGCAATCACACTGCGCTTCGGATTATCTATATACTGAATGTATAAATATATTATCTGTGGATAAAGGGACCAGTGGTTAAGGAAGTAGGCTTGTAATCGTAGGCTCACTGGTTCAAGCCCAGCCCCGCTTTGCACCCAAGCCCTTAGAGCCAACCCTTATCCCGAAGTTCCAGGTCAACTACAGTCTGCATACACAATCAAAAGACAAGGGAGGTTGGCCCGACTGACTGAATGACTGTTGATTTTTGCGACAGTGCTGTGGCGCTTGGGGCCACTCGGGGCTCTAGCATTAAAGTTACGGGTCTAGCGCCCCTAGAGGCCAAAAGTTACACAGTGTGCCTTATACCTGGCTGATCTCACTTGAGAATAAACCATGCGTGTCTCCTGAAACAAGTTAGACACCTGACTCCTGATTTAGACTTTGAATGTTTTTTTTTTGGTTTTTTTTCCATAGTAAATTCAGTTAATCTCTAAACAGACCAACTGCTTTTTGGTTTTGTTTACAAAAGCATTTGGACACCTTTGGTTCTAAACTCACAACTGCATATAAAGTGTACAAATCAATCCAGCATCAAAATTCTTCCTTGTAAAAACTAACAAAACCCTGAAGCTGAGAAAGATATTTCTTGAGCCTTTTGGGTTATGTGTTAACATTCAATAGCACCAGACATCTGCTCGATGAGGAATTCCCTTTTGAGCGTTTGGGTGACTTTGGAATTCAGTTTGCAGACTTCACAGAAGAAATACATCTAATTACACTTCATTACATCCAAACCAATGAATCACCAGTTAAAGAGACGGCTGTGATTTCATTCACATCTTATGAAAAAGATATTTGACGAGTGACTAACAAGACATGTTTGGCCAGCTCCACTTGTTTCCTGTAGCCCTCCTGCTACTCACCGTGTCAGTGAAAAAACTAAAAATAATCTTTAAACAAAGCCGGCGAGTTCAAAGGCTCCACAAACAATAAAGGGATGGCAAGACATAATAACCATGTGATCAATAACTGAACACTCTGCAATCTGCACTGACAGTCAGTTTAGATGGTTTAAAGCTGTTCCATAGTTTGAATTTAACAAACAATTTTTTTAATTCAAAATAAATGGAAAAAAAAACAAAATCTGACAAAGACAGTGCAAATTAAAACCACAAATCGGTTTTGTTTTGTTTTTTAAAATCATGTGGTTTGGAAAATCTTCAAGATATGACTCACAAAACACTGCTCATTTTAGAAGCCTAATACAGAAGTAACACGGGCACCAAATGACTGATTTGGCCCATGCTGTAATCCACTCGTGACTGGAATAAACCTGGAAATTCTTTCCACTTCTTCTAAGAAGTTTGTCTCTGTACAAACTGTGATCTTAATAAACACATCTCAAGAGCTAGGTGATGCTATGAGATTTTAACTTGTTAACATCTTTTGATTTTTTTTGTCACTCACTAAATGAGCATCACAGTCGCTTTGTATAATATTGCAAATTTGACAGTCACAATACTTACTAAATACTAAAATAAAGATCTGCAATGATTAGTGGCCTTACATCAACTGAATTAATGTTGCAAAATAATTCTTGTCCGAAAACCGAAACCCCGAAGTAAATCATTATGCAAATTATTAGTGCTATTGCTCTGAATGTGTACGAACCTCACTAAAATTAAAACATTGCAATTGCATTAATTAATATTAAGGCTTCAAAGAATAAATCAATTAAAAATATGAAAATATTTATTTTGCACCGACATTCCAACAATGCACAATATAACATCAAATAACATACAAAATGTTTAACTTGGCCCCACTCATACATTAAATAGTATCGTACAGGCCTATAACTGACTGGACTGCTGAAAGAGAGACAAATTAAATATGTTCTCTCATAAAAAGACAAAGTGCATTTAAGTTCTTGATGAAGAGCAGCTTGACTGTCTCCATTCTCTGTGTTCATCGCAGCTTGCACGCTGGTTTAATACCATCCAACATGTAATGATCTTTATAAGAAGTCATCACATCCTGTTTTGGACAGCTTTTTTCGGTGAGAAAAGTGTTTTCGGTGGCTGCAATTTCTCGGTGCAATACTTCAAATAGCATTATAAAAGAGCCATGAAAGTTACACCAAGAAAAGGAAAACAATAACATTTCCAAATTTCAATCTTCAACTCGTTAAATCGATCTGATACTCACTCTGTTTTCTTTCTCTGTTTGTTGTCAAAAATCTGATTGAGATTGATGGACCTCTGACCCAGGAACTTGTCCATCCCAACCAACGACCGATGCATCACTATGAGGCAGAGTTCGTACACCTCTGGGTTCCCCTCCAGGAGTAGACCAGGTAATTCAAAGGACGCTTCTTCTTTCCACACTGGGCTGAGCGTCTTCTCTGCCACAGATGTCGAGTACTTTTCCTTGCCCAGTTGGATGATCGTGTAGGCATCATTTGTCCCATTTTTACCTTTGGGCTGTAAACAGCTAGCTTGAAAAACAGTGGCTTGGACATGGGTTGGAAACCACTTCTGAGACTGCTCGCTCAGTGACATTGTAAGCAGTATATCCACTTACATAAATCCCATTCAATCAAATCAGTTCTAATGTATTTGATTTTTGGAGTGTGAAAAAAAAACTATAATGATCCGCTAAAGCTTGCTGACTGAGTGGGTGTGGTCTAAGCCACTAGATGAGCGATTATTACTGCCAATGACAATTGTAACAGACTGTGCAAGCCTCATCCTCTGTTAAATCAATAATGTCCAAGCCACTGGTGAGTCATCTGCAAAGGAACAAACAAAAAGAGAAGGGCTCAGGATGTGTTCTGGTTGAAAAACATGAGTCATGTGAGGCTAATTCTGAAGCCAACTTTAAAGGAAGTCTCTCACACATGTATCTGATTCATTCAAAACAGAAAATTTGATTTTACTAAATGGATAACTAAGCATAGCATAATTCACTTTATTTTCATTAAAGCCAGAACGAAAACACATTTTAGGGTTAGACTTGTGTTTTAACCCTGCTTCACAAAAGCAGTCCATACAGGGACTTGGAACTGTAGGACCTAACTTAGCCGTTAAATGTACGTAGTGTCTAGAGTTCTGGACCCCAGACAAACCAGATTATAGTTCCGGCACTTCCTGTGCACATGTGCAGTTCCATCACTACCGGACGTTTTATACATAAGCAGTGCACGGTGCTTGTATTACCACTGTGTCAGGATGGCTGAGTGGTCAAGACGCCAGACCCAAGGATTCTTCCTTTTGCTGGCGTGGGTTCCAATCCCACTTTTGACATCTTTTTTCATTTTAACATATTTAACAAGGAAAATTCCACCTTTGAAAATACATATGCGGAAAAAAAGAAACATTTCAGGGTATTTCCTGGGTTAGGATTAGGGCTAAAATAAAGCTGACAGAACTATATCTAGAATGGGACGGGTCTACCGGCATACTGCGCATGTGCACAGGAAGTGCCGAAACTATAGTCCGGTTTGTCTGGGGTTCGAGTCCGTATTGCTAAATGACCTCATTCTACACTAATGTGTAAATTCAAAGCGCAAAACATGGTGAGTGTCACAATAGCAGCTAAAACCTATAAGAGCTTGTTTATGGTCCAGTTGTCTTTTTCCATTTTTAACCGGTTAATTTAGAGTGACAAATGCATACTATTGAAGTGAATAAGTTCTGTGGTGAGGTCCAGAGATTAATTTTATGTGCAGCATTAATGAGAAACTAACATGGGTGTTGGATGACTCATGGTGTCATGTGAATGGGTAATATATATTTTTGTCCCCATCACTCTTGTTGTTTTTGTTTACAGTTATTGTTGCCGTACGACCAAAACAGCTTTGCTTACCTGTAAAATAAACATAAACGTGCATGTGGGTAAAGACAAACGCAATGAAATCCTCACAAAATGTCTGGTCTCCTTTCAATATTGGTGTATGGAAGAATCCTGACTTAAGAAATAAGAACAAATCATCTTATACAGTATCACATTAATAGATCATGCATTTATTAATTGTTTATACTAACTTTATGAACTTACTGTTTGCATATTTAATCAGTTGTGGGTCATTTTTAGGAATTTGGTGATTATCAATCCAATCTAGAAAGTTCTGAGTGTGCTTTCCTACTCTTTGCTATCTGACCCTGTGATTGTGGGAATCATGCGAGTACAATAAAGTTATTAAATACTAATGACTGCCAATTTATTATCAGAGGGCAGTGAATACTGACTATCACCAATCTGTGATTCGAAGTTAACTTCACAGTTAACACAGAACTCCAAACCGGTTAATTCATCATTCACAACTGAGCTTTAGTTCCCAAAGTTATAATCTTCCCACAAGTTTGTCACAACAACAGTAGCTAAGCAGCCTCTTCTGTTTTCTAAACAAGCCTGGGATAAGTTTTAAAGGCGTTCATGTGGAATGAATGCAGGTCAGCGTTAGCTCCCTGTGGCTAGCAGCAGCTAACTGATTACACACAGCTGCTTACCTCGTTGCCATGTTCCCCGACACAACAACCACAAACAGCCCGTCAGCTCTGCTCACACCGCCTGTACACACACATTCAGGCGGTAGGCTCCGAACCAAACGTCAGCTAACGCCGTGCAAAGTGGCTGTTGTTGTTGTGCGGCTCCATCGTTGCTCTCTGACAGTCCGAAGGATTTACTTCCTGGTGTGGCGTCACTTCCTGTCTACTCCGGTGGCCTAAAAGTACTTTTCAAATAAAAAATAATGATGCGCTCAAGAAAAGTTTCTATTTAAAAAAAAAAATTAAATAATGAATTAAAAAAAAACACGTAAAATGATAATTTTGAATGTTAAAAACTGCACTTATACATTTTAATTTAAAAAAAAGATAGCTTTATCTCTAAAGTCTCTTAAACGTTATCTAATTTAAAATGTTTTTTTTAAAAAAAACAATTATAAATACATACATAAATACATAAATAAATAAGGATTCTGCCTCACTGCACATAACCCACTATAGGCTTCTTCCCTCAGAATGTGCCCAAACAGATTGTAACAGGGTAAATATTGTTTGTAAAGCTCTGCAGTAGATATTACCTGCAAACCTACAGAATATCGTACAATAATCCAATCATATTCCCAAGAAGAAGAAGAAAAAACAATTTCATTCAAGATGTCTTATAATGATAAACCCTTCAGCCTGCTTTTTCATTTTAGTTGTTGTTGCACAATACATTTCAAAACGTGTGAAACTATCACTTTTTTAACCAAAAACACACAGTATGCTCCTCAGAGAACACTTACCATGCCAGAAATTATTAAAATAACAATGAACCTACCTGTGTTGAATGATATAATGACAGAAATCCAACCTATCGCAAACTAAACTGTGAATCAACCTTTTTAACAGTTTCAGTACATGAACTAAATAAGACAGTTTAACCCAGTGTGACACAAACACAAATATGTGCAACCAACATTTAATTCTAATTATACAGTATATATGCGGTGGGACATACAAATCAATATGGCGATAATGCTCTATCCATTGATTATATGATAATTGATAATGTTCAATATTGATATATTTATTTACCTTTAATATGCATTTGTTGTTTTAGGTTGACGTTACATGTAGTGCAATCATTTCATGAAGACTTAAAGCACTTTTTGTTTGGTGTTTCATCTCAGTCTGTGTTAAATTATGTAAAACTGACACTAAAATGCATTAAATAAATTGATAAATCCTGCAACTGACAGTGTATATTCTTATCTTTGGGATGGATTGTGTGATTTTCTTGCAATCTATTGATCATTGTAGAATCAGTGCATTGTTATAGTATATTGTACTTTGTATCATGATTAACCCTGTGATTTTATCACACACATTTTACACCACAGTACATACTCACTGTTTGCAAACCCAGTCATCTACTACACACATTGTGTTATGGGTTATGGTTTAATTTGCTAGATAAATAACAGTAAATCCAAAACACATCACCTTTTTTTGTTTTGAAATACATTATTTGGTTGTCTAATTTTCAAGGTTTTTAAACAAGAGAACCAACTTCTGTAAATGTAATAGGATTGAAAATCCAATAACCTCACAACAGTCAAACCAAGATTCTACACTGAAACAAACTTACTATGGCTATGACTATGAGTAACATAAATAACTCAGCTCTGATAGGAACAAAACATCTCTGCAGATAGTTTGTTGAAATATTGTTGCATGTTGCTTTGCCCGTAGTAAACGATATTAACAGTGATTTTAGGTAAAAACACAGCAGTGCATAAGGGTTACCATAGATGCACTCCTCACAGAGCTTTTTTTTTTAACCTTTATCTCCACTTCCAATGAAAACAATATTCATTTAGCACTTTTTTTTAATAATGGGAACACATCTTTTACTCACCTAAGGATTTGGCTCATGCTGAAAATAATTTATTAATGGATTTAAATTATATATATATATATATATATATATATATATATATATATATATAATTTTTTATTTTTTTTTCAATTGTAGAAATCAAATAATGTCCAATGTAAAAACATTAGGTAAATATTAGGGGTGAGACGATACACTGAGTTCATGATACAATACGATAAACAATGATGGGCTCACAATAACAATCAACTTTTTTTGATAGTTTTTTTTAAGGACAAAAAAAATTTAAATTATTGTAGGTAAAAAAAAAAACAAAACTACGCTTTCATTGGACTTTAACTCTGGAATATAAATGTGTCCCACCTTTAGTAAATATACATGTGGATTGGCCACTTTGTTTATTACAACTATAGAATGGGCTGGTTAATTTAACCTATTGGCTTGTTGTGTCCATTTCTCCTCAGGAGGTAAACAGCACTGAGAGGGTGGACAAAATGTTTTGGCTAACACACTCTCCACTGTGAGATATGGTTATGTGTGAATGCGTGTGTGTGTTTGGGAAGCGTATGGACACACTTTACTTGAGAGGTAAATTATACAAGCATGGGAAGTGCTTTTGTCTCATGAGTGGGACATGGAGGTGGCGATAAGGGGTTCACTTGAATAAGCAGAGACATGCTTGTCACCCCTCTTGACAAGTGCATCTTAACCAAACACACCTGCCTGTGTTGGTTTTATCTTTCTGCCACAACCAGTGCAGTGTGTACACACACCAGTGGCCCGAGGCTCCACCTGGGCCATCCATCAAACTGAGATTATTGCACTTATCAAGAGCACATCTCTGAATGAAATATGAAGGTTTAGTGAAATATTACGCTGCACGAAATTGGGACCCAGCCAGCATGAAACACATTTGTGGATCTCACTCCCATTTTTTTTTTTTACATTATAGTAACTGTTACATTAGATGGAAATTACAGAACAACGTCACTTTGCTGTAGCAGCATTAAAGGGTGTTTATGTAGCAATATGTAAGGCTGCATAACAGTTAGCATTGGATAATAGATTTTAAAGCACACAAAAACACATTCGACATACAGCATATTTTTAAATGTAATTGCACTGTGTGCTCGAGCTTGTTCCAATTCCTCTGTTGACACAGTTGAAAGCATTTCAAATCTGATGGTTAATGTTGCTGAACAGAATGGAAACATCTCTCTTGATTTTTTTGAGACATTGGTATGTTGTTGTTGCATTTAGAGTTGGTTAGTAGGCTTAACAAAGGGCTGTGTATATACTACAGTATATATACAAATATAATAAATAAAGCTGATGAATTTGATGGAAACATACACTGAACAAAAATATAAACACAACACTTTGGTTTTTGCTCCCATTTTTTATGAGCTGAACTCAAAGATCTAAAACATTTTATATAAACACAGAAGACCTATTTCTCACAAATATTGTTCACAAATGTGTCTAAATCTATGTTAGTGAGCACTTCTTCTTTGTGAGATAATCCATCCCACCTCACAGGTGTGGCATATCAAGATGATGATTGGACAACATGATTATTGCACAGGTGTACCTCAGGGTGGCCACAATAAAAGGCCACTCTAAAAATGTTCAGTTTAATCACACAGTACAATGCCACAGATGTAGCAAGTTCTGAGGGAGCGTACAATTGGCATGCTGACTGCAGGAACGTCCACCAGAGCTGTTGCCCATGAATTGAATGTTAATTTATCTACCATAAGCGTCTCCAAAGGTATGTCAGAGAATTTGGCAGTACATCCAACCGGCCTCACAACTGCAGACCACATGTAACCACACCAGCCCAGGACCTCCACATCCAGTATGTTCACCTCCATGATCGTCTGAGACCAGCTACCCGGACAGCTGCTGCAACAATCGGTTTGCATAACCAAAGAAATTCTGCATAAACTGTCAGAAACCGTCTCAGGGAAGCTCATCTGCATGCTCATTGTCCTCATGGGGGTCTCGACCTGACTGCAGTTTGTCGTCGTAACAGACTTGAGTGGACAAATGCTCATATTTGATGGTGTCTGGCACGTTGGAAAGGTGTTCTCTTCATGGATTAATCCCAATTTTCATTGTTCAGGGCAGATTACAGACAGCGTGTGTGGCGTCCCTGTCAACGTTGTTGATGGAGTGGCCCATAGTTGCTGTAGGGTTAGGGTATGGGACGGTGTATGTCATGGACAACGAACACAGATGCATTTTATTGATGGCATTTTGAGTGCACAGAGATACCGTGATACCCGAGGCACATTGTTGTGCCATTCATCCACGACCATCACCTCATGTTGCGACATGATAATACACGGCCCCATGTTGTAAGGATCTGTACACAACTCCTGGAAGCTGGAAACATCGCAGTTCTTGAATTCCTAGCATAATCACCTGACATGTCACCCATTGAGCATGTTTGGAATGCTCTGGATCGGCGTATACGACAGAGTGTTCCAGTTCCTGCCAATATCCAGCAACTTCACACAGCCATTGAAGAGGAGTGGACCAACATTCCATCGGCCACAATCAACAACCTGATCAACTTTTTTCCTAAGGAGATGTGTTGCACTGTGTGAGGCAACACATCTCTGCCCCAAAGCAAAACTTATTGTGGCCAACCTAAGACACCTGTGCAATAATCATGCTGACTTATCAGCATCTTGATATGCCATACTTGTTACTGTGAGGTGGGATGGATTATCTCTGAAAAGGAGAAGTGCTCACTAATACAGATTTAGACAGATTTGTGAACAATATTTGAGAGAAATAAGTCTTCTGTGTTTATAGAAAATGTTTTAGATTTTTGAGTTCAGCTCATGAAAAATGGGAGCAAAAACAAAAGGGTTGCGTTTATATTTTTGTTCAGTGTATATTTAAAGGAAAAACATTCTTAAACCCAAAATCCCAAGAATTTATTTTTATTTCTTTACAATATATTTTCTGGTGGATCCTCAGCAAAAAAAGGACATTTTCATAATATAAACAAATAAACTTTGAGCAGAGAGTTAATACTGTAGCTCAATTCAGCTCGGTTCTTATTATTGTCTTGTCTTCTACTCCTTTACAGGGTCACATGGGATGCTGGAGCCTATCCCAGCAGACATAGGGCATAAGGCAGTGTAAACCCAAACCCCCTGGGGAGGGTGCCAGTCCATTGACAGGGTTTGAACCACAATCCCTGCACAGAGGCATTTCTGCCTCATTTGAAATGAAAATCATCATCAGATCAGAGGACCAGTAATGGGATGGTTCTCAAACTGTGGTGTGTTAATCTGCAATGTTGATATGCTAAAAAAAAGTGGGTGTGTAAATCCAGATGTTAGTGGTGAGGCTGGGCTTTGACTAGACAAAGGATGAGAGATGGAGATATTGAACTGTAATACAGTCACTGAGGCGGTACTACTTCAACCTGTGGAAAAGGAGAGCTTGACTTTATTTCTTTTTTTAATGAGTTGTGACATAAACATCTTTGGAACCAGTGAATTCACAAAAGCCAAGTGATGTGATCCGTGTATCTTAGTTTAATTGTTAAGCTAGCAGATATGGACTTGGACAACCCCCCAAAATGCACTTGCTCCGTGTGCTTAAATCGTTAAAACATCACCCCAGGATCTGATAAGGAATCATTGTGAGTGTTCACACCGCACAGCTGCTGGTCCACTTCCAAGTGCTGGTGATTTATCCAGTCCCATCGCTGCTCGCATTCCTTTTTCAGGAATATTTTATTATCTGTTGTGGTTAGCAGTGTCAGGCTGAGCTGAATGAAATAACGACCAGAGGCATGCAGATACACAACCAGGGTCATGACACACTCCCCCTAATTTGACAATAAGTCAAACTGTTTCATATATTACGCGCTGAGGGAACATAATACCATAGAACGTGTACCCTGTGCGATAAAATCATGACAGATGTAGCATTCCAACATCACCTGCATCTTTTTTTTTTTTTTTATAACTCTTTACTTGCATTTTATGGCAACATTTTAATATATTGGAATTATCAAAAGCAAAATATCATGTCATAAATTTGAGCCGAGAAGGAAAATAGAGAAGAACAAATTATCTTCATGATTTAAGAAAACAAAACTGAAGGTCATAAACTGTCCAAAAAAGAAAAGAAAAAAAAAAAAAGTGACTCTTGCTGCACGTCCAGGTCCTGATGTTGAACCGCGTTAGCTAAGGTCTCTAACAGGCACATGGTTCTGGTTTAGTCCCCTTTCTTTAACATTATATAGGTTGTATTACATTTATTAAACACTAAAAGAAAAAAAAAATATCTGGCTGCAAGATTATCCATGTGTTGAGGAGGAGAGGAAATATATGAAAGGCATGAGGTCCAGTGTGGAGAGGGGAAGAGTCGTGATGTCAGTGCTGGTCTTAATGTGGTGCAGGTCTGAGTTCGGGACAGATGACTGATTTAAAAGGTATAGCTTTTAGCCGAGAGAGCAGTTAGATCACAGATGAGTTTTAATCAAAAAAGAAGGGGAAAGGCACACAAATCATGGCTTTGCTCTCAGGAATGTTTTTGTGCACGGCTTTGATATATAGGTGCAGATGTGCGACTGCAGCATGACGAGCAGAGGTAAAAAAAAAAAAAAAAAAAATCTGCTAAGCTGGGGTAGGATGTCAAGCCGGTGACTCCCTAAAGGTCTTGATTTCTAGCTTATAACCTCAACCACAGGTAATGGAGACACAAATAGGGAAAAGGTCTACAATATATTTAGATATTTCAATATATCATGCTTTTTTTTTTTTTTAGAACATTTGAATAAATTAAGTTCCTCTTAAAGAAGAAAATAAACAACATCCAGCGATCCCAGGTTTGTTTGTTGCTGTTGCATTCCTTCCTGACTGTCAACCACGCTATGTGCACAGCTCTTCAGTCTGTAATCATTAATTACACAACATGCCCATTTTCTTGGTTTACCCGCTCCGACTGTGCCAAGCTAAAGCTGTGCAGCGTTGCTGTTTGGTAAAGCCTGGATCTTGTATGTCAGGATGTGATGTGGATGCCAGAGAGCTGTCGTACCTCTTTTAGTTCTTGTTGTGCTGTGGGCAAACGGCTGCACAAAACTTCACTTTAGCCCAAGTTTGAGTGACTGTGGGACTGTATCCATCTGGGGTGTTAGAACATGTTAGTTCAAGCAGTTCAAGCATTAGATATACAATGACAACTTTTTTAATTAGGGCTGCTTGGAACGAAATTGCTTCAGATGTAAAGAAGACGAAAAAAAAGAGTCAGACCTGGATTAGGTCTTAAAATGCCCTTGTGAAAGATGGAGGCGTGAACTACTGGACTAACTCATCTTATAGAAATTGTAATATGGGGTTTGTAAAAAAAATTAAAAATAAAAAAAGATGAAATTGTGTTGCTTTGCACGGAACAATATTCATTCAGAATCCCCCGTGTGACTGGGGACTTGACATTACACTGTCATTATATGTCATTAGCATGAAGAAGTTGTCATGAAGGCTATCATTAAGTGTTGTTCGCTAAATTACGACACCTTTGGAGCTATGTTGGCATTTTTTCTCGGTGAGGTAAAGGGATCTAGTGGGGTTAGGGTTAAGGGTTAGGGTAACAAAGAGTTAGGGGTTACATTACGTTACGTTGTAATGTCAGCATTATCTGTCATTAGCATGAATAAGTTGTCATGAAGGCTGTCATTAAGCGTCGTTCGCAAAATTACAAGACCTTTGGAGCTATGTTGGCATTTTTTTCTGGGTTAGGTAGAGGGATCTAGTGGGGTTAGAGTTAAGGGTTTGGGTTAGGGTAACAAAGGGTTAGGGGTTACATTACATTATGCTGTAATGTCAGCCTTATGCATAAAACTTCACACAAAGTGTTACCTTTATTTTGAAAGAGTGACTTTTAAGTGTCATGCAACAACACACCATTAATACTTTTTATTTTTGTTTTTTTTTAGCTTTATATCAAGAACTGTTCTTCAGTAGAATATTGAACCCTTTTATTAGTCTGTTTACATATTTGTCACATTTCCCCTGACTAAAGCCAATGTATGTTATGCATTGATGCTGTGTAGCTGCTGCTAACTTTGACTGAAACTTAACTGTAGTATTTAACCTTAAAAGCCAGGGCCGGCCTTCCCCTAGGGTATAATAAACGTGAAACACACCCTTTACAATCACTGTAGATGTTTTTTCTTAATTAAATATAAATATTTAAAATCTGCAACCATTCCTGCTGATCTTCTGCTCACATTTATGCTTTGATTTTAAGATTTGTGATACCTACTAGTAAAACCAAACAGGAAAGTAGAAATTTTATTTTAACTTTTGATTGCACTGTTTAGCATTTCTTTTGGATTTTGCACCATTGTTGTTGTTGTTGTTGTTGTTCCCTCAAGACATTTTACTATACCTGCAGGTGTTATATTGTTTTATAGTGTATTACTCTGATTTTTAAAATAGGTTGTACTTTATTCAATGGTTTGTTGGGTCTCAGAATAGCATTGTTTTGTCTTTCTTTATTTTTTTAATTCATTTATTTGGGGGCGGGGTTAAAGTCCACTCTTGCCTAGTGCACCGAATGACCTAAAGCCTGCCCTGCTTAGAGCTATTAGCTAATGGCCAACTTAGATAAGATGAGGATACAAACCAATAGAGCAGTGTTTCTCAACCTCGGGGTCACCTGAAATGCCTAGAAATTGAATTTTAAAAAACAATTACTAAATAATGATACATTTTTTAATACTATTCTCTTTGAAATTAAAACACACAATCCTAAACAACTGTATTATACAGTGTCCTTTCACTTTGTTAAATATGAATCTAGTTCAAATAAAATTCAGTTACAAAAAAAAAATATATATATATATATATATGAGAATTCACAAACTGTCACTGATCCTACACTGTATTTGTAATTCAGTATAACAAACATAATCAAAAACTATTTCTGAAATTTAAAAAAAAAAAAAAAAATGTCTTCAGGTTTGCCAAAAAATTTTGATATCAAAATGAGGTCACGATCCAAAAAAGGTTGGGAACCACTGCAGTAGAGGTTGAATTCAGAAGGCCTGCTAATGTATGGCATCAGTGCAGTAGTTAGAGTTATAAGGCTTTGGTCACGTTATCCCAACAGTTCCTATTCACTAAATGCAACAATTGCATGAGAAAGCATGTGGGTGTGACACAGTTGAACCATGAATACATTCGTGATACATTTTTGTCAACAACCCTTTCCTATTTGATGAAAACAAACTAATTAGTCATTTATAAAACAAGTCATACAAAAACAATAAAATTAAATAAAATCTTTATGAAGACTGATATGGTTTGACCTCATTTCATGAAATCAGTTGATAGTTTTAAATCAAGTGCAAGTAATTGTGAAAAGGCAGGACTCGATGTTAAATGAGCCAATTAGAAATGACCTCTGTTTAGGAAATTAAATAAGAGACTTAGTTGCGTCCGAATAGTCCCTCCTATCTCCTTTCCTATCTCCTGTCCTATCCACTATTCCTTCACCCCCGGAAGTGTTTAAGTGGTAGCCATGATAAAGAGTGTCCAAGTTCTCTTTAAACTCAGGAAAAGAGGCTCAATGCTTCCTTTATAACCTCCTTTAGCCTAGGAAACACTGATGTATCCTTTATCAAAGGAGACGAGATAATGCTGACCCACAATTCTCTGCAAATTCAATGCCATAATATGTCTTGAACAACTTTAAATAAATAATCTAAAACTCATATTTTATTATATGTAATACATATGATCAGATTATAACTGACATAAAACGGACACTCTGTGGTTCAAGAAAAACAAATCAGAGATATTTTTAGCCACTTTATGTTTTATTCAACATAATTCATATTTCTGAGTGAAAGGTGAATGTGAGCAACCATTCTCAATGTGACGTTCTTTTAGTTTCATTGTTGTTCCTCGTAGCCTGGTAGATTCTTTTCCTTTGATTTACATTCAAACCTTGTGATTTTTGAGAAAGTTTTATGAATGTGCTTTTAGTCCATTTTCGGAAAGTTTTTTCACCAGGACAGACGTCACTAACCTTCGCAGCCGTCAGATTATTACTGTCAAAACAAACGTGATGGCCGTTTCCTAACTCCTCTCCTAACACCTTTCCTTAACTCTATGTCGTCATCCACGGGGTTATGGAAAAGTGGATAGGAAAGGAGATAGGAGGGACTATTCGGACACTGCCTTTAGTGTGGATCTCATCGGCTAGAATCAGGAATAAACAGTCGTCAATGATTCATAAATAGATTTCATTCAGTGAAAAATAATAGTGAATGTAGTCGCCTAAAACTAGGCTAACTGAGCAAAAAGTACTAGAAGAAAAACTTTGTTGGTCAATAAACTAAATGAGTTTTTGTCACCGTTAAAACAGATTCTACAAAATTAATATTTAAGGGATTTTTTTTTGTGCGTTTAAAAATCAGTTATTGAATGTTAATATCTAGCGTCTGATCAGAAAATCATAATTCTATTTTGTGGAGGTTGGGAAATATATTTCAGTTTAAATTTATAAGCTTTTGTTTGAGACACATAAGAAGCAGCAAAACCAATAATCATTTCATATATTGGATATATTGTCCTATCTTCCCTTAGAAATATAGATGTTTGAAACTGAAAATATGTCCTTGAGTGCACGTTTTGGTCACTATTTATTTAACAGTGTCAACTAGTTTCGGGACCAATTAAAACCAGTAATGATAGTGTTACAAGTTATTTACATATATTTATCTATAATGTGATAATTGGATAAGGCAGTGCTTTGCTAATTGAAGCGGGTTGAAGAGGACCGCCTTTAGTTCTTTTATCCAGTGCATTCTTACGTGCACGTTTGATGTGTGCAGTGCTCTAAGGTCATGTTTAGTGGAGGCAGGGAGAACAGGTGTCCGTCCTGCACCGCTCACACAGGGTAAAGGAAGCACCTACATGTGTGTGCCCTGCAGTCACCCTGTACAGGATGAAATAATTCATCAGAACTGTTGTGAGGAGACATTGCAAGGCAAAGTTCAGAGGCATGCTAATGACAAGAGCATGTTTACAGGGGAAAGGAGAACCGACAGCTCTGAGTGAATTGAGTATGGCAGAACAGAGGTTGGGCTATTTCAGACGCCTTATATTTTCTATAACAAATCTGAGGCTTCAAAAGGTCTTAAAGCAATTGGTGTTTTTGTAGCACATGGTGTCATTTTAACATTTCTTGGCTTGCATGCAACATGTGCATTGTTAGGCCAGTTTATCTACCACAGCACAACCTGTTGGTAGGTTGAGGATGTGCATAAAAGTGTATGTTTCCCACTTTAGTAAAAAAAAAAAGAAAATATTTGACTAATAAAGTGAAAACATTTTGCACGTCAAGCCAAAAAAGCTTTTTACACAGGAAAGATTTAAGTCATGAATAAGGAGACAAAGTGAATCATCATTCCTCTTGTGAAGGTAAATGTGCGGTATGCCTGTATTTGCATAGCTAATGTCCTTCCTGTTATAGAAGCTGAGAGACATTTGCATGAACAAATGTGGTATTCAGGCTGAAACCACATTCACGTGCATAAAGAGTATTACTTTAGCAGCACAAAAAACACCAAGTGAGTGGGTTGTACCATTACGTTTACCAGGAAACGAAGCTGGGAGCAAAATGGAATCATCTTATTAGCAGTTTTCGACAAGGATAAACATCCCACACAGCTACCCCATCTGCACACTTTGGAAGCAATTTGCCTATATTAGGCTTTAATTTAACATATTCTTCGACAAACACAATGTACCAAAGACAGACCTGTGGGTAGATTCCTGGAAGAACATTTTAGCAAAATTAGAAGATAATGCATGAATAAAGAATATTTATATATCATTTAGAGAAGCAGCTTTTTCAAGTTTGCACTGAGAAAGCTTGTTGAGCATGAATATTATAAAAGTTGGGAATAAATTGGAAATTTTAGGTTAATATTTGCATATTTTCCCTGAGTTCCCTCCTTATTCATTTAAAAACTCCTTATTTTCTACTATTTACTGTTTGTAGCGAAGCTGTTTAATTTAAAATAGCGGTAATATTTATTATAAAGATTCACGCAGATAAATAATTTGAAATCAACTTTTTAGCACACAAGTGTTGACATGTTTTTAGCTATGTTTATGTGATCATGATTCATGACACAAATTACATGACAAAAATGTCAGTTTTCCTTTAGGTAACAAGTTAATTGTATGTATTTCTAATGAAACGTTTTCGAACGAAACTTAAGTTTTCTTTTTTAATGTGCTTTACGTATTTTCTGCTATGAACTGGCTTTTTATTAAGAAATTGTCTATTTGTACGGTTGCCGTACGGACAACCACTGGTGCTATTGATACGGTTACCAAAGTACACGTACGTAGAGTCTTAGGGTGTTAGGTTAGGTTTAGGTTATAACCCATTATCGCAACAATTTTTAGAGTTAGAGGTTCGATTTAGGGCAAGGTTTAGGGTAAACTGACCAATGACTGACCTATCACGTGACCTAAACTAGCCAATGAGGGGCTCTGCGTACGGATAGAATGTTGGTATATTTATACGGCAACTGTACGGATAGCCACTGCCTTTTATTAACATGTGTAGCATTCATCAAACCACAAATCAATGTGAATGTGAATAAAAAGAGAGAGATGTGTAATGTTCTGAGATATGATCTGTAATAATTACAGTACGATTCACGTTAGACTGTCACTAAGTGGTGGAAGGGCAGCAACGTGGTATCACCAGTGGGCGTGCACTGTAGCTGTTCCCACTCAACGTTCTTGAAGGCAAAATACGGAGCTTAGGGGAGCTTCAATCTTGTAATTTTCACTCCATTTGGAGCCAAAATCTTTGCAGTAGGGTCCGGCGGGAGGAGCCCGCCCATTTGACCCTGACGACTCCAGTGATGCAAAATTGTTCTCGCTAAACCTTTTCAGATCTTCTTGGCGACTGTTTTTGTCAAAAGCTACAAGCTACATATCTAGCTGCTTTTTCCGGTGTTATTTGAGACTTCCCTGATGTTTTTTCAGACTCTGACGTGACGTGAAAGCACGAATCGCTCTGCAGTTACTGTCATCAACAGCACTCACAGGCTGTCAGTCTCACTGGAGCGTCACGCAGCACTCCCAGCTGCAGTCAGAGCAGAGGAGACCCTGACCCACAACACCCCGCGTCCAGACCTGCTTTCTATGAAGTGTCTTGCGATAACACGTGTTATGAAGTGGCGCTACGCGAATAAAAATTGATTGATTAGTGAAGTTATTTTGAGACGTAATGGGCTCTTTTAATGGCAAAATAAAAAATAATAAAAACAAGAATCAACAGAAGAAAGTTTGTTTGTAGTTCTAAACATATTTATGGTGTTTTTTACTAACTTTTAGTCTCTCCCACAAGGTTATTCTTCTCCTGCAGCATCCATTACAATTACATGTATATGGTAATTATGCAAATAGGGCAATGATGTCATCTGGCCACTTCTAGCGCCTTTTGGGACAGCCAATGGCTACTTTCTTTACTAAGGAGTTGGCAACACTATAACTTACGCAGCCCAGCTTCTCCAAAAACATAAGTATCGTTTCAGCTGGAAATTCTACCAATGCGTGTTCAGATCATAGAGGTTAGTACAAAACCACCATATATTTTAACTCAAATATCTTGTTAAATAGTGTCTCGGCTTTCCTTCACGACGTAACTGCTATTCACAAAGATCCGCAGCTGTCAATCATCGTCATATATGACAAAAAATCCCGTTTTTTAACCTCAAGTAACTTATTTAAAACAAACTTCACAGAAAACTGAGCACTTGAAAACAATGTAGTTTAGGTTTGAAAAGAAAATGATATGACGAGTATTTTAACTTTACAGTTTGACCCACATCCCATCTGTTATCATTGAGGAGGCGGGGTTTATGACCTATACAGCAGCCAGTCAGCAGGGGGAGCTCTAAAAATAAAAGCTTCACTCCAACAAGGAACATGTCCCGTCCATTCTTTTTTACAGTCTATGGGTTCCACATACTTTGGTGGAAGACTGATGCAAAAAACCTGTGGTTTTGCCCTAAATAATCCCTTGCAGGCAGAATGTCATGGAGGTCATGAATTAAAAGATAATGTTCCCTCATCTGTGAAAACGTAAAGCCAAATAGATAACCTTTGTGTTTGCAGTGCTAAAGGCCAGCAAAGTTCAAGTGCCTACAGCCCTGAGTGATATATTTCACAGATTACATGATGAATTACACAGCAGGTTGGGTGACAGATGACAAATGGGAGGTTTGATGATTGGGAGAATAATCACTGAAACCCCAGTGTTTTGTCGACGGAAAACACTTGTTAGACAAACAGAAGAACCCCAAACTGCTTCGGGCACAAAGTTTTCAATGGAACACATTGGTAAAAGGTGCTTGGTCTTCCATCCTGGTCATTTTTCCCTGGAGGTCCGACTGCGCTGTCATCAGCATCATCATCATTCTTGTTCTTCGTCTCCAGGTGACGCCGCTGACACCTTAACGTCCTCACTCGGCATCTCAACACGTTTTAGCGTGTGTTCCAGATGTGATGTGATCCAAGCTTTTGGTTTTCAACACCAGTGACAACTATTTGTCGTCACAATTTATCCTTTCCTAAACACAGGAGTGATGTGTTTGAGCTGATTGGACTCTTTTTTTGTTGCTGTCAGTTGACTGTGTAATAATGATAATTGGTGGACTGTCAATGTGACAACAAAGGTCAGGGTCTCTCTGATGGAGGAAGGATGTCAGTATTGTCTAGTTTTTTTTGTGCTACATCAACCACTAAAGGTTACTCCGATGACATTAAGCAGAGCCGACATCTCTGATTGGCAATTTGAGGCACATGACATTTTTGCGCTGAACACACACTTCTTTCACCTCGTGTCTTATTTTTGATTACGTTAGCATTTATTGAGAGGTTGAGGTGTTGTGCCTGAACGCGTTCAATAAACGATGGCTCGTGAACTCGTTCATATTTTGAGCGAGCATGAGCTGAATGTACGGTGTCAGTTATCGTGAGCGCATTCATTCTGGCATTTGTGAATGGCGCTCTGTCATTGGTCACCTTTGTTAATGAGAGTGTCATATATCCATATAACCAGACTAAAACATGCCATAAACAGGCTTTGATATTCGAAAAATACCAAATCTGGCAACACCAACCACGACAGAAATTGTGTTCGAAATCGCATACTAATGTACTACTCATAGTAAATCTGTCGTCAAAATGAGTATGTAGTGCGTTCACATTAGATAGTATGAAAATATCAGTGGCGTGCAGTCAGGGTAAGCAAGGTAGGCAGTGCCTACCCAAGGGTGAATTGATATTTTGATTATTTGTTTTCATTATAATATAATTATAACTTCTTTATTTTTAAATTTCCTACAGTATCGATAAGTTTGAAAGTGTCAGCATTTTGTGCTTTACATAACCCAAATGACTAAACATCGCTATTTCCTGGTACGGCAGAGACGCTGCACAGACTCACTCTGCTGTAAGGCAGGTGGAGGCCACACCCTCTCCCAAAAACACATTTCTGCTCTGCCTCTGTTCCCATAGTGTGTTTTTATGTGTTTGCACGTGCGTAATCAGTTCCCCAAGATGAAAACCAACCAAACCGCGCTATGCTAAATGCTATACGTAAGTTCACAGTGCATTAGTGAATTGATAAAGCGTGGCCGCTGCTACGTTTTCTAGCTAGTGGGCGGGATAACGCGACAGGCAGGATGACAGCGCTAGAGAAACTTTTTTTTGAGGAAAAACGACAGCTTTTAAAAGATGGGAGACCAACACCTGAGCAAAGGTAAGGTCAGAAAATTGTTTGTATTTTCTACATTGAATGGTACAAAAGGAAGGATTGGTTTTGTGGATGCTCCTCACTGAGGCTGTTCTGAGTTGTTGTTGTTGTCATTTTCTCTGTGTTTCTAACACTAACAACGGATACTCTGTCGTGTCATGAGATATATCTTGTTGGGAGAGTATGGAAGCTATATTGAATAATTGTTTATGTTTTTTTAATGGTGTTTTATCAGAATCAGAATCAGAATCAGAATCAGAATCAACTTTATTGGCCAGGGGTGAATGAATACACACGAGGAATTTCTTTTGGTGATCTTGATTTTGTTAGATTAACACTTGCCAGCAGAAATATATGGAATTGTCATAGGTGTTGACATTGGTGGTCTCGATTTGCAACGCCCTGCCTACCCAACCCTAGTGCTCATGGCACGTCCCTGGAAAAGATTGAGTATATACTAGTACACGAGTCACACTCAACCGCCCCATGATGCATTGCAAGCGGAACCTAAAATGGTCTTGGGACAGTATATACTCTTTGAGATTGTAGTGTGTAGTACGGAGTGTGCCTTTTCAAACACAGCTAGAGTTACCTGCTGCAATGCACGCATCATCAAATGGAGACAGCAGGCTGCGTGCTGCGTTCGAGGTACCTCAGAGTTATCAGCGTTTTATCAACAGCTCTGCTTCAGATTCTGTCCCCGTGATTATTACTTCATCTCCGTATGATCACTTAAATTAATCTTATGAAAAGGTAACATCTGGGCTTTGTGTCAACAGTTTACTATGGTCTCCTTCAGGGTTTAACTATTTTAAGTTGTTTGTAGAACATGCCTGGTGTATGTTTTCAGTATTACTTTCTTTAGGTTCCGTTTTAGTATGAACTGAAATGGAATTTAAAATCAACTGTTTGCAGGTTTGGAAAATTATTAAAATGGTGTAAAATGTATTTGCACCTTAAGAATTACTGCCCTTTAGCACGTCTGCCTCACAGCAAGACGGTCCTGAGTTCAAACCCTGGGGTGGACACTTGGGTCCTTTCTGTGTGGAGTTTGCATGTTCTCCCTGTGCTGCTTGGGTTTCCTCCGAGTACCCCGGCTTCCTCCCACCATGGATGGATTACTGTCCTGTTTTTGTTTTAATAATATTTTCTCGTTAAAGTCTCTTAAAAGCACGAGTTTTTTTTCTTGTTTTTGAGAATATACTGTAGGATTTATTTATTTATTTATTTATTCAGTTTATTTCCGACATTGTTACATTCACTTTTTTTTTTTTTTTTTTTGTACATGCCGAAAAAGGAGACGAGAGAAGCAGTTTGCTTATCTGGGTCCCGTCCCAGGATAAAGCTGCAGCTACTACTACTGTTGATTAAATGGGTGGCAACACTTGGGAAATGCCCAAATATTCAGGAGAATAGCTTGCAGCAACATAAAAAAAAGAGATAGTTAATTTTTGGAACTGATCATTTAGTTCAAAATTTTGAATTATGAGCGATGTAGTCAACTCGTTCATTTTTCAAATTTGTGAAATTAACTTTCAACTAGTGTAGAAAGTGAATGTGAATTGTGTTTTCTCCAGTAAGCAACTGAGTTTGATAAAATCACACACACACACACACACACACACACACACACACACACACACACACACAATTATATTGCTATTACACAAAAAATCCTTTTCAATTAACTCAAAGGAAGCCGTTTGACTCCTGAAGCTCCAGCTACAGCACAGAAACAGTCGCTGTCTTCCTCAGATATTAGCTAAACCACTGATTTAATCCTCCAAATATGAAATGTGCACTCTGAGCTTCTTCATCTATTTGTGAATACTTCACCATTTTCAATTATGAATCTGTTAAAACCTTATTTTAATGCCTGTAAAAAAAAAAAAAAGGTCACATTCAAACACGGCTTTTGCCACAAATGCTCTATTTTCCCGTAGAAAGGCCAATTTGATGCTCATCATGTGCCCTGATGTACCAAAGAGGGATTAAATATTCCAGTATTTCGCTAATCATTTATGAAATGCATAATTAGCACAGATGCTTGTTGAGTGGATTAGGAGTCATTGATTCTCTCTCAGGGTATATATAGTGTCTACCTAACCCTTACAAACTCCCCAAATAAAATATCCTGGATAATATGTACGCATCCTGTTGGCAGAGCTGCACCACGGTTCATATTTCATGCAACGTGAATGACTAATCCATGAAACGTGTGGGTGGGATGATTAACACAGACACAAGCACTGAAAATATGTTTGCTTTGAAAGTCTGAATGCGATACAAACACGGAACTATGAATAATTGGCAGAGAATGGGGAGCCTGTGCAGGTTTTAAAACTCTGAAACACAGTTTATGACTAATTGTGTTAAGTGAAAATGCAGTGGACTGTTTCTGGGATAATTAGCTTTGAAATGTTTGTTTAAGTGCTGGTAAGGGAGTTTCTTCCTCTGCTCAAAACGCAGCAGAGGAGCTCCGGGAGCTCGCCCATGGGCTGGGAGGAGAGGGAATGCCGCACAGGGGACGGGTTTGTTAAAGTGTACGTGGCTCCGGCTGAAGCTTCAGGACATCACGGGTCGTGTTTTGACTGTGGAAATGAGGTACATTTGCACATTTGGATCTACAGTCAGAATTTTTATAATAAATTCACACGCATTGATTAAGAATGTTGATCTGAGAATGATCACTATGTGCACTGTTAGCTTTACATTGGTGCAACTGTTAGAACAATCTGTTTCCTTTACTGCCTAGTATTCATTTTGTTGACTAATCATTTTAGTTATAGCACATTATTTTAAGTGACAATATTTGAGACTTTGACTAATTAAAAATAATACATGTGACCAAAAACTACACCAAAATATATTTAGATTTTTGTCCTCTAATAGAAACAAAACTATGATTTCGTCACAAGGGGACAAAAGAAATGCATGGGGTCATCTGGTCTTACACATTGATCACAACAAATATGTGTGTGTATTTACAAATATTATTACCATCCAATATCAGGTTGATCAATGGTAATTGACACTTAAAAAAAAGGCATAAACTCTAATGCTGTATATTTTATTTTTTATTTTTTTTTATTAAAATCTAACTGTGATTTAGTATTGACTCAAACTAGACTAGAACTGAAACAGGCCTGATGACAACATTTTTACTAACACACACACACACACACACACACACTCACACACACACACACACACACACACACACACAAACAAATTACAATTGTAATAATAGTAGTATTAAATATATATGCTATTTCTGTTTGTAGGAGTCTTGTTCGAAGTAGGATTTTTACAGTAAGACCTCTTGTTTACATTTTTTGAGAAGTCAAATTATATTTATGTATATATATATATATATATATATATATATATATATATACACACACATTATAATCTTTATTTTACCTTTTTAATTTAAACTAAGGTTTACTACTAACTATTAACTGTAACTACAGATGAAAACTAGCCTTTTGGCTAACTCTGGCGAATTCTACAGTTCTACAGTTATGTTAATCTGCACTGTCCTTGTAAATAAATACATTTCAAATTTCAATTTCAAACTCTGTAACATTTTAGCATTAAAATCTCCCCTATTTTTGTATATTAATAACATCAAAATTCCTATACACCCTGTGTCATTGGGATAAATATCTAATTTGCTGTTTACGGTAATGAATTCTTACAGTGAAACTCTTACTCATTGTGTAGAATTAGGTCAGTGTATGTTTAGTCATTAGATTTTCCGTTCAGAAAACGATTATTAGATAGAAATCCACACACCGACTGTATCACCATAAATGTTTTTACAACATTTTTATAATTACAGTTAACTCGACATATTATGTTGATCTAGTGTCGAAAAATTCAACGTCAAAGTAAGAAAACTTCATCAACGCTATAATACATGGATTATTTAGCGTAATGAAAATACCATTGGAGATTGGTAGAAATGTCTGATGTGAACCAACTGTGACCCAAACACTGCTTTTACTTCTTGAGGCAATTTCCGGTGATCAATGAGACCGTGAGAAAATATTTATATTAATTTATATTTATTATTATGAAGCACAATTAGTCTTTTATCCAGAAACTATACCCTCTTACTCCAAATGGCATCAAACAAACTTCCCTGTTATTCTTAAAAGTTCGTTCGAACTTTAATTGAACAACAGATTATTTGAGAGGCCAGTTGAGATAAATGTTCCTCCCAGTAAATGTTCCTCCCAGTTGAGGCTGTTTGAGGGAATTAGCCTGTGTCAGCAGTAAAGACTTATCAAGCACTAGAAGATATACTGCTCTTTGGAGTTGAAGCTTCACGGCTTTGCAAAGTTGAACGTGGAAACATCATTAATATGCAGACGCCATCAATAGAACGAATTCCAATCATCAGCAAATTAAACAGTTTTAGTTTTTTTTTAACAAGTGATTCTGTTTAAGAACCATAAACTTCCCCCAATTAATCAAATAATTCAAAGACTTTGCTCTTGATTTCTGTGTTAAAGTGCTGAGTTGGGGAAACTGGATAAATTCCCACTTGCTTGATGTGGGACTGTGGTAAAGCCTTTGTAAAATGAAATAATTGAATATTTAAGTTGTTCATATTCCTATTAATTGCCTAATAGACCCTTACTACTGATCTATTCCATTTTAGCATCATATATTTCTTCCCAACAAAGACCGTTGTTAACATGAAGCTTTTGTTTTTCCTGTGAGTACCTCTCAGTTTATGCAGTCGGCTTAAAATAGAAATAAGGCCCACACATTTCCAATGGCTTCACTGAGACCCCGTGGGCTTTTGGCCCTTAAAGGAGCAGAAGTCTTTGATAATGACTACCTGTTACAAAGGAGAAGCCCCCTCCCTTCCCCTTTCTTCTTCCAAAACTCCCAATAAATAGCTTCAAACGTGAGGGATGGTGATCGGTCCTTTGAGCAAAAGGAAGCATTGCAAAAGCATGAGATCAAGCCCTGGATTATTCGTCCCCATGCTGAAAAGCAGCCCTCTCCAGCTCATGGCCTGGTTATAATACTCATTGGTTTCCACAAGGAAAAGCATTCGGATTAAGTGGTGCCCCTTTCACATAAGCAACAAGTGACAAAGGGGGAGATTGGGCAACTAACCTGCTGTTTAGATAAATAAAGGTACTCTATCAGCTCTAATAATTGCTAACCCTCTCTCCTCTTGTCCCATTGTCCTCTGACAAGTGCTGCTTGGCCTCCTTCTAATTGCTGACAGATTTGATTTTTCAGCGACAGCAGGAGTTCTGTTTGTGGCCTTTACATGGAGTAATTACTCTCTCCCTGTCTCCAAACCACCACCTATTCTGCCCCGTCCCTTTTCTCCTAAATCCTCTTTCACAAGCTAAACTTCCCGCTTCAATATGAATACATTTCAGTTACATCTAAAGACGTTTTCAACAAGCTGTGGTAATTATCCAGCGCTGCCGAGCCGCGTAACGGTCTTAGATCTTTGAAGTGACACAGATGCAAGATCAGTACGAATTTACCTTTAGAGAATAACCGCTGGGTAAAAAAAAAAAAAAAAAAAACTTTTCAAGAATTATTGTCCGAAATAATTTGTTTGATACACTTTGAGCTCATAATAAAGCTGGTGAATAACCTGTGACGCTGTATTTTACAGTGTATCCAAAGGAACGGGAAGAGTTATGGCTTTTAAAATCTGACTAACAAATGACTTTCACATGCTGCGTTAGAGGGAGCAGATAAATGCTGGTAAGTGGTATTTATAGTAATTTGATAGGGCCGTATAGTATAGTATAGTATAGTATAGCATTGCATTTATTTATCTTCCTCCGTCTGGGTCTGGGCACCATGCATTGTCTTTTATCAGCTACTAAAATGCCACAGAGACTTCCAAGCTACTTTACATCATGACTTTATCCCTCTCATAAAACACTAAGAAAACATTAAAAGCATGTGTGGTCTGAGTTGACATTTTGTCCACTTTTATTTATCACATTTAGTTTGTTAAGCAGAAGGATGAAATCTAATTTAGTGAGACAACTTTATTCTTTTTAAACACAACAGCGAGCTTGTTCAAATGAAAAATGCTGTTGTATAAAAATAAGGCATAGTGAATATACATTATGTGTCTTCATTCAAGATGCATGACTTTTTTTGCAAGTTAATTCATTTTGAATGGAGAAAAATGTAGAAAGGTACAGAAAATAACAGTAAATTCTATGTCAGAACAAAATTGAGTGATACTTCCATAATCTCTAACTGGTAAAATGTGTATTGGTTATTATTGGTTTGGGCCACTATTGAAATATATATATTTTTATTGTAAATTCCCATTATTGTTGTGGACTTACTCACTTCAGTTCATTTCAGTTCACTTTATCAGTTTATTTTCAAATACCTAATACATAATTACAAGAAATGTACACAAAGAAGGACAAATTGTGTTGTCTCCGGTTTTACATATTTGAATGGGGGGTAATGCTTATTTAAACCTGCCCCAAATCAAAAATGTAATCTCTCATGATACCCTATAATGTATATACCCCCAGAAACCAAAATTATAATGCATTAAAAAAAAAAAAAGAAATTAAAAAAAAAACAACAATAACAAATACAAAAATGTGAAAATAGTAAATAAATAGCATCATACTGTATTAAAGTCACATGTCAACTCATTCAATTCTGTACATTGTGAAAAGCATTTCTCTGTGTGTGTGTGTGTGTGTGTGTGTGTGTGTGTGTGTGTGTGTGTGTGTGTGTGTGTGTGTGTGTGTGTGTGTGTGTGTGTGTGTGTGTGTGTGTGTGTGTGTGCGCGTGCGTGCATGTGTGTGTGTGGTGGCAAAGAAAGAAATAGTCTGACATTTCTGACACCCTTTTACCACCAGTTTGACTGCTGGGTCAAATTGATCTGAACAGTATCTATGTGATTGCAAATATGTAAGATGAACCATTTTCATAATATATGTTGATTACACTAATTAAGACAAGCAGAAGAAGTTTCATACTGAAAAAAATACTTTTTCCTCGATCTTCAAACTTTAAAACGGGTAAATTTGACCTGTAACATAACAGGAGGGTTACGTTGCCATTTACATTATCAAAATAAATCAAATCAAATGAAATAAAACATTAGTTTATATAATTTTAACTGTATATAATTTAATACACTGTATTTTCTTCATTGAGAAGGTATTTTTTGGCTCCAGGAGGATTTTAATCCAGGTGAGATGAGGTTAAATGGTTCCTTGTAGAGTAAAGGCTGCAGACCCCTGGTACCAGTTAGAAAAGCATTAAATACTAAATGTTCACGGTTTCACTTTAATTAGAGGGCAACATGATAGAGGAAGGCTAGCAGTAACTTAAAAAGGTAGGACAACATGAATCACTTTTTTTTTTTTTTTTTTTTTTTTTCTAATTTATGCAATTGTTTAAGTTTCATGAAATTTCATAGAGGAGGTCAGAGGTATAACCTGAACAAGCATTCGCCGCTTGATTCATAAAAGCAGTTTCAGTTAAGATGGTACAGTGGAGCATGTCGACTGCAGTAAAGTGGTATTCTAAATATTCCTGAACCCATTAAATCCAGATGTGGGAAAATATGAAATCCCATAAATTACTGCGGGCTGATTAACTCTTTGAAAAAGAGCATCGCTCATGATTTAAAGCAGCTTTTTAATGATCATAGAGGATGCAGGCTTTCTAAATAGTGGCAGCAATAGATGAACAGTCAGAGAGATTCTTAAGGAGGAGACACTGATTGAGGACTTTCAGGTATTTGGTCGTATCTCACACTCACAAGCATGTGCTGCAGAGGTACTGTACATGTCTGACAGAACATGTGGACGACCTATTTGTACTGATTATTACTGTGAGTGATGGGTTGTGTTTTTTTTTTTTTTTTTGTGTTGAGATGTATGAAAAATATCAAAACTCTTATTTGGGGCGGGGAAAAAAGGCTTTGATTTGGTTGTTGAAACTGTGGTGAGGAACACATGCAGAACATTGTCGCTTCTTTTCAAAATGCTTTCACAGCTTAAACAAATTTATTAAAACTTCCTTTGATTGACAGGTGAGCGCTCTCCCACAATGTCTTCTTTTTGCTCTCACATTCCTCGTAAGCAGCTGTGTGCACGTTTTTTCGGATGAGATGAAGGCTGAAAATCTGCACCGCACACACACACACACACACACACACACACACACACACACACACACACACGACAAATGTAGAACAAGCAGGACTCTTATACGAGCCTCCACAGCCCTGAATGTGTAACTCATGCCATATTTCAGAACTATTTTTTGAATCATTGCGAGTGTGCTAAATGCAATGGGTGTACAGTACACTGTCATAATAGTGTAATTAGCAAAGTACTCATGTTACTGTAATTGAGTTGCTTTTATGGGTACTAGTATATTACTAAATCAGTCATTTTACTTGTACTTCAGTACGTTTTAAAAGAAGTGAAGTCATTCATTACATTTCTACACCCAACCATTACTGGGTAAATTATTATTTCTTTGTTTTAAAACAATGGATGAACATTGTGAAACTACAAAAAAAATAAAATGACCAGACAACAATTAAATGCATCACATCATAGCCGACCAATTACATCAAACATAACGCATCACGCCAAAACAGCATTAAATGCCGGTTATTCTCGTTTTTATTTTGAATTAAACTTATTAGTGTGAAAATAATTGTGCAATATCTGGTCTCTTCCTTTTTAAGTTTATACATGAGATGTTTACTGTATGAAAGGGAACCATGGTAAGATTTATTACCAAAAATAAACAGAAACTAGCAACTTTTATTTAATTGTGCCACTTTTTACTTGTACTTGTGCATTTTATGTATGACTTACTTGTACTTGCACTTGAATGCAGTTTCAATCAAGTAACAGTACTTGTACTTGAGCAAAATATATCAGTACTCTTTACACCTCTAGTAATTAGTGGATATTTAAATGTCAACAAACGGCAGCTTGATTTAATAATTTTTAGTTTTAAAAACCATTGCTTGAAATTCCTGCACCGACGTAAATGAACGCTATCTGTACATAAAAAAAAATTGTTAAACTTACTCAAATGTAAAGAAAAAAAAACCTCTCCTAATGCATTTTAATGTAACATAGTCACAATAAAGACTACAGTGTGACTGTCAAATAGTTACTGATGGCTCAGGATTAGTTTGTAATTAGAAACTGTCTGTAACATCTAGAAGAAGAAAGTAATAGTAATAAAAGTTTTCAGCATTTGCCTGATTTGCCTCTGACACCAAAAACAACGCAGCAACAGGCGAATCTTACTTCCCATGTTTCCCGTGCTGTGCCTGAGTGGTAGTTATGTTTCCCAGTCTCACTGAGTCACAGGCACAGCGGAGGTCTGTGCAGGTGGCACGGCTGGAGAGCCCGGCGGGGTTTTTTTCTTCTTCTTCTCCCTCTCCTTCTTCTTCTCCTTCTTCTTCTTCTTCTTCTTTACAGGTGCTTATTAGCACATATGAGCTGCCACATGTTCCCAGCCTGGCCACCGCCTGAGGGGGCAAAATCAACCCTGGCCCATAATCTCTGCAGCCTAACACCAGGCCCTCGCTCACACTCACGGGGGCACATGGCGGAGCGTTTATGAAGCACGGCACAAGTGTTTTCTTGTCATCTTTTCTCTCTCTGCCCTATTTCTCTCCTCCCTGAACTGCTGGATAACATTTGAGAGCTTTCTTAAAGTGCAAGGTCAGGATGAAATATGAGATAGATAGAGATACAGATGAGAGATATCTGTTTCCAAAGGTAGCACTGGTTTTTTTTTTTTTTTTCAAACCGTATCAAAGTTCTCAGCTTGAAATGTTTTGCACCTGGTGGACATGACAGAAACCCATTGTCATGTGTGAGTGTGTGCGTGCGTGCGTGTGTGTGGATTGAACATATCGCGTTTGAAGTGGGCATATGGTCGTCGCATTTGCATTTAATGCCCTTCAGATTACTTGTTTTAACTCGTGCTAAACACCTCACTCAGTTAGAGCTAATTTGATGAGGTCATGCTATGACCCCGTGACCTGCTCTCTCACTCCCTCTCTCTTTCCATGTTCTCTAAGTAAAACCAGCTGAGTCACAGAGCGGGGGGCTAGTTGGAGGTTAAGGGGGGAGTGGGTCTCTGAGCTGATAGTCAGTCTGATGATTCGCTCTGCGGCCGTGGAAGCTTCACTCGGTTGTTCCTGAGCTCCATGGAACTCTCTCCTGAAGCAAGGCATCCAGTCAAAACATATTCAGCGGACCTGGAAAGAATAACAAATGTTCCAGCTTCTTATCGCTCGAACTTACCACTTTGAAGAGAGGATTAGTCTGATATACATGGAGCTGGGAAGAGAGGGAGAGTGAGAGAGAGAGAGAGAGAGAGTGACCTCTAAGACCCCTATTAGGACATTTATTTTCCTTTGCTTGGGTACACTTTCTTATGTTTCAGCTCTCCTCACAAAAGAATTAGCTGTGCCTTTTCTGACACATTCAATCGTAAAATTACGTTTAGCAATGAAAACATGGAGATTCTTTACATTTGACTGAAAACGCTGAATTATTATAATAGGCTATTTAAAGCAGCACACCAAAAAAAGACGACTAGAACTTGTGCGCTTGAGCGCATACACACACACATTCAGACACACACACTATCACACTCGCGGCTGTTAACATGAAATGTCTTCCATAGGAATAGTAAAAGCCCTGTTAAGGAATGTTACCGAGGAGCATTACTGATCCACAGCGGCAACCCCGGCTCCTTTCTATTCCCGCAGACTCAAGTGTTGTCCAGACTCCAGAGAATAGTCCAATATGGTCTGAGGGGCTACATTTTCCTAACCTCCAAGGCCACCGCCGTGAAGGCGCCTCAAGAGAGCCACTTTTGTGTCAAAGGGGGAAAGCCATTCAACTCAAGCACGGCCTCTGGCTTTTGATCAGTTCACAAGTTACAGTTTTGTCGAGGCCCCTTTTCTCATGCAAATAGGAAATCTTCAAACGCAGCGCGGAAATACATCTCTTTCGGATGTACCCTAATAGGTAGAGCTTTTAACATGGGAACTTTACCAGCCAAGGACTTGCTTTAAAGCCTCCTCAGAGGAGTGAAAAGCAGGCTGAGCGCCCAGGTGTGGACAGTTCCCCCCCCCTGTATAAGAACTTCTCTCTAATCGAGGTTCCCCGCAGCCAATAGCTTTGTATGTGCACAGGAGACCACATTGACTCCCAATTAAGGGATTAGGATAAAGATTATCAGAACCATTTGCAAAACACATAATATCGACCGCCTTTCCCACAGCACTTTGGATCTTCACTCTCCTACAGCTGCCTCATCTGCAACTTTATTGTTGTAGAAGAAGCAGCTGTTCCAGAGCCCAACGTGTTTTAAAACTGTTGCTCTAAGACACACATTATCCTGGATAAACAGTCTTCATTGGTTTCTGACGAAGTTCTGTTTTCATGAGCTTGTGAAAATAAGATTTATTAATTCTCCCTCGCCCCATACATAATCCTAATTTGAGGAGTTATTTGTAGATTGGGGTTGAAATAATATGGCACAAAGGCCTTTCCCGAGTGGTTTTTATATCCGAAAGTGTAGGAAAGTCAGGTTTTATTTTGTCTTTGTTTCGCCTGTTTCCTTTGGCACTTTGAAAGTGTTCATTATGCTCCCATTAAAGTTTGTGTTGGTGGAATATTGGGATGAGGAAGGCAGAAGGGAGTGAGAGGGGGTGAAGCAAACTCTCGTCAAGGTCATGTTCCATTGGAATGAGCCAACAATGCCAGTTCTAATCCCTCCCTCTCCTCAGTGCTCTGACCCCATACCCATGGCTTTTAGGGCTCCGCTTTGGGAAGCCCCAGCTAGCCCCAGTATTAGGCAGCCAACAGCACACGGATTTTCTGTCAATTAGCACCAATTGTGCCGGACTCCAGTAATGCTCAAATACTTTCTAATACCGTTTAATTTTTTTTTTTTGCTTCTTCCTCTCTTCTCCTCCTTCTCTTTGGCTTAATCAAGATTGTCAGCCCTCTCTTTCGCCTTTTCTCATTTAAAATAAAAGAGTTGGGGTTTAATTTGGCATTAAGGAGTGTAGAATGGGTCTCGCCAGCACAGCGTCTGTTAGAGGGACAGAGCGAGGGGAAGAGAGTAAATCATTTTATAGGAGATACTGTGAAGGACTTGTTTAAACAGGCCGTGAGCCTCAGTGTGCTGCTACATTAGCGAGGAAGTCAGCTTTGTGCCGGAATAACGTGTTGCCTTAACTATTGTGCCCCCTACGGTGGAAGGGTTTGCTGGGTTTGGATTAGAAGACTCCATTACATTACCCTAATAACTGGATAAATCCGCCTCATCCAGTGCAACTGATCCTCAAGTATTAGCGCTCATGGCTCGTTACCGCGTTTCAGCAGCTGATCTTCAGACAGTTGATTTCTCATTATGGCAGAATGATAGGAACACACAGCTGCAGGACAGGATGTCTGAGCGTGCCGCCATGTGTAACTTTTCTTTTCTTTCAAAGGGTTACGTGCGGCACTAGCATTCCAGCCGTTTATCACAGCGTGTGTTTAAAACTGGCAAAGCAATAAACAAAGTTAACCAGCCTCCCTTCAATTTAGGAGCGTAAATGATCATCTTCAGTCTGCTATGAGGGAATTTCCACATGGATGGATTTTATTACTATAAAGAATGTTTCCTAGTTTTCCAAATAATTGACTCTGTACTATCTATAAAAGCAGCTAATCATTATAAAGCATGGCAGTTTCTCACTGTTTAATTATACATCTGTTGCAGGTGTCGGGGCATGTCAGAGGCTTGGTGATGAGACACACGGGCAGTTTTTATTGTGCTCTTCAATTCAAAGTTGTCTCTATTATCTTTTAAAAGCTGGGTTTGTTTTCACACTAAAAGAAAAGGGAAATACCTGCTGGAAGGGTATAAAAAGAGGGGGAGCAGGTATGATGGCAGCATAACCATCTGTATAAGGAAAAATATGATTAAAATGTAAATACTTTTGTCATTTTACATCAAAGTGGATGTAGGATTACATCCATTACACTGTTTGAACATATATGAGGATTTTTTTTTTCCTTATAAAGCCTGACTTCTTTGATGTTAACTGTTCGGTCCAAGTAAGCCTGAGGACGAGTGTGAATTATGACTCTTTGTTGAATAGATTTTGGTACGGCGTCTGCTAACCATTCCAAAGAATTTTTCGCATAATTATGTAACTTTTATTTTATATAAACATTAAAAAAAAAATGTAAATTTAACCCTACACTAAGTATTCTCAAGATACAGTGGATCGACATTTATTAAACAGTATCTAAATACGAATTTAGTTATTCTATTGTCAATGGAAGGCAAGGCAAATGTATTTGTATAGTGCATTTCATACACAAGACAATTCAATGGGCTTTACATGAAAAAAAAAGTGCAACAGAAAACACGTAACAGTATAAAAATCAATAAGAACATTAAAATCAGCAATAAAAACATTAATATCAGCAGCGAAAACATTAAAATCATCAGTAAAAACATAAAAATCAGCAGTAAAAACATAAAAATCAGCAGTAAAAACATAAAAATCAGCAGTAAAAACATTAAAATCAGCAGTAAAAACATTAAAAATAGAAGTAAAAACATAAAAATCAGCAGTGAAAACATTAAAATCAGCAGTAAAAACATAAAAATTAGCAGTAAAAACATAAAAATCAGCAGTAAAAACATTAAAATCAGCAGTAAAAACATAAAAATCAGCAGTAAAAACATTAAAATCAGCAGTAAAAACATAAAAATTAGCAGTAAAAACATAAAAATCAGAAGTAAAAACATAAAAATCTCCCTCTCAGTCACACACAGTAAAAAAAGAACGCCTTTAACTTAGATTAAAAAATGTTCACATTGAATGGCTGATTTCATATTAATATAGTTGATAGTGTTGATCTAAAACATTATTTTAAGGTAAAATATTGAGACTATGACTTATTAAGAAATATATACATGAGAACAAAAACTATATCAAAATGTATTGATATCTTTGTCAACTAATATAAACTAAACTATAATTTTGTCACATGAGACTAAATCTAATCAAATCAAATCTGTCTGTGTTTTTACAAACGTTAAAATCTTCTCATATCAGCTTGATAAATAATATTTTTAAAATGCATAACCCCTCATGCTTTATATTCTAGTCGAAACAAAGTTGTGTTTCAGTAAAACAATGACTGAACCTTGCTGTCAAAATGAGCAGTGTTTGGGAGGAGCTCAGGTGAGGTCAAAGGTCAGCAGTCATTAGTGGTGCAGCTTCCCTTCATAGTGTTAATATGGGGTCAGACTGTGGACCAGAAACCCACAGACGCTGCTGCTGCTTCTGGCACTTTCCATCATATCCACGGTTGCTGTTTTCACTGGGGGACTAAAAACAATCCGCCTGCTGTTCCCCTCGGCCCGGCCGGTGCTGACCTTGCCCTTGGGCCACACCACCTTCCACAACCCCAGCTGTTGTCACTCTGCAACGGCAGAAAGAAGGAAAAAAAAAAAAAGACTCTACTGCGTGCTCTTTGGTCGGAGCCCATTTCATTTGCTGTGGGTCCTTCCTGCAGGTGTGATCAGGTTTTACCCCCCCGTTAGATTACAGCACAGGCCAAACACTGAGGCAGTCCTCCTGCCTTGGTCCTGCGGGTTTGGTCCAGGGCCTCCAAATGCCTTTTAGATCCCTAATCCTAAACACTTAAGCCCTTCCTGATGGGTTCAGCTCCAGGTCCCGGAGATTTAACCAATCCAAATAGTGAGAGCACTAAGGGGTCGAGTTCGGCCGGGTTGCCTTTTGCCCTTTTCTTCCTTAAATTCAGTGTATTAAGCTTTTTCCCACTGATTGAAGATCTATAGATGCAGTTGTGAAAACACGAGTTCCATACATAGTTAGTTTACACTTTACCTGATGCTTTAGCTCAGTGTTTCTCAAACGGAGGTACGTGTACCCCTTGGGGTACTCAATGGCACTACAGGGGTTACATTAGCAGTAGAAAGTGGAAAATGAGCAAACAAAAGCTTTAAAAATATGGGTTTTTATCACGTTTAATTCTACTTAAAAATAATAATCGTAATAATGATGATGAAAATACAAGAGTCACTCTTTTAAATGATAAAACATTATAGAAATTAATCTTTTCAGGAGACATTAAATACAGTTAAATTCCACTTATTTACAAAATTAGATATCACTAATTCATTCAATCATTATGATCTATAGTTGTTTTTTAATAGACTTATGAGCAAAATGTAGTAGTCGGACAAAAAGGGGGTACTTGGGTTCAGAAATAAGAGATAGGGAGTACTTGAGTCAAACAAGTTTGAGAACCACTGCTTTAGCTCTTAAACTTTACATTACACTTTTTTTGCATTATTTTCATTTTCTGATTTTTTCCTGAGGAGTTGGGGTTCATATTTTTTGCATAAAACCCTAAAAGTGTCATTTAATGTAAAGAGTTTTAATAAATCTGAGATAAATAAGTGTCCGAAGAAGAAAGAACCTGACTCTGTTCCTGCGTACTGCACGGATTGGTTGAATCTTTCTTAGTTTCCTGCTGCTGTTTGAGTAAACATGGCCGTCCGAGTCTCCACCTGTTTCAGGGTGCCTGAGAAATGGACTTTTCCTGAAAAAGTCTGTGACCTTTGACCCCAGAGGAGCAGGAAGGGGCTGCCAGCAGGCAAATGCCCTCATGTGTGGCCAACTGCCATTTAACCCCATAATTGTTACAAGGCAGCTCCTGGCCCATCCAAAACTTGGTATCCGGAAATCACCCTTAAACAATCAAATAAACGCACATGCAGGGAATTTGCTGAGCCCAGGGCGTTTGGATGCAGCTAGAGAAGGAATGATTACACACGACACCTTTGCTGTGCACGCATCAATAAGTAGAAGCATTTTTAAAAACATTTCTATCACCTAATGGTGCATATATTCTCAGGCATGAAATCATGTTGTTTTCATAGAATAGCTAATTGAAACATGGCTAAATGTTTTATTTTAACACCTCAGATAAGTTTAATTTTTGTTTGCGGTTGAATCCCAGTGGGCCACAACAGGCCACATTGGAGATACAGTATCCACTTTACCTTTATCAAGCCCCGCTCCGGCCCATCAGGCTTTCTATGTGGTTGGCTGCACTTGGTTATTTTTTCCATCCCTGCACATTTGCTTCTTTACTCGGCGCTCACCTCCAGACTCGAGCTTAGAGTGTTTCCCCCAAGCAGCCCCTCTGATAGCAGCGGCGCTCGGTGATTGCTTCCCAGGATCAGAGCAGCATGCAGCACGAGCAGGCGGCTCAACATGCCACACATGCTGCCTGGATCAAAGGTCATTCTTGGGAGCCCGGGATTACGGGGGAGGTAAAATTATATTTTTTATCCCCAATGCTTTGTTTTTGATCACCCTATCTGACCCCCTTTCCAACCCACACTCCCACGCCACCTCCTCAGGTTCAGGTGTTAGTTTTCACCAGGGGCTCGGAGGGCTGATGGAGGGTCTAGGTTTTGCTAATGTTGAAAAACAACAGGCAGATTGGATGCAACCTTGAGCGTAGAGGGTTTTTTCTTTTTTTTTTTGAAAAGAGATCTAAAGAGGCTCCCAAGGTCAGTGGATGTGGGAACTGCTGCTGTCTCCCGGGTGTGACGGAAATAACGCCTGAATCAAAGACGGCGGATGAGTGATTCGCTCATTGAGGTCACATCTATTTATTACGCGTATCACATGTTCAGCTGCTCTGCGAAAGAAGGGACAGTAATGACACCTGATGTTTGTCATCAGCAGGTGTCAATAACTTGTCATCTAACAACCCGCTCGCTCAGCACACTTCAACCCTCTATTCGCCCGCTCGTTTATTATTCAACGTCACTTTAAGTGCGTCTGGCTGTTTTCAACGGCGGCCATTGTTTGTTTTTTTTTGTTTTTTTTAATATTTTGGTATCCAGAACCTCCTCAAGCCTTTAACTACAGAGCACTGTGTGGCTCATATATATAAAGCTCAGTGCGTTAAATTAGCACAGAAAGCTCTGCATTGTATTAACATCAAAATTGTTCACATTTGTAAACAAATAAAGCAAGTACGTTATGACAGTGTGTCATTGACTCAGTCTTGTAATTTCAAGGCTATTGTAAAAAATGTCATGGTGTTTTTTTTCCATCCATTGTAAGGACGCTCGACATCAAACAATTCTGACAACAACAAAAAAAAAAGTCTGAGTTGTAATTATTAAATTATAAACTATATGTGTCATATTATGTCTCTGGGGCGTATTTGTTCAGTAAATGTTTTTAAATGTGTCTGCGTCTCCCCCTAAGCACTCATTCATCAAGTGGAATTAATTATGATGTTTAGCAAATGCAGGATTTTCATGTTTACAGTCAGCCAGAGTGTTTATATATGCAGGGTGGAAAAAATAACTGTTTACAAGTTACTATTTCAAAGTTTAAAGCTCAACATAGGTCACTAACATCATTAAAAACACTTTTATTTCATTTTTAACCTGAATAGGGATTAATTATAATTAGATTAATTATATTATTTTACATAGGCTCACATGTATTACAACAATTGCATTTATATGGGTGTAAAACATTATTGGACATTTCAGTATAGTGCATTAATTTGAATGTTACAAACCTAAAACCCTAATAAAAGTTAAAAAGCTGAAAAATGTCAAAGGAGAAAAAAATCTTAAATCTAAAAAAAATGAAAATTATTTATTACAAATACAAAAACAAATACCATATTAAAAATATATGTATATATTTAATTGTTATTATTTTTAGATTGGTTATATGCAGATTAAGGACATCACAAAAAATGATTTATTATATGATCATAGATTAGACTATGGTTTTTCAACCTTGGGGTCGTGACCCCATGTGTGGTCACCTGAAATTTCTAGTAATAATAAAATCAAAAAATACTGAATAGAATTATATTTGAGCATTTATGTATTCATCTATTTTGCACAATTTTTAAAAAACTTACATAATAATAGCACAGAAATACTGTAGATAAACAGGCAGGAAGCTGCAAAGAGCTTAAATAATTATTATGCTTTTTCAAATTAAAATACCATACGCAATCTTAAACAACTGTATTCTACACTTTAACTTTCTCAAATATAAATCTAGTTCAAATAAAATGGAACATAAAAATATCTGAGCCTGCACATCTGGTCACTTTGTGCACTTGGCTACTCTATTTGTAGCCCAGTATAACATGATTAAAAAAATAAAACCTAATTTTAGAGAAAAAAAAAGTCACCAGAAATCTGTAAAAAATGGGGTCACAACATGAAAACGGTTATGAATCACTGGGTTAGACCCTGAGTATGATTTGTTGTTTTTACAATAATAAAAATACATTTCCAAAGCATTATTTTTGAGTTTAAAAAGGATATAAATAACTGTAAATTCCTATTATTTTGATATTTTCAGGGAACATTTTTAGTTTTGACTTTTGCATATGGGTTTATATGTGACATGCAGTAATTTTGCAGTAAACTCACAGTGTCTGCCTTTAAATGTCTCATGGCTCTGGTTCTAACCCTGTGTGGCTGAAGGAGGAGAGTCGAATAGGCAGTGGATCACGAGCCCCCAGAGGAGAGTACTGGGGAAGATGCTGCACCTCCATGTGGTTCCAAAGGCTCTGACAGACTGGGAGAGAACCATTAAGCAGTGTGTTATTTACACATCATAAGCCAGTCTATTATATTGACATCCAGACGACCCAGTACACCACTGCTCTGTGCATTCTGCGGCCTCGCTCTCTGTTTGCTCTCAACACCAGCATGCTGATTGGGTGATTCCTTTTTCCCCCCTGGATGTGACATTCCAATGCTCCGGACTATGTGCAAGATCTTTCCTTCTGAAATAGTCTGAAAGCATTCATTACCCGCCGAGAAATGAGACAAAAGGTCATGAAAGCGGCGTGTCGGGGTGGAGCCATATGAAGTGAAGGTGGGGTTTACAATCCAATTGGGGATTAAGTTATCTCTCATATCTCTTACTTACAATAAATCCACACGTCTCCATCAGAAATGCCTTGTTTAAACTCTAGAAGAGCATGAAGCAAATGTTTGACTTTATTTAAAATTCATTGTTCAGTATTACATTGGACGCTTGGGGTGAGGCCTCTATGATTGCAAAGGTGAGCAGACAGGCTGCATTTCTTTTTTATATATATAATTATTTTATTCTCCTCTAGAATATACAGAACACATCTAGTTTTTGTCTCTACAGCCCTCTGCCATTTACCAATTGCAATCATAATATTTGACATCCTATAATGGGATAGCATCCATGAGTCATTCCTGCAACTTCAGTTGACACAGGTGCCCCAAGGAAAATACACCTATTTTGGCTATTGGTGTGAATGAACTGTCTGTGAGCCCTTTTAAAGTGATAATGCAGATATAGAAGAAACACCCGGATCAGTCGACATTAGTACTGCAGGCTTTGCAGTAAATACTTAGGGGTGGGAACCTCTGGGTACCTCATAATACCACACGTGATAACGATTATCTCACAATATGACAATACTGCAAATAACGATATATTGGTCAGAAATCAATCTACGATAATCTATGACATAACCAAAAAAAAAAAGATTAAGATAAAAAATACAAATTTCATTTTATATCTCTGAAAGACTGTACTTTGTAAAAGTGTGCTATGAACAGTGACACTATTTTAGTGCAACATTTCTGTAAATAAGTGTCAACATACCAATGTAAACAAATATGTATCTCCAATAGTGCTTTTTGTAAACAAAAAATAGGGTGTTTCTTACCAGTGACACCATTATAGTGCAATATTCCAGTAAACAATATACTGGTTCCTTCAACAAACAGTGACAAAATTGCTGTGAAGACCTACCTGCACATTTTAGTGAAAAAGCAGAAAAGGTTTTTTAAAAAGATAATAATAATAATTATTATTTTTTTCAAAAATCGATAGTTAGCGCGAACATATCGATAATCAATCGTGCAAAAAAATATCGCAATATATCGGCGTATGGAGATATCGTCACACTCCTAATTTCTAAGTGTTCACTAAAAGACATTTGGCTTCATATAAGAAATATTACATGTTTCATTCACATACTGATGGGATTATGCATTGTTATATAATATATTAAAGTATCTAAAAAATATATAATAAATTATATTTATTTTTAACTCCTGCTTGGACAGCAGCTATACATCTCTGGCCTATGTTATGCATTATAACCCATTTTAAGCCATTATAAGCCTCCACTATTTCAATTTTGAGTATAAACATGATGGATTACCATCATATTCATCCATTTGCAGAAATTTAGATTTGAATTTTAAATAATTGAGGGAATATGAAACAAGGTCAAAGGAACTGCTCAGTGCATCACAGTTAAATGATTAAAAAAGGTTGATCCATGAGTCTATACAATCGTTCATGTTTGTTTGATCTAACACTCATCTGTAGTGTGTGAAATGTGAGGTCCTTGTTGTAGTGGGGATCCCTTAAAGTCCTTCATGAACTAAGGTGTAGGCACTGCTAACACAAGCTGTAAAAAGGTATTATAAAGGGAAGTGTCATCAACACAATTATAGCTCATGACTTTTCATTGTAAATCGAAAAACAATATCATTAAAAGGCCAAAAAAAAATCAGATGATCACAGATAGATTTTTTTTTTTACCAAAAAATAAGTTTTAAAAGTAAACAAAGCAAAGTCTAAGATTGACGCACGAGAGTGTCGTGTCACATCTGTCTGTCATCTGTGTGTGTTTGCACAGTGTGTACAATGAGTGAGCTTGAATAAAGTGGATTATTAATAATAATAATAATAATAATAATAATAATAACTTAGCAGTACATTGAAATTCAGCAAATGCTGCACAAATGTTGCATTTTAGAAAATATTTAATTTGAGCTAAAAACTCAGAATCAAGCAAAACATTTTTTGATTTTTAATTTTCTTTAGTTTTTTTTAGTTTTATTCTAATCATTTTAATTTTCAATAATATATAAACATAATAAACAGTTCATATCGTCACTTTTTGTATAAAAGGAAAATATTGTACAACTTAACCGAAACAGCCAACTAGTGCAACATTGTTGTGTCTTTTTCACTTCCAATTGACCCAGAACAAAAAATTAAATGTTAGATAAGTTCATACTTCCTACTTCTTTTCGTTCATGTAAATTAAGACGTGTAAGAATTTGAAGATGCAAGACACTGTTTTGTTGTTATTTCTTGATGTTGATTTTTCTTTTTAATTTTACTCAAAATTGTTTTTAAGTTGTCATAACATGATCAAAATAAATAATTAAAATACAATTACCAAATAAAAAAAATCAAAAATAAAATAACACTACAATAAACTAACTATCAGTTGTTAGTGAATACCTTGTCCCATCGTCTCCTTCCAGTAGCACCACATGAGCTGTACAGTCCCATTGGGAGGACTCTGTGTGGTTATCATACTCCATCTAGTGGCTGCAGAGGGTTAGAGGAGGAGAGGAAGAGGAAGAGGAAGAGATCAAGGAAGGTTGACTTTACAACAAGCTACAAGAACCCTAAAGATCTAGAATATCTGCTTTCTCCACATAGATAGATAGATAGATAGATAGATAGATAGATAGATAGATAGATAGATAGATAGATAGATAGATAGATAGATAGATAGATAGATAGATAGATAGATAGATAGATAGATAGATAGATAGATAGATAGATAGATATTGATGTGTGAGAGCTATGTCCTCTACGTTCTCCTCTGTTTTCCCTTGCTCAAACCTATTATCCAATTGAAAACTGATCTTCTACAAACTCCCATGTTCGCTCCTCTCAGAGAATAAATGCAACAAAATTGATCTCAGGTCTCTGAAGTGGGAGCAGCAGAGCTGGAGTTTACAGATGGGACCATTTTATTCCTCTCTGGTGGCAATTTACAAACATGGAGAGAAAGAAGTGAGAGCTCTCCACTTCAACCTGTGAGCCAAATGCTGAAGTTCCACCTGCTTCGTAACCTCACCGGAGCCCAATTTCCCTGCATGGACATGGAATGAAATGGAGCGGTGTCAGTGTGGAACAATGTGTGGTAACGATTGAACAGAGTGGAGTGGGAACGTTGAGCATAAAGAGCAGCCAGTTGGAAGAGCTGCTAATGTATTGTGACTGGTGCTGTCAGCAGTTCAGCACCACACTCTCTTCCTGTAATTTTCAGCCTTCTCCACTGCACTGATACCATTTCAAACGCCTGTTCACCATCACTCATGGTGAAGCCGACGTGTTCCAGTTTCATGTTGGGTTTTATTAAAGAGAGATGCTTACAGAACACCTGTGTGACTGGGAAAGGGCTGGGTTCAAACTGTCACTGTACAAAGGGAGAACACAGAACACATGTGAGGACTGTATATATGAATAACTCAGCTACAGTCTAGATTAGTCTCACTATTTGATATTTAGGACGTCTACATGGAATTTGTTTTATACGAGGTATGGAAACACCTACGCACTGGTGAGTATTGGCAAGGATGTTGCAATACGATACGTATCACGATACTTGGGTCACGATACGATATTATCACAGTATCATGATATATTGTGATATATCAAAATTAAACGTAGAGATGAAAAATGAAGTTGTTGTATACAGTATGTTCATCAAAAGATATTGATCAACAAATTTGCTTCAAAACATCCTATTTATAATTATTATTATTATTATTATTATTATTATTATTATTATTATTATTATTATTATTATTATTATAAACCCTAACCCTACCGGAGGAAATGGCATCATTTTTAAGGTTTTTATGTAGGAACAGGAGCTGGTCAACATGCCCAGTAGTTAGGCTGCTCCGCTGAGAAGTGACAATGTCTCCAGCAGTAGAAAAAAACACACATCCACCAAAATGTGAAAAATACAATAAGAAAAATATTGATTAAATATCAGAATTATTATTATTTAATTTTTTTATCGATTAAAAAAAATAAAATAAAAAAATCGATTTAAAGTCAACACGCAAAAAATCGCGATATGTTGTGAAATACATGTTTTCCCCACACCCCTACATGCAACCACTTAAAAACGTATTTCAATGTGAAAGAAATATAATTACCTTTTAACATTGTACATGCAAGAATATGGTGGAATAATATATCCAGAGTAAATAAGTGAAGAAAATCCTATAGTTTATACTGTCTCAATACTGTCAATATGTCTCACTAATTGCAGCATATACTTCAAGATAAAAACCATCTGTATTGTCCCACTTGTTTAGTCATTTTGTTATTGTTGTTTGTTTTGTTTGTTTTATATATACTGTATATATATATGAAAGTAAAGGCTTATAAGTGTTCATGTTACTGTAACTAAGTTGCTTTTATGTGTACTTGTACTTTTTTGGGTATGTTTCTAAATCAATAATTTAATTTTACTCGTACTTAAGAATGTTTGAATTTTGAATTTTTCCTTAATAGAATCCATTAGTGTTATTTTATTTAAAAAAATAATAATTGCACATCTTGACAAACCTTTTATTTCATACAGATGCCTTTGTGGAAAATAAATGAAGATTTGGTCTTTTCTTTTTGAAGTTTAAACATGAGATGTTTACTGTACGCAAGGGAACGTGGCAAGATTTATTACCAAAATTAAATGTGGGGGTGAAAGTAACTTGTACCTTTTTCTTTGAATACTATTTAAAGGTACGGTAGGTAATTTTCTCCAGATACACTTTTTGGTAACACTTTATAATAACCATCATCTATAAAGGGTAAACAATGGTAAATAGATGGTTAATTAACCTTTAGTTAATAGTTATTTACTGTTAACAAACAATAAAATGATAGTTAATAATGTTTTTTAATGATTTGTAATGCTATAATTGACGTTATATTAACAGTTTATTGATGCACACATTATAACATACACTTTATAAAGTGTTTGTTAATGAATAACAAAGAATTAGTAAACCTTGATTATGGTTTATATATTTAACATCTATAAACATTACAGAGACACATGGACCAGATATTTGTTAATGGTTTATAAATGTTTTATGAAACATCTATTATCATTATTTGGATGGTTATTATACAGTTGGAACTGAAGATTATAATCTAATGCTTTATAAAGCATCTTTAAACATGTTTTAGATAGATAATTAATACTTTACTAATGGCTAATTATTGGTTTATAAACCGTGTACAATCTTTATCTGGATGGTTATTATAAAGTTGGACCATATGTTTATAATACTTTGTAAATGGTGTGTAGAGCATCAATAAACATTAGCTGAACTGATGTTTATAAAACTTTAACAATTGCTTTATACATAAACCATTTAAATATATGTTCATGATGACTATTGGAAATTTGCAACTAATTCTTGTAATATTTACAACTAATTAGCCATTCGTTTGACTCTATCATAACCAGGTGATCTGGTTTAGGTTAGTTCGTTAGTTAATAATTAATTAGTTCTAAATATTACAAGAAGTTTAATCTTTAGATAGTATAACCACCTAAAAGCCTCTGGATATATAAGATTTGACATCTTAGGGTGTTTAAACCTCAACAAGGACTGTTTGTTCCTTCAACCATTGTATGTATATTTTCATCATTACAGAGCCCCACTTTCAGCTCATTTCCAGAGCATCCTTTTAATCAGGCCGAAGCCCAACCATCATTCCATTTTCTCATGTGGTTAGTGATGCAATCCCTGAAGCCAGAGCTTGTGTCTTTTCATTAGATTTATTTAATATGCCTGAAAGCAGTTGTGCTAATAAACAAGCGGTTACATTGAAAAAAAAAAGAAGAGAGGATTCCCTCAGACTGAGCATTAACCCAAGAGGGACAAACCATTCCAACGTGTGCCTTTTATCATAATAATCCCGTGCAACGTCATTCTGCAGGTCCCCAAAAAGGACTTATAAATTGTGTCTAATAGGCTTCAAATCAAGCACTAATTAAAGCTGCATTAACCTTAATGAATCGCAAAATTGAGACCCCAATTTATTGAAGTTGTGTTTATACAAGAACTGCTTTCAATAATACATGACGCAAGTGAGTGTGTGGGATGAGCCTAATGTGAACCTCCTGTGAGTGTGTATCAGTGTGTGTGCGTGCACCAGTGTGTGTGTGTGTGTGTGTGTTTTGGCCGTCGTCATCATTACAGGCCTTGTTAGAGGTTAACTTGAGCAACATTCAGCCGTCTTTAGCGCCGAGGACGGAGACCTTGCAGAACAGTGCCAATCAGTGTCACAGGTGTTCATAATTGTCTGTCTAATTGCTTCATTACTGCAGACGAGGCCTGAACCTCCGTCTGAGCTTTTCCACCACATCTGGATTTTGGGAAGCCCTCTCTCCGGCTCAAACGAGAAACCCTCTCCTGAGTTTTAACATGTATCTACTTGTTGCTGTGATTTCCCTGGAGCTCTTCATTTATTTGTACGACGATTCCGACTCAAACGCCTTTAATGGAAATTCCCATGGCTGGTGGGGGGTGGGGGGAGGTGGGGGGGGGGGTGGAGTGCTTATGGCAATTTGTTGATGGGAAGAAGCTCATTTGTTTTTGAATGAATGCTGAAAAGAAGAACTTGAAAGAAAAACACTCAAAGATGGCAGGCAGGCTTTTGCTCCAGTGAAGTATGGGGGATATTTTTTGTTTGTCTCCATGACAGTTTTCGTATGTTATTCAGGTTCCTCATACAGCCTGAAAACCCTCGAGGTTTCCCCCTAATGGGACCTGCTGTCTTAATGAATCAAACCTCACCATTATGGCCATGTGTGAGCGGGTAAACCTGGGAATCTTTATTCATTAAGACTTTGATAAACCTGACAATTCCACCAGGAAAAATGCTAAACATCTGTTAGGTCGGATTAGAATAATTATAAATAAAACTCTATACAGGACAATGTTAACGACATCTGTACCAGAAGTGTAAAGAGTACTGATATACTCAAGTACAAGTACAAGTATGTCATACATAAAATAGTCAAGTACAAGTAAAAAGCTCAATTAAAAAGTACTTCATTTATTTTCCACAAAGTCATCTGTATAAAATACAAGATTTGTCACAATGTACAGTTCTTTATTTGAATAAAATAACACAAATTAATTCAATTCAAAATAAAATAAAATAAAAAAAAACTGTCAGGCTGAAATAACCAGTTTTAAATGCTGTTTTGGCACGATTCATTACGTTTAATCTGATTGGTCGGCTATGATGTGATGCATTTGATTGTTGTCTGGTCATTTCATTTTTTGTATTTTCACAATGCCCGCTGATCATTTTAAAACAAAAAAACAAAAAAAGAGAAAATGTAACTAATTACTTTATTTTTTTTAAAACATACTTAAAGCTGATATCTGGAGTTTCTGAGAAACATATCCCGATGTCCCGCCCTCAACAGCTCTACTTCCTCCCACTGCCTCTGCCAATCTACCAGAAGCCACGCCTCTACTTTTCTGCACACGCATCGCGGAAAATAATAAGGTTGCATAGGGTGGCATTGATGTAGGTCTATGGGTCAGGTAAGAGCCAACATCATATTTACATGTTTGCTGTTGTGACGCGAGGCCTTGTTTCCGTGCACAATTCCACATTCACTTTGATTGACAGACTCAAAAACAGGAAGTCGAAGTCTATTGGCTGGACGCACTTGGCGACTGTTTCTATTTGGATAAGGGTCTATAGGATGAAGGCGGGACTTATATACATTAATGTATATGAATGACCACCGGCAGTAGACCATAGTAGAAGACTAGTTAGGTGTTTTTATGAATTTCAAAAGAAAGTTTGGATATCAGCTTTAAGTACAAGTAAAATGACTGATTTAGAAAAATACTCAAAAATAGTACCCATAAAAGCAACTAATTTACAGTAACCTGAGTACCTCTGATATTAACAATATCACACTTTAGCTTTAGTGTCCTTTCTTTTTCTTTAAGACTTTTGAAAACTACCAAAGGAAACCCTGGATGCTTGACATCAAACCTCTCGCCGCTACTTTTTACCAAGCCACTCTTTAAATCTGCTAAGTATCCACACTCGTGTCAAGCCTGGGCCTGCACGTGCCAATTAACTTCACAGCCATATGGATTTCAACTGTGGCTTTTGGCAGATGTTTGTCCAAAACCCATTGGTTGGCTCAACACTCCAGGGATTTTGGTGGCACCTTGTGGGAGTTTGGGGAGTTTCTGTCAGATTCTGATTATCGGTCTTCATCAAGTGTATTGGTTGTTTTCCCCTGGGGTGGATAAGGGACCCAGTGTGCCTCCCATTAACATGTGAATGTGAACCCAGTTGCCTGTTATAAGCCAGAAGGGACTGGAGAGTTTCCTGCAGTGGTAGACTTTTTTGCTCATATTAATACAAATAAAGTAACACCTAATCACATATTAGCATTATTGCTTGAAAAAAATTTAAAAACCTCTTATTTAAACATGTAATATGTCACTTGCCATTGCTTCTTTTTTTTCTCCTTGACGACGGAGCCACAAGCGTCTCTAGTGAAGCGCGCTGAAGTCCCCCGAGGGCTCACCTAGTGTTTCCTGTACCATCCACCCACTAAGCACAGTATGTGAGATTTGTATCTTGTTAACCTGCCTATTGGTTCTTCTATCCAATTACACACCAACATATGATGCAATAAGACAAAAAGGTTCACAACAACGACTGCTTGGTGGTGCAACGGGTAGCGATACTAGCACGTTGTGGGTTCAGGTTCCAGCAACCAAGTTAATAAATATGTGCTATGCCCCCCCCCTTGCCCGCATATCTAGCCTCACAGTCTGCGCATCTTCTTTGGTTCCATCCATCTGTGAGCATTTCAAATATAAGTGTTAAAATATTCTACGTTCTCTATTCGTGTCTTGTGTGCCATAGACTTGGCGGCAGCACGATAGAGGTTGAAAGTGACTCATTTTCTTCAAGCAATTAAATGCCTACTTGATCATTTTTTTTTTAGAGAAATTGTGAGAATGTGGAAAATAAATTAAAGGAGCAGTCCATGACTAAACCTTTCTCTGGGATTGGTGGCAACAGCACAAGCAGAACAGAAGCCAAACCTTCTTAATCTATGAAGCTCCATTTGGGAGTTTCAGAAGAAAACGTGCTTTCTATTTCTGTTTTCACACAATTAATACATTTCAAAGAATACAACTCCACTTTACTCCCACTGTTTAATTAATGATGCTCATTATCAGCTGTGTTTAAGAGGTAATGGACAATGGTGAATTTTGAGTGTTTACAGCACTGGAGAAAGAATCCTGCTTTACTCCTTTGTAATGGACTGCCAGCAAACAAGAGATTACCAGTGTTTGTCAGTCTTCCTGCAGCTGTGTTATAATACAAAGTGAGGAGAAGAAGGAGGGGTTGCAAAGGCATTAAGCTCATAACTTTGAAATGGTGACTGGAAATAGCTACCACGGTCAGGAGAACTGGGATGCCCCCCATCACCTAATCCATACTATAATTCCTGATCTAATTAGAGGAAGGCCCAGTGTTAGGTCTGCTATAAAAGAATGTGGAACTCAGTCAAAGCAGCGTGTGTGCCCAGAGAGAGGGAGCTTTAGGAGTCAGTGGGATAGAGGCAAAAAGGACGGGAAAAACAAATCCACATGGCAGTGAACAAGCAAACATGACTGGATGCTGATTACAAGCTTGTATGTACACTTAATCAGTCTATTGCAACTTTAATTCAGCTATGGAATGCTCTGAGTAGCTTTAACGATTGTACGTACTAAACAGTAGGTAGCACAACAAAGTAGCGATTTGGTGTATTCACATTCTGACAGTAAGTTATTTTGATACAAATAATGGCTCTCATTTATTAATTGTTCATACTTTCAGATCTGAGCGTACGACATGCGTTCGACCAAATTCCTGCGAGCTCTGGCATTAATCAGTGAAAGTGTCCACTCATAACGGTTGCTGTACGGACAAACCCCGGTGCTATTGGTATGTTTACCGAAGTACACGTATGTAGCATCTTAAGGTTAGGGTTAGGTTTAGGGTTTGGTTTAGGTTATAACCCTATATCGCAGCAATTTTTAGCGTTAGGTTTAGGTTTAGTCTTAGTCACGTGACCTAAACTGGCCAATGAGGGGCGCTGCGTACGGACAGAAATGTCGGTATATTGATACGGCAACCGTACGAATCAGACTGACCTCGTGTACGCAAACCTGAGTGTGTGGATCTGTGCTGCAGCACAACCTAATGTGACTGAGACTAAAAATAAAGTATTAAACTAACCTCAGCTGTCATTTCAGCATAAGCAGACACACATTCAGAACAAATCAAAACGAATGATTAAAACAAAATAAAATGAATTTTTGAAAGCCCACGTTACTACTGATACCACTTTTTTGCTTCCCTTCAACGGAATACTTGATAAACGCACTGATAAACCCAGCTGCTACCGAGCTGGAGTGCATAGGTTCACCCAGCGCACAACACGCACACAGATCAAAGTAGCTTTGCTTCGACTGGGATCAGCAGGGGAACGCTGTTGTATATGTACAGAGGAAGTGTGTGACGTTATTTTAACCTGTTTGGCACAACATTGCATTGGTAAATGGAGCGATGTCTCATTAACAGCGCTGCGTGAGGATACAAAGCCGAACCAGTGTCAGATCAGCCTCCACTTAGGATTTTTAAAGGATTCATTCAGTTATTTTAACAAAGTGGCTATCCGTACGTTGCTATTGGTACGTGGCCTATGACTCTACCGAAAGTCATGTGACCATTCCGTGCAAGAAATTGAAATCCACTTCAGAAAGTTAGGGTTAGGGTTAAAGTTAGCATTGCAGTTTGGGTTAGATTTAGGGATAGTTAGTCCGTAAAGTAGTTTATGGTTAGGGTTACGGTTAGGGTTAGTTAGTCCGTAAAGTAGTTTATGGTTAGGGTTACGGTTAGGGTTAGGGTTAGTTAGTCCGTAAAGTAGTTTATGGTTAGGGTTACGGTTAGGGTTAGGCTTAGTTAGTCCGTAACGTAGTTTATGGTTAGGTGAGGGTTACATTGAGGGTTAGTTAGTCCGTAACGTAGTTCATGGTTAGGGTTACGGTTAGGGTTAGGGTTAGTTAGTCCGTAATGTTGTTTAGGAATCTACGTATTAATAGCAAACAGAAGTACTGGCCAATGAGGGCGCTACGTATGAATATCACAACAATTCATAAATACATAGCATGTCTGCAACGCAGTTTAGGAATCTACGTATTAATAGCAAACAGAAGTACAAGTACGTAGCGTCTTAATCATGTGACGTGGGTGTATCATGTTAATGACGATCAAATTGAGCCACGGCATTTATCAAGACCCAATCATTGGTGCGCTGGGATTGGTCAGATATGAATGTTTCATGAGTCCCACGTTGGTCCTGTCGTACGACACAATGTGACTTCAGATTGCACCCGTTTTCACGCAAAGTTGGTAAATGAGGGCCATTGTGCTGTGACTGAGAAATGGTTGTTCTAGAGAATTGATACCATTAGGAAAAAACTGTTGTAGGTTTGATAAACACATTTTTTTGAGATGTTATGAATTTTGGAATGGCTATTGAAGTATTTTTGTTCCACTGATGAAGAAAAACTCCTTTTATGGTAACTGTGGTGATATTTTTGTTGCCGAAGTCGTGAATTGCGAAAATAGATAAACAAATTAAGCAAAGTTAAAGTTACATGAGATCGTATTAAATTTATAGCCATATATTAACAAATTCATTCGTTGATTCTTTTTCCATAGGCACTTTGCCTCTTTAACTCTGTATAACTTACCACAAATTTCCACTAGATGCGGCTCTGCTGCGTTACGTCCGCGCCACTGGAGCTGATAGGTTTCCACTTTAGTCTATGTGTTAATTACCACCAAGTCCGCTGCGGTGCGTCTGCTCCTTCCCAACTGCGGCAGTCGGGTGCCCTCCGCCAGATAGACGCAGGGCTTCTATTTCTGGTGGACATCGGAGCACGACGCATCAATCAGCACAGAGCAAATTAAGCTAAACAGGAAATTAAGCACGTATTCCGTAATAAAATATCCTGTTACTTTTCAAAATAAAACACTTCAGATTATATTTCAAGTAACTACATCACCAAAAACTATTGGGTAATCATCACTTCCAATATACAGGAGCACTCAGAGAGCGCAAACCCCGAAGCGACAAATCTCCTCTTTGCCAGGTATTGGTAGTTAGTTATCTGAATAAGTGATCCTGATCATAGTACCATGATCATATTTCTATCTTCATTATTAACCATACAGTAGGGCCCTTTTTTTTTGACAATTTGTGATGAAATGTGCAATCTAAATCCTATCTGAATGAAACTCGGGATAATTGAGAAACCAACCTAACATAACCAAATCAAATTTCATAAAGAACCGAGATATGACGTTGTGAAATTTCGCCAATGATGAGAGATAGGGATTTACCAATTATTGAAAGTGATCCAGGATCAGTTTATTGATCTGGATCCCCTACAAAAAAAATTTATGGAACCACTAATTAGGTCTATTTTTGGTGAACATTTAGTCAAACTCAGTTAAGTGCTATTGAATGAAAACTTATGTATATTTGATCCAGATTATATTTTTTTTAAATCATTGCGGACCCCAAACCAAGGCTTGTGCACCTCCGTGGCCCCCAAAATGCATATTGAGAAACTTTGCTAATCAGAAAGTAAATCCATAAGGTAACCACGCACTAATACAATCACATGCACACACTCCAATTGGAAATTTACATACAGTGTGTGTTTGGAGTTAATTTCACATGTGGTGAAACTGGAAGGGTTTTATTATGCTGTAGAGCATTGTTTAAACAGATTTGCTTTGAAGCTATTTCAAATGTATGTAGATGATAACATAATATAACATAGATCAATCTTTTATCTAACCATCTTTATTGTTCTCTTTATGGTTAACCCTAAGTTAATGCAAAGAAAGCCATGGTAAATGTAAACAAATAATAATAAAAACAAAAAATCGCTTTTGCACAAAACAATTTTTATTATGCACGCTTGATTTTTTTTTCTTTTGACAATAGACTGATCAAATGTCTGTTGACAAAATATCATCAGGTGTGAATGCGGTGCTGTGCAAGGTAGGATTCGCACAAATTTGGTGAAAGATAACTCTTATTGACATCGGTTACACAATTTAATGCAGTTCATGTAACAGACATGTTTGCACTAAATCAATAAACTGAATTACTCTGTGGGGAGACATTAGTGTGCTTAATCTTCAGATTCAAGTCCAAGAGATGAGAATCAGAATATGTTGTTCCCGATGCAATAGTTAAGGATCTATTAATCACATTTCATAGGGAGAATGTTGTAGTTTCACTTACAAACAAGTGATCAAAAGATGGTCTTTTTTTTTTTTTAACTGACCTTCTCCAGGTTCCTGAGCCCTGTGGACCATCGTCCAATGAGCAATAACTCTAAATAAAGCCGAGCTGTTGCAAAGAGCAGGAAAACCAAGCAGCACGCAACCAATCATTGTTTGTGATGCAGAGCACTCACGTTTTCCCTTTCATCTGGTCAAGATGAAATGTCGTTTAAGGAAGTCAGTCCTGCTTGGCTTCAAAGTGTCTGTTTGAGGTCTCAGACTGGACACTTGCTGCAGGTGCAGTGTTGCAAACACTGATGCAACACTAGAAATGGCCCACCTCAATCCACACGGAGGAGGATGGGGGTGTGGGGGGGGGTGCGGGGCAACACGGAGTCATCTTGTGTGCCTACCTGGTCAGACATGCAGCCATAAATTCAAATTTCCAACATTTGAAGACCTTTCATAACCAAACTGCATAAAGCCAAGCGCTCAGATAAGATGAGTCCCCTGGGAACTCAGGTTAAAGTAATAAAAATCACTAGCTTGCCTCTCAAGATACAATAAGTTAGCTGAGGATTACGCAGTTAAATAGCCAGAGGCTGCACTCATATCACCAGACAGGATAACTGCACTATTGCATATTACAGAATTTTTTTGCAATGCCAGTAATGTAGTCAGTACTCTAAATTACATCCATGGCAATGCCAGTAAACTCCCTTGTGATGTATCTTTGTGGGCTAAGAAATGAAATACATTGATCCACAACTAAGATAGATGTGCTTACCAAGGTCAAGGAGGCTCCCCAGCCTAATTACACACTACTAAACACAAAGGGCATTGTTATTGGACAAGTATAATGCCGCGCATTACCCGCAACACAGCAGTTTCTATCAGCGAACACTAGCTTCGGAAGACATAGGGCGGGCATCAATTTAGCCTACTTATCTAAAGTCTCTAATTACTTGGTTTATTTGATAAACAGAACAAGCCCAATCCTTAAATGATTTAGTGAGATCCAGGAGGGATTAACTTCTTACTCCTTGGAAAAAAACAAATCACTGGTAGATTTTCCGTATTTCACTCTTTAATAAGGCGTTAATTAGGAGCAATAGGGCGCCAGTTACACTTGGTATTTTGAGAGATTGCCGTTTAAACAGGAAGCCTGTGTGTGTTGGTCTCTCCAGAGGAATAGACAAGCACAGCAGGTTGAGACAAAGACTATAGACTACAATCCGAGGAAGTGAGTCAGAAATATAGTGAAGTGAATTTCTCAAGCTGCATTAATGCCAGTCTGAACTTTTAGCTGGACCCTTGAAATGTGACAATGTGGTTGTAATTAGAGGTCGATCGATACATGGACAGCCAAAAAAAAAAAACACATTTATTTATTTTTGGACCATCACCAGCCCTCCCTAAAGAAGGGTAAGAAATACTTTATTATAGGGAGGACATCAAAAGAGAGGGCAGTGTTACACCTAGGTGAGGGGGAAGGGAACATGGAGGAGAGACTCAGGGTAGGAAATGGAAAGGGTGGGGAAGAGTTGATTAATTTAAAGTGAGAGTGAGATGTTGTAGATGTGCATATGGTGACAAGTGTGAAGCTTAGGTATAATGGTGGTGGCTGTGAACAGATACACTTTTTTGTTTTTGGTTGAAATTGTCTTTATGTCCTGACAGAAATAAAGATATTATGTGCTTTGAAAAAGGAATGAAGAAAATCTGCCAACTGTAGCAGCTGTAAACCTGTAATAACTTCGACCTACGAAAAAAACGAACCGTTTTTTTAACCAATCACGTCTCCCTGTCTCCCTGCTCGTTCTCGATTCCTCACATGCACGAGCTCACACTGAAAGCACGTCACCGCTAACAGAGTTAAAACAGAGTTTTTGGTTACGTTTCTTAACATATATAATGGTAAAGTTTATTGTTTACTTACTGCTGAATGAGACATGAGACAACGAAGTTTCTACACAATACAAGTGATGAGCTGAGGTCTGCTTCAGCAGCAGCTATGCGCATGCATGCGAGTGAGATGGAGCACAGAGGGGAGGGGCGAGGGGGGTATAGGCGGAGCCATCAGGGAGGCTACATTCAAAATCATGCGAGCTTTTGAAAATCGCCTACCCTACCTTTAAACCGACCACTTGCATATTGCACATTGTATATTGTTGTCGTGCTTTACTGCTACTTACTCATCCTGTACTTTTTGTTTTACTTGGTTGTGTACGGTAATATTTAAAGTTCAATAAATGTTAAGAGTTCGATTGGTGTATCTACTCTAATTTCTAATACATTTATTCATATCATACGAGTGTTTCAACTGTCTTTCATAATCAATGTGCTTTTAAAAAAAGTATATCGGCCTCCAATATCAGCTACCAAAATCAGCTTTAGATATCGGCCATCGGCTGAATCTTTTTTTTTTAAATCGGTATCGACATCTGCCTTTGAAAATCCCATATCAGTCGACCTCTCGTCGAAATTAGGTTGCGTAAAATGTAACAAACACTCTTATGCCCTGAAGGAAAATGAATCAGAACTACTACTATCGGCACGTTATCGGTCAAAAATCCGACATCGGATAAAATAAAAGCAGCAAGCCAGTCAGAATGGATGGACATCAGATCAATGAAATAATAGGCTTTGCTTCCTTGATCAACCCATAGACATCATATACGTAGACACCTCATCGCCCGTGGAGAGGCGTGACTAAGCGCCGCAATCTTGTGTGTAGGGAGCAGACTGGAGGAGTGCTTATAAAACAACGGAGGTACGAGGCACTCAGCAATGTAGAAATGATCACTGAGTAAATCCATTTTTTTCATCATATATACAGTAGCTTTGACACAGAATGTTTGGATCTTGCAAAAATACTGTTTTTATCAGTGAAATCCAAAAAATAAGTTGGTAAGTGGGTAGTAACTGTTTAGGATCGACTGCAAATACCTTTATTGTTTTGTTTAAAAACAATTGTCACGAATAAATATGACGTTAAGTATTTTATCTTTCAGCTTTGCTTTATGTTTGCATTTGCCTGCAGGCCAACATCAAATAGTATACATAGTAGTAGTAAGTAAACGGGTTGTAAAATGTCGGCTAATCTGTTCAGGGCTACAAATCCAATATTGTGCATTTGCAATTTGTGCAGTTTGTTTATTTAATTTATATACATGCTTTCCCCACTAAACACCAATGCCATACTGCGTTAACCAACTAAAAAGATTGCGTCAAATTAAATGTTTTCCATAGGGTACTTTGATAATTTGTCATCAGCAACAGTGACCATTGCACCACCTTTACAGTCCTTTATATTTTTCCAGTTAACTCCTAATCTGAGTTGAAAACCGCATTAAACACAACATTTAAAACGGCCTGTAAAATGTATTTTTGAAAGCATTATTCTTGCCGCCTGTTTTCTTATTTCACCCGCTTAAATAAAGCAGTAGCTTCTCCAGCAATCTTAGCCTTGTTTGTTTAACGTAATTACTACTTGTCCTTCCATCCTGCTGGCACAGACCATGCATGAAAATTACGATACCCGTACTTCAATCAAAGCAGGAAGAAGAAAAGATAGAAAGAAGGTCCGGGGCGAGCAGATGGGAGGGGTCGTGATTGAGAGAGGAGCTCCCTCCCTGCACAACAAGAAAGGGCACTGTCTCTGATTAATTAGCTGGAGTTGGTAATCAGTTTAATAAGACTGAAGTTGATGGTGAGAGGTCCCCTTTGGCAGAGCACAGCTAAGCTTCGCTCTCCGTTCAAGGCCTTTCGCTTTCTTCTCCCAAGTAAACACGCCATGTCTATTTACATAAATAGTTGTTTTTGTGTGTGTGTGTGTGTGCGTGTGTGTGTGTGTGAGGGAGCTACTTTAACACAGCCCAACGCCACCTCCTAAGTCTCTCTCAACAATGGCAGCGAGGATAGCAGACATTTTCATGAATTTTTCAACATACACGGACTAATTAAATTGAGGCCTTTTTGAAATGAATATAGTCTGGGATATACTCACTAGCTTTACGCACACAAAAAGGCTTTAATTCTGTGATTAAATTCTTGCTTGATATCTTCAGCCTTTTACCACAGCGGGCTATACAGATGGCTTGGTTCCTTTCTTTCTTAATGGCAAATCTCATTATAGCACTTATCACTTCATTGAGAACAAGACAGAAATGGCGACCCTCAAAGTGATGGAGCCCGGTAGTGAAGTACCTGTACTTTACCTGTCTGCCGGGAAATACAAGGTTTAGTGTGGATTTTTAGCACATTTTTACCATTCGTTGGTAGACCAAATACAAAGCTTATAAATAAGGACATGAGAATATTGTTGTCATATTGAAATAACCTAAAAATGTGGTTTTTAGGCATAGTAATAGGACAATGATGAGCAGCACTGCTTCTCAGTGAAGAGTATTGAATATTGAGAATGATATGATGAAAATTATTACCTGATTTTCAATGGGTTATTGTCGCTATGGGGAAGCATTTTTCCACTGTCTATCACTAATACCGTGTTGCGATTTTATCCATATGTCGAAAATGATTTCATCAATCTCACCTGCGAATTATGCTAAGTTTACTGATGACCCAATTCTAGTGTTTATACTGAACCATTTGTGTGTCTAGCCTGGTAGTACATGAACAGATAGACTCTCAATCCTTAAAGGGGACATATCACGCTAAATCCACTTTTTTAGCCCTTAAATGCATTTTGTTGTATATTTAGAGTGTTTAGAAGTACAGAAAAGTTCAAATTAGTCTCTTCAGGTGCTTTGTTGATATCTTCATATTCTGTTTTGGTCATATTTTTCAATTTGTTTCGATTTTTCGATTCTCTATTACGTTTTTTGAAAAATGACGTCACAGTATTTGCAGTGGAACTGCCAAATTAGGACATCGACTCCAGGCCCAACACTTCGAACAATCCGCCATTTTTATTTCTCGCTGCGATTTTGTAGCCAAAGCTCAAGGATGTCGAAGTTATGGGAGGATAAGTCAAAATGTTTGGTTGTTGGATGTAGTAACCCACACGCTTCATTACAACGTCTCCCAGCATCAGAACCTTTTCAAAGTGCCTGGTTGAGTTTTTTTTTTTCACAGAAATGTACCCACATCTGTGGGTAAGGTCATTTTTGTGTGCGCGAAACACTCCAAGGATGACTGCTTCAGCAACCTCCGCCAGTATAAAGAAGGATTTGTCAAAAGACTTTGTATGATTGAGGGTTCAATTCCTTCTATCTTTGGAGACGACGAACAGAGCACTTCAGTAAGCTGTAAATAATGCTAAAAGTGTGATGATAAGACGTCCCTGTCATTGTTTTGTTAGCATTAGCAGTTGCACCGTCTTCATATGTTAGCGCTGTGTGCTCGTTTTAGATCCTTGATGATATGGCCTACGTGATTTAATTTAAATCTAAAGTTTTCGTTAGTCATTTCATTTTGCTGTTTTTGTCTCCGAAAAGACTGTATTAAAATGCATTTCGTGACGTTAGCTTGGCGCTAGCGTTAGCTCGGTGCTTGTGTTAGCTCACTTGTTAGGGTTCTGCAGGTTCATCATCTTCATTTTCATCTCGCTCCGCCGGGTCAGACTCTGGCTCGAACATGTAAGGCTGGATGGACAAGTCTTCCGTTGTTGACATTTTGTAAATAACGTGTGAATGAAAAGTTTATGCGCCGCTACATAGCCGTATCTCTTCTATCAAACTACAAAAATGGCCGAACAGGGTGGAGTTGAACCGAGTGTCACCTCTGCAACCTGGAGAGGGGGCGGGGTATGAAGTGTCTCATTTGCATTTAAAGAGACCGCACCAAAACGAGTTGCTCTCAGAAGCACGTCAGAAAAGGGGTAGAAAAGGGGTGGAGCTATAATAATGAGGAATTCAGACCCAAGCATTGCAGTTCCGCTTTATATAGACCACAACTGTATGATTTATATGTAAAAAGGAAGGATTTAAAAACATGATATGTCCCCTTTAATAAAATAATTTGGCAAGAATTTGATATGGTCTATATATAAGCTATGCTGATATATTTGTAAGAAGATAAAAAAAATAATATCTATCTTTTTGTAAATGAAATCATTAAAACAATTTCTTATGTGTCATCACACACTAACGTTTGCATGCACAATAGCGTTGCAAAAAAAAAAAATCAACTAAAGTAAAAAAGAAAGTGTCTATTTGTACGGTTGCCGTACGGACAACCCCCGGTGCTATTGGTACGGTTACCAAATTACAAGTACGTAGCGTCTTAGGGTTAGGGTTAGGGTAAGGCTTGGTCTTAGTCACGTGACCTAAACTGTCCAAATAGGGGCGCTGCGTACGGATAGAATGTCGGTATATTGATACGGGAACTGTACGGATAGCCACTGCCAATAAAAAAAGTTTACTCACCTTTTTTCCCCAGAGGTTCTTTATTGGTTGTTTTCATTTTTCACCAGCTAGTAAAACCATTTAGCTTGTTAGCAGAGCGCTGTGCATAGCCAGGAGAACTTGGAGAACCTCAGCCAAACAATTGGCTTCTACATAACTTTACTGATTTCTAGGTATCCATACATCCTATACACACAAGTCTACTTCAAAGGTTTAGCTTTTCCATTCAACAGCTTTTTGAATATTGCTAACCACTTAGCAACATTGTAGCGAAGCTTTTGTTTCTCCCTTAGTGTACAACATAAGTGGGTTAGGTAATGTGATCGAATAATAAAAATGTAAACGTTTCTGCAAATGTGCTTTTGGAAAGCAAAAGTGTTTGGAAATATTTGGTGATTATTGTTGATATTTTTGTAAGCCATCTTCACCACACCTGTGTGAAATGAACATATCATTTTCTAACCTATGGTATTTATTATCCCCCGCCACAAAGTGTGAAGGGGGATATAAGTTTGAGCTCCGTTCGTCCGTGCGTCAGCCGGTCCGAGTCAAAGGGGACAGCTTTTCTCAGAAACCATTTAAGATAGGATAACCAAATTCAGTGTGTGGCTTCAGGGTATCAATACCTTGATGGAGTTCGAAAATGACAAGTGTGCAATTATTTTTTTCCAGAGTTATTGCCATTGTTCCGTTTTTCTTTTCTCTATTCCAGGTATCTTCAAAGGGGACAGCTTTTCTCAAAAATCGTTTAAGGTAGGAAAACAAAATTTGGTGTGTGGCTTCAGGGTATCAATACTTTGATGGAGTTCGAAAATGAGAAGTGCACTTATTTTTTTTTTCTGGAGTTATTGCCCTTGTTCCGTTTTTCTTGGACTCTGTTCGAGGTATCTTCAAAGAGGACAGCTTTTCATAGATACCGTTTAAGATAGTTAGTAGTTTTATATTGTGATGTGATAATATTTTCTTATGTATACATCTAAGTTCGTAGATTTAGGACATTCAGGAAAAGGTTGTGAGTTATAATGAAAACCAATCTAGCGGGGGATGTTGATGACTAAGTCCTTTTGTTTTTCTTTTAGTTTAACTCATTGTTGGCTTTGTTTTTACACATTCCAAACGTGAGCCTTATTAATTGATGACACTTTAGATAATATTGAACATCAAATCAACAACACTTTTGTCACTGTTAAATAATAATGCAGGACAGTGACCCCTAGTAGCGGTTGTGAAAACTACAGAAGCAATGAAGAAAACCAGGGGGTGCAGGCTAGCGGGTTCGACATTTTATAGTCTGGATGGATAAATGCTTTGTATCTTGTTGTAGATTTCATTCAATGATGGACCTGTTTGTGTTTTTTGTTTTGTTTTTTGGTGAGGGCCATTGGTAAAGGTAATAAAAATACAGGAACTATTCCACATTCATTCTTGGCTAAAGAGCCAGAGACAAATTGTTATAAATTTGATTTAAAGTAAGGCTCACATATGACAAAACATTTTTGGAAGAACAAGTTGACTCTTCATTTGCAATCAAAAGCTCTCCTGACTTATTAGCTCTCCAGCTTATCAGTTTCTGACTCGTGAGGCAAAAAAAACAACCTGTTGATGTCATGGCTGAGCAGTTTCTATCTTCAGTAAACTCGAAGGACAGTTTGGAGATAAGAGAGCCCACATCACCTCGTCGTGTTAATGATCGTCCACTGTTACAACACAAAGACCGCTGAGGAGCAGATAGAGCACAGAAATAATTTAGGCTGCGGTAAGTGGTCTATTGTCATTCTAATGATAAATTGGGCTTTGGCAGAGGTTTTAAAGTCACTTTTACAAAGCGTTGCCATTGTTTTTCACCAGACAAGGTTTTAAGGAGTCGGAATACTGGGAATTACTTGTGAGAGTTTGGAGCTCTTGGGGTTTGGACCTAAATTAGTTTTGCGCTCAAAGCGGCTCTCCCTGAGTGTTAGACACAGATTTAACACAGCAACAAAGCGCACTATTAGGGCTACACACATAGTACACTCAGCATGGCTGCATATGTCAACCATAGATAAGGATAAAACGCTTTCATTTGATGATGCAAACCTAAAAATAATGCTTTTTTAGAAAAAAAATATTTACATTCAACTTTACCATATGCTGAGAAACTACTAACTTAAATAAAATGTCAAAAAAATATGTCTGATTCAAACCAATCTATTGCTGTCAGAAGATAATTGAGATTTACTGTTTTAATGTACATATTAGTGCAGTGGTGTATATTGCACCATGGGTGTCAAACTCATTTTAGTTCAAGGGCCAAATACGGACCAGTTCGACCACAAGTGGGCCTGAGGTTTTAGGTGGGAAAACAAATAATTTTAGCATTAATATGCCCAAGTTTGCACTTCCAGTTATAAATTAGACGTAACATATGGGAGGCATCAGCAACATCTAAGCAATAAGTGACAGATCCTTAAATGTCCTTTGATTTATTCATTTGTATTTAATTGTAAGAGATTTTGTGGAATATTTTGAGAAAAATTGCAGGATTTTGGGAACATTTTGAGTTCTTTCAGCAAATTATTGAATTATTTGATACATTGATTCATGTTTTCTCTGTCATTTTCACTTTCTCCTGCGGGCCCAATCGGATGCCCTGAAGGTTCTGGATTTGGCCCCCTTGGCCATGTGTTGGACAAATGCTTTAGTACAGGGATGGGCATGTGTTATCACAGTAGGGCCACAAAAATGTGATTGTCTGATCCGAGGGCCACGTTATCAACGTTCATGCAGAATAATGACCTATTTGAGCATTAACACAGAAAAAAACAATGGGTTTTATGTCGTTTTTTGTAAATTTGAGTTGGTTTTTTTTTCAGAGTTTTTAGTGATTTTGTCTGTTTTTGTGCATTCATCTGTCATTTTGGGAATTTCTGCTGGCATTTTGTGTATTTCATGAGTGATTATAGGTATGTGTTTTTGTTATTTTTTGTGTTATATTTGCATTTTGGGTATTGTTCCTGTCATTTTGTGTAATTGTTAGCGTGTTTTTGGTGTCATTTTGTATATGTATTGTTGTTTTGGTAGGTGGTTGTTCTGTGTGTATTACTAGTCTTTTTTTTTTTTTTGTTTAATCTTGGAATCTTGGAAAACAATTTTTGGTGGATTTGTCTTGGGGGCCGCACAGAATTAGATCGAGGGCCGCATGTGGCTCCCGGGCCGCCAGTTGCCCATGTCTGCTTTAGAATAACAAATAACAAAGTACAGCATGTATTCAAAAGCAAGGAAGAAGAAAATACTGTAAAATGCAAAATAAATAATATACATTCAATTCAAACCTATGTAACATTAAGGCAATTGCTTATTCATTTGTAAGTAAAAAAAAAACAAGTAGTTCCGTAGTTTTTCTCTTTGAATCAGGCTCGTGTGTGCAGTGTGTCTGTGCTGTGTGTCCTTTATGTTGGAAGCCATCATTGAACCAGCACACAAGTCTCACTGAAGGATTTTTTTAATGACGATTTAAGGTAATTATGATTAAACCGTCATACATTGTTGAAATCACCCTCTGGCTACCTGATGTCCTGCTGGGTTACGACTTGTGGACGTCAGATTTGTCTTTCTGTCCAATGTTAAAAACACCAAATAAAATCCAACAGCACATAAACACACTCCTGTATGTTGTGATTCTTTACCACACAGGTCAAACTAATAAAAGCTTTTCTCCTCTTGTGTTTCAGGTGCCGAATCTTCTTATGATGCGATTACCTTTGGTGGGACCGTTTAAGTGGCTCCATAAGGAAAATATGAAATATTCATTAACTTAGTTAATAATTCATTCAGATAAAGAGCAATATGTGCTTTGTGGAATGAATACGTGATGAGTGCGTGCTCAGCATATTTGTACATGTGAATGTTTTCACTCGCGATAGCAAAAAGAGAATTAATTGAAACTCCATTTTCATATTTTTTGTTCCACGAGTTACGCCAAATGATAAAATAGATGCTCTCTAAGCAATTTGGAACTGGGAAATGGAAACAATTAAGTCTGTGTATATAATGTAACCCACATTGAAAAGCTTTTTTTTTTTTTTAGTTTAAAAGGACGTACATTTTAATAGTTTCTATAAATACAAACTATTAGGTTGACCTAATTGGCCCAGTTGGGGAAACTGTAAAAGCACTTTGCTGACTACATAAACCAGAACCATAACTTCTGCTTATCATAAGATGGAAGCCAACGGAATGAAATGACAGCTTTTGGTCCAGATGCAGCTTTGACATCAGTTAGTCCCTCTTCCAAACCACTGTCAAACTCATTTCCTCACACCACAAAGGGGCTCAATTTGGCTTTCAGATGAATCAATTCTTCCTCTAATTATCCAATGTGACGTCCGTAATTACTAGAGGACAGCAGGAGCAAATAAATGGCATGTCTTTTGTGTCATAATTCTGTGCATCTTGACAAACATGACCTACCAAACAACCCCATAGCCTTTTTCTGAGAGCGGCGATTACGCTAATTAAAACTGCACATGTGCAAGGGTTGGAGACGTGCTGGATATATATATAAATAAAGGTCATTAAAACAGCTAAGGGATACGTCAACATGCCACTATATCACATTGTTACTTTAAGAGAACGACGTGAGAATCTGAAACGACATCAAACAGGAGAGCACATGTTCAGGTCTTTATTAAGAACTGTTGCTAATTACTAAACTGCTATCAGTAGACTGTCACCAATCACACAACTATGCGCGCACGCACACACACACACTTATTTATTTAATAATTAATTTAATTTCCTAAATGGATATATATATATATATATATATATATATATATATATATATATATATGGATGGCATCATGGATTTACTGTCAGAGTTCATGTGTATTCATGTGAAAGTGTATTTTGTGGAATGGTGTCTTTTTTAGGAGGTGCTCTGATTCTGCTGGCATTCCTCTCAGCACCTTATACAGCAGTGTTTCTAAAATGGGGGTACGCAATGGCACTACAGGAGGTACTTGAGACAGAGAGTGGAAAATTCACAAACAAAATCATAGAAAATATGGGGATTTTAAAATGTGTAAAGTTTGGTTGAAAATATATATTTAATAATGTTAATGAAAATGATTAGAACATGAACTGAAAATATAAAGGCCAGTCTTGGTCCAACGCCAGGTGGGAGATGACAGGAAATGATTTTTAAAAAAAAAATCTATTCCTGAGGCACTAAATACTGTTTTTTTCCCCACTTATTTACAAAGTTAGATTCTTTAAAATGTGTTTTAACACTCATTCATTCATTTATTATGCTCTATAATTTTTTTTTTTTTTTAATATTCTCTGGACAAAGGGGGTACTTAGATTCAGAAATAAGAGAACCAGGGTACTTAATGGTAAAATTAGTTAAACACATACAAAAATCAATATGAGCTCCTAATTTTATTTGAATTTATAAGTATTTTTAGTGTTTTCATGAAGTTGTGTCAGTAAAGAAAACTTTATTCTCAATGGAGTAAAATAAAGGAGAATTTGTATTTTACTAAACAATATATTCATTGTTTAGTTTTGCATTTTAGGTTCTCTTTAATTCATTAATGCAGTGGTTCTCAACCTTATCAGCCCGCAACCCCCAAAATAAAGGTGACAGAGATCAGGGACCCCCACTACAGCTGAAGGTGGTTGACCACAGACATGAACATTAAAAAACATGTCATGTGGAGACAGGACCAGCTATAGAGGGAATAAAGGGGAGAGATTTTCGGGGTCCATCCATAAAGTCAGCAAAATGATGGTCCATTGTTCTATGAATCTGTGATAACCACATTTATTTACAGTATTCATCTGAATAATATCCACTGTTATCCAGGAAATGTATTATTATTTGCGCCATAGTACATAGTCATCTTAAAGATGTAAATCCTTGTTTTAATCATGAATACAATGGGTTAAAAGTGACCAAAAATAGTGGGAAAGGTGGTGAAATGGGATTTTTAAAAACTACAGAAATTGGCAAATTAGAGTGGCCAAAACAGACAGAAAAAGTGGTAAAAAAGAGTTAAAAGTGTCAATATTGTCTTAAAAGTGGCAGAAAAAAGTAAGAACAATAAGTTTAAACGGGCAAATTATGGGCATGACAAATCGTGACTGTGATTAAACTGATTTATGGTGAAAAGAGGTTAAAAGTGACAATAATGGGTCAACATATGCAACGTTAGGCCGGAAATTATGGCAAGTTTGTTGCATTAAAAGGGTAAAATTAGGCAAAAATAGGCTCAAATTGTTAAAAAAAAATATATTCTTGGTTTTTTTAAAGGCATTTGGCGACCCCCACCCAGTGTCTCCCAACCCCAAATGGGGTTCCAACTCCAAGACTGAACCTACAGTGATAAAATCATATTTCCATACTAGAAGACAACAGGGCTGAAGTTTAATGGAGAAGAGAAAAGAAACAGAAAACACCTGTTTTTATCTACAGTAAACTCAAAGAACAGATTTGACAGATTCTAAGTCACACGCTTCCAAAAGGTGTTACTTGTTTTAAGCGACACTAGCCTATTATCAACACCATCTCAAAGATTGTTCCTTCCAGTTAATCCTCTTCCCAACGGTGATAGCAATGTGCGATAGGGCCGATGTCTTGTTAGTAGCAACATGTTTCCTTTTATACAACAGCAGTTTTCCAAGCATTTAATAGGATTGTTGGTGTTGTTGTTTTTGTAAACCTCCCTTTGCACAACAAACACTTTTCCTCGAAGTGGTCCAACATTCGCCCAAGGAGTTTATCTTCAAGTTGCACAACAAAACAAGCTGGGGTCGCGAGGTTTAGATTGGCCCCCAGTAACTGACTATGGTAAACATCTCCTCAACATCACGAGAGGGGAAAGTGGATTTTCCAGCTTAGGAACAGAATCATCTGTGCTTCAGGCCTTATCATGCGTTCTAAGAGATTAATATTGTGAGATGATATTGATATGCTGCTGCACTGCTGCTGGATCTGTGTTGGCCATGTTAATTGACAGACACATGCACCCAGCAGCCATACCATCATCACCAGCTGCTTCCAACATCCAGCTTTTTATAGGCTGACATTTCTACACGGAGCAACGGATTAACATTAATGTCAGAATTGTTTACAAGGATACATGTACAGGATGACAAAGGCTACATTGTAAAGGTGGGATGATATGTTGTGTGACAAGGTATCGTGGTATCTTGGTTAAAGGTCATACCCAGAGTAAGTATGTCCAATACAAACATGTTTATTTTACTAAAAACTATTTTTTGGGTTTTTTTTTTCCTCTCCAGAAATATTGTATTGTAATGTTATCGCGAGCCCATTATCGTTTATCGTATCGTGAACTCAATGTATCGTCCCATCTCTACTAAATTGTAATGGATAGCCAACAACACGGTTGGAGTCAATTACATTTTTCAATTATGTTCAATTACAACCCGATTATGATCAGCATTTCTTCCAGTTACAATTCAAATTATAAATATTATTTTTCCCCTGAAAGTCAATTACAATAATGCTCTCAATTACTAAGGTTCAATAACAATGACTTTTTAATTAACATAAAAAAAACTCCATAAAATCTAATGTTCCTCTTGTGTTAGCTTTCTGTTAGCATCTCTTATAACGAATCCGTTTTGACCCATGTCAGCTGTAAAACACATTAAAAAATATAATCTATCATCTAATTTGTATCTAATCTCTTGGTATTACCATGTTAGATTTCCTAATCTATTAAAATATTGATAATATATTTTTGGTGTGGGTGTCTGAGCCTTTCTTCTATCAGTAAATGATAAAATGATCTTAAAGAGAACAGACAGGTAGAGGGTAAAGTTGATCTGAAACATATTTTAATAACTGTGTTAAATTACTGTATGTATGTTAAATTGTAATTGACAGTCGTCATGCCATTTACAATTACAAAGTCAATTATCTGAACTCAGTTACGATTACAAAGGCAACAGATTCTTTCAATTACAAATATAATTATAACTAGGGATGTAACGATTAATCGTAAGGCAGTTAAAAATCGATTCATAGGTATCACGGTTGATATCGATTTTCTGAAAATTGAATCGTAGTACTTTTTTTAACCAGCAGAGGGCAAGTGTACATGTGTAGGCGGCGGGCGGAGTCTGCTAATACTTTCTTTCTGGCCGCCTTCTACTCTTAAATATGTTAATAAATGATTCATTACCCCTTTAGCACCGAAAGAATATCTGTAATATTACTTGAATATCTGTAAAAGTCACGTTTTTCTATTAGCTCTGTATGCTAGCATAGCTTCTCTTCTTCACTGCAAGAATTTCTGCATACCAACCGACCACTGTGTTACCAGCGCCCTCTGCTGGTCCAAACAAATATGACGTAAATCAGTGCAATCACGGTTTTTTTTTTTTTAAAGTCCAATTGTTAAGGCACAAAATACATTTTCAGTTGCACTTTTAAAAAGAAAAAGAACTATTATGCAGTTTTGCATTGTTTATTATAGAACCAGAATTTAAATTAATAGGCTTCATTTTCATTTCTATTATTCCTTTATTTATTTCATTCAAGATTTATTTTTAGTTAAATTGCATTGTTTTGAATAGTTTATCAAGGAATTCTTTTGACAATGAAATATAAAAGGAAAATAATACAGTATTTTCTAGTTTTTTTCCCCAAAAAAAAATTTGTCTACAGTCCCATTTTGTAAAATAAATCGTGAGAGAATCGTATCGTGAACCCAGTATCGTGAATCGAATCGTATCGGGAGTCGAGTGAATCGTTACATCCCTAATTATAACTAGTCTAGTCTAGATAGTTTTTGCTGGCCCGGGACCCAAAAGGTATTCTAAACACTCCAATGCAGCCTCCATTCTTCGCCAAAAGTAAATAATAATTATTATTATTATTATTATTATTATTATTATCAATGCTTCACTTTTTTTAACGGAGGCTATCAATAAATCAATCAATCAATCAATCACACAAGACCCAAATTTCTCATCAGTTTAAGAACTATTGTCTACCGTTGATTGTTACTTTGGTAACCCCTGGTAACCATTTAAACTACGTAACCATCAGGACAATAACACAAAACTGCAAAATATGCAGGATAAGTGTTTATGCATTTTATTAAAGATTCAATTAGCATAGATCATCTGGATATGGGATGGTATTAATAATGTTTGTAAACACACACAGACAGATTTGATGTGATCAAAGAGTTTTGATTGGATTTCAAAATTATTGTTTAATTTTTATTAGTCGAGGAAAATATGAATATATTTTGATACCACTTTTAAATAAGTTAGTCAAAAAATGTAGTGGACAAAATGAAGTTTAGTTTTAAGTTAACACTGCTAATCTATAATAATAATAATACTGTATATCTCTAATCTTATCTATACTCCTTTATATTAATCACGTGTTGATGGCATCTTTTAAAGAATAGTCAGGAATGGTTTAAGAGAACATAAAAAACAGTTTATATAATGATTGGTATATGTTAACTGTATTACGGGTTTAGTCTTTAGCTCCACCTTTGAAATGAAGCGTGTAATCCATACACAACGGCACATCCATTAATATCCGCCTCCTTAAATGTGCTGCCATTAATAAAACACTTGTTCTTAAAAACTTTGACCCTGATCTTGTCACGTCGATGAACCATCTAACGTTTCGTCGCTCCATCTTCTTTCTACGTGTATTTTTCACAGCAGTCAACAAATTAAAGGAAAAATCCTCCACTGGACTTTGAAGTGCTTAACGCAGTTTTACCATCCGCCTCATTACAAATGTCATTAATAGTTTAATTAGCACAATTTCTCACAAAACTGAGCTCAGGCTCAGTCACGAATTAAAATATGAAAAAAAAAAAAAAAAAAAACCAGCTTTAGAAAAATAAATTCAGCATATCTCATTTTCTCAAACTGAGGTGTTTCGGATTATAATTGCTTTTAAACTTTTCTTGCTGATGGTTTTTAATTCTGAGGCAAAGCAGCAAAGCTTGGAGAAGACTCCACCTCACCGGTCCATGATATGTGCCATGCAAACAGCTTAGCCAAATTAATTTTGATACCCATTACCTTGAAGCAAAACAATCATTTTCAATAGCTCGGGAAAGAAAACCCAGCATTATGAGTAAATGTAATTATCAATCTTGTCGTTTTTTTGTGTGCGCTGTTTGCAATTAACACTCCCCGCGATCTGAATAATGTTGAGTAGCTGCAGAGGCTGGAAACAAAAAAAAAAAAAAAAAAGATCAAAGTGAGACATGTGGAAGAGATGATTTTCAGACGTGTTTCGCAGACGATGAAGAAAGCGTGTCGCACAATGCGAGCGGTGGGTGTATAGGCTTATAGAAACGACGCGAGCCTCTTGTTCAGAGGCGGGAGACAATGGTGAGACTCCCGTCATGGGCGAGGGCCAACAGCAAAGTTCCAGTTTACAACTGCTCACAACAGTTTACAGCGGCCAAAAATTTCATTTTCTACTCCCAAATCCTATCGCATATTATCCTGTACATTGCATTAGAGCCCTAATCTTTCTTTTCTCCTCCTCAGAAGAAGAAAGCAGCGCCTCTGTGATTAACCCACTTTACAGCAATAAATAAATGCATCATCCAGTAATGTACACCAGATTTAATTTGAAGGAGGGGGAGAGAGAAAAAAAAGGGCCAGAACGCTCAAATCGCTGAAATGTAATGAAAAATAACACAATACAGACACCAATGGGTGCCTTAGGAATTAATTTGAAGACTTCATCATTTTTCCCTCTCTTATACAAACTGGATTGGTTTTAGTATATTTGTTAACTGTGGAGTAAAGCCAATAATAAATACCTAAAAAACACAACTTTATCAAATTATTGGGAAAAAATGACATTTCTTTCCCCCGTTGTGTGTCTGTCACATGAAGCCCATGTTGCTCTTGGTTTCCCATCGTTTCTTTGCCTCAAACCTACAACACAGAAGGGGAAATAACTACATCAGTGCACACACTTTAGGAATACATTTCAACTTCAATCACTGCTTAAATAACCACACAAGTCGGGCTAATTCCGGTTTCTGCGACACTCTTGGAAAATAGGACGGCAGGCATTAACATGAGCACATGCAGACACGTGTCCTACCCCCAGGCTATTTGCTTCTTCCTCTTCTGCGCTGCCCTCAAAGCTTCCTCTTCCTGTTTGTGTTGCACAAAGTCACGGCAATCAGCAGCTCGGCCAATTTTTACAGCCATCTATTGAGACGCCGAGAGAGGAGAGACCCATTAGAGATTAGAAATCTAACCAGCGGAAAGATGCAAACAAGCATATTGACTGATGTGTGAGGGTAGAATCTTAGCACGTTGCTGCCACATACCAACGCACACAGATACTGAAACATCACATTTAAAATCATGCATCTCATAGAAAGAACAATTGGTAAAAACTTTATATTTATTTATATATTGTAAGTTTGTTGGTTTTCATCTTCAAACTGTAGTTTATACAGCAATCCCATAATAAACAGTAACTTTCTGTGCATAATATTATGAGATTGATGTGAATGGACGGCCACTTCAACACTGGTTATCTTTCCTTTCTCTTAGCTAATAGATTAAAGGTAAATTCCTAGCGCTTTCTCCAAACACTCACATTTCCTACTGGTACTTGGGATTCAGTAAAAAAAAAAAAAAAAACACTTTTATAGTTTAAAACAACAAAAAAAGGCTTATTAAAAATAAGGATTAAATCAATATAATCAGAAACACACTAAATATTTAACATCGACTGGTAAATATCACTAGATTAATAGAAACATGAAGGCTTTCCATCATTCGTCACTCTTTAATTGTCTACTGACTAAATAAATGTTTGGAATTTGTACAAATAATGATTTAAACAGGTTTAAAATATTCAAATTTCATCAATCCTTTTGTTGTCTTTTACTTCCTGTTTTAAAGATAAAGATCACGTTATAGCCCAATAATAACCATAATATAACAATGGACTAAATGTTTTCTAAAGCATTTTTCTTCCACCAAATTCTTGCTTTTAAAAAAAGAAAAAAAATAATCTAATTGAGATTTTTACCTCAATATTGCGATTGCAATTTAATATGCCATTATTTTTTCAAGGGCCTCTTGTCATGAACACAAGCAATAAATGACTCTTTTTCACAACAAACCATTTCAGATTTATTTAAACTTTAAATAATTATCAAATATACATTTTAAAGCACAGATTACAACAATAAAGCTCTTTAACATATCTAACTAAATAACTTAACATGTGGACTGCACTTCTTAAACACTCTCTGATGTTAACAGGACAAGAAAAAAAAAATCGTAGCCTTTGCGATTAGAAAATTTGATGATATCGCGATAACATCGCAAATGCAATTAATTGTTCAGCTCTACCAAACAATATAGGATTTTTCCATTTTTAGGGCCGAAACTACAACCGATGGATCGGCCAATATGCAGTATAAAATAAGAACATTGATACATACTGTACATGAACACAAATTAATATAATTCCCAAAACATGATTCTAGAAAAAGAAGTAAATCAGGAACTTTAATTCATTACACTGTCAGAGCCACTGACTAAGAAAAGGCCAACTTATTGTGCATCTTTTCTGGAATTGCCTACATTGTAAAAAATTAATAAATAATAAAGTTGCTTAAATCTCAAACAGTGAGCATTGATAAATCAAAAGAGTCAAAATGTAACTGTAAACAATGAAATAGTGACTTTATTCAGTAGATTTATTGATCCCGCAGTGGGAAAATGTACTTGTGTTGTCATTTTGTAATCATTACTGCTGATTTAAATGTGTCATAACGCAGAAAGCACAGCATTTACACACAGCAAAGTAGTTAATACATTCGTTACATATTATAAAGCCTGACAGATAAACTAGTCGGGCTGTTGACCAATGTCCATTAATTTGAGTTAAATATGGCCGACTCTAATTAATTCTACAATTTTGCCAGACGGAACATTGATTTACTTTGATTTATCTAATCTCCCTCGAAAGGAAAATAAACACTGTTGCTCTGCCCCCACTGTGGAGTGTTTTAAATATCGTCTTCAGACCCACTTTTATTCTCTGACTTTTAGCACCGTGAAAGTTGTGTGGTCCCCTGTGTCTTTTTATTTATCTTGTTTTTTTTTTGTTTTTTTTTTTTAAATCGGTTTTATTCCTATTTATTGTTTTTAATGTGTTTTCATTCATATTTACTGTTTTATACTCATTTAGTGGTGGAGCTCAACTGTATTGTTTTGGTTTTATTATTTTTATGATCTCATGTGCAGCACTTTGGAAACGTTGTGTTGTTTAAATATTAGAGGAGGGAACCTCTGGGTACCTCACGATACGATACGATACGATACATAGCTCACAAACAATTATCTCACAATATGACAATACTGCGATTATCGACATATTGGTCAGAAATCAATCTACGATAATCTATGACATAACAAGAAAAAAAAAAAAAGATTAAGTGAAAAAATACAATTTTTATTTTTTTATGAAGACCTCCCTGCACATTTTAGTGAAAAAGCAGAAAAGGTTTTGAAATTAAAAAAAAAAAAATAATAAAAAAAAATAAATCGATATTTAGCGTGAGCATATCGATAATCGATCGTGCGGGAAAAAAGAAATAGTGATATATCGCCGTATCTAGAGATATCGTCACACTCCTATTAAATGTGCTATATAAATAAAGTGGATTGGATTGTTCAAAAACGTTGGAAAACTTTTATAATAAAATAAAAAAAAAATTCAAAAACTCAAAATAGGTGTCAGGGCAAAATTGTTAGTTATGTTTATTAACATATTTACTCATCGACCTTATTCTTTTTAAGGCTTTAAGTTGAGACTTTTCATTTCTGCTGTCTCATGTTTTCTGCTCTCTTCTCGAGGTCAGCTTCCCAAAACACATCTTATCCCTCAGACACAGAGGCATGACACACTCACATGCCTACACACATAGTCACACATACACATCCATTCATACACACAAACACCATACACGCACACACCTCCAACACTCACGACAATCAGGAGATACCAGAGAACTGGTTGTTTTGACCTAAAGAAGAAACTGTCTCTTTTCACCCTCTACTTTCACCTCCACCCTGTCCTCTTTATCTCCTGGGGGGAGGAGGGAGGGGGACTGAGGGGGAATATACGTGATGAGTTAGAACTGTGCCACTCTGTCATCGGACGTCCGCCCGGGGCGGTCACTAATTTTGTCCATCTTTGTACTCCTTTTTATTTAGTTTTATAATAAACCTTTTTTATAAAATCATCATTGGCTCGCCTGGACTCCATCATTCAACCAGAGCAATAAACCATGTCTCCAAATGAGGTCAACCGCAAATTTGCCGTGACATAGGTAAATGTGATTTATCCGTGATAAATTTTAATTTGTTCCCAGCTCATCAATGGAGGTGTATTTAGTGTGGAAAAAGAAGCCCCTCTTTATGCTTACAGTCTTCTTTCACCTGGTTATAAACAATGTATTTTTTATAATACCAACCGAGCACACATTGTTCTATTACATTATCTATTATTAACAGAGAAATGAAGGAAAACAGAGCTCTTTCTGTCTTCTACTCATTGGCACCATTAAAAACGACTCTTCCCTTTGCTCATTTGCAGCAGCCCCTGAAATCAGGAGAGAAGGGAATGACCGTGACTGCAAGAGGCAAACATTCAAATCCCAGTGAGGACATGTGTGTATTGTGAAGCAGAATAATCCCAATAACCCCAGTCACACAGAAGCACTGGAAACAAAGGGGGAAAATCCTGCCTTCCTCTCTCACTCCAGAGATAGGTTTATTATCCAAGCAAAGGCAAACTTTGATAAACAACTTGGAACTATTTCACCACCTTTGGGTAATTCTCTGTGATGTTCGCAGCACAATCAGAGGAGGGGAACGTCTTAAGGTGATGAAGAAATGTGCCACCACTGCCACACACAGCAAAAAGGGGGAAAAAAAAATATAAAGACCTGCAGAAAAAAAAAATGTTTCAATTATAATTAAGTGGGATAAACTTTATTAGAAAGACTGAAACTAAAATATCTCCTAATGCATGCTGGGATTAAACAGGTCAGAGCGAGCAGGCAGGAAAAATTAAACTCTAAAGGCTTTTTATCACCATATTTCAGGAACCAAGGGTGTAAAATGTTCTAATTTGGGATACATTAAAAGCCATAAAGGTCTTTCAAAAAGATTAATGGTACTTTGCTTGGATTTAAGATAAGGGCTTCGGCTGGCTGTAAGTGCTGGGCCCAGGTTGGGCCCTCAAGGCATTCATCTATACAGTCGCTGGAAAATTTGTGAGAGTGTCTGCATAACCCGGAGCATACAGCTATGACAGTTCTCCAGTTCTTTGCCATGTTCTAGGTTTTAAACGAATAAAATAGAGGTTTTTTATCCTCATAGAGAGGAGCAGCAATGGTGGTGAATGCTCAAACATTTCTAGGTGATTTCCGAACAGATAAACCCACTTCACGGTGTCCCCTAGCTTCACTATGGAGTGGTGCAGGTGCTAAATGATTCTGAGTGGAGCAGATGAACGATGAGATTATCAAACACTGTTGACAAATCCCAGAATAGCTCCTGAACTGAAGTAGAAAAAAAAGCCCACATTGGCTCACTCTGGGGGCAAATCAAACGAAGCTGCAGGATGCTAAATGGTTTCATTTGGAGCTCTGCAGGCAGAGCGCTCGCTTTTTTTTTTTTTAGTCTACACGAGGATTACCTACATTAACCTGCTCTCCAGTGGGGTTGCATTTGAAATGCAAAAAAGGTCTTGAAAACACGCCATTCCCAACATTCCCAAATTAAAACATACCTCTGTGACCCTCTTTTACATTCCCAGCAGTGACTTTTACTTGATTTAAAACATTAAAGGTCTTTAATTTTACATTTTTTTCTTTATCAGTTTAGTCTCCACTCCCTGATTGTCTTTACTGAAGCTCAACATTAATGTCAACCAAGTTACCTAGGAGACGGAGCAGATCAAAGAGACAAAAAACCCTTAAATGTCTGATTAATCAAGCCTGCAAACAGCTTATTTCTTTTAGCCTGCATGCAAGTATGAAAATGAGATTCCGAGAGCAGTACATTGTGCAGATTTGTTCATTCTTATCTGAACAAAGCCAGCGGCAGCTTATTTCATGGATCACTGGCACTGTCAGCGCTGTGGCGCCGAGCAGGTGACGGCTCCTCTTTCTATGGCGAGAACGAAATTAGCAAAAAGTCGGCACAAATTAGCCTCTCATATATTCAGTAATGTGACATTATTTTTCATTTACTTTTTTTGATCCACTTTTCAGGATTTTCTCTCCCCTCGCCTCACCCCCCCACCTTCCCTTGTGTGCATCTTTGCACCAAAACCATTCACATTAGAAGCCGGTGGAGAAAATAAGAATGGAAGCACAAAAGCAGGAAACAGCAAAGCTTCTGCGTTCTTTGTTTACGTTGGCAATTCTTCTTTCATTTATTAATGCACAATCAACCTGTGCCATGCCTCTTTGTCTCTATCTCATGTGGGCGTGTGCACGGGCATGCAAAAAAACAAGGTTTATTCAAAGGATTAATTCTGTGACCTTTGGAAGATTTGAAGGCCAAAGAAAAAAAAAATCATGGTGAACAATGCTGGCACCGCAGCAGCCGCAGCTTAAGGCCACTCGCAGGGTTAAGTCAACAGTGTTTTCTGTTCATTCATGTTTGGGTCGTCATGGAGATTGGACTAGAGACCCAAACATGGGACCTTGTTTTTTTTTTTTTTTTGTTATTTCAGATTTCTGCTTTGCTGCAGTGTACACCATGTTCACTCCTAGTAGCATTTTCACACTTTGCTTTTGCGTTTGTGTCTAAATCATTCATTCATAATCATTTCTCAACCCGTCTGCTAAATGAGCAGCACAGGGAAAGCAAAAGACACATTAAGGAAATTAACGGCAAGTGCAAAAAAGACAATGGCTGAATAATGATGAAAGGTGAGGAAAATACATCTCCGTGTGGATAAAGTGCTAAAGCTCCTATTAACAATATGAAATAAATGATGACTTTAAGGAAGAAATGGCCTTAAACCCATTCATAAATTTCCTATCCAGGAAAGCCTCTTCCAATTAAAACGTGTGAGAGGTGGATTAACAAGAGCTATATGGCTTTGCCTCACTAAATCACCTCCCCGAGCTGCTCTGCTGCATTTGACGTGTAAACGATTAATGACCAGCCTAATTCCCTTATCGCACTACCTTAATGCCTAAATAATGTGGCCTTAGTCAACTTTTAAAAGCAGGCTATATAAGAATGGAATGAATATCAGATCAGGGAGCCTGTGTGTTATTTCAGCATAATTTATCTGGAGGGAAAGGGGGAAGAAAGACTCGTCTATTGCTGCAAAACCTCCGTGTGGCAGAGACAGAGGAAGGGTCATCAGACCAGGGGGTCAAATCAATACCACCCAAATGGCATTGTAAAGAGTTTCATTCAGTTCAGTTCAGTAGGAAAAGCCTTCTGAGGAACGTGATGAAGTAAACACAAGAGATACTTATAAATTGGGTTAGTATGACAGTATATTCACCACTTTTATTAGAAAAACTAAACCAAAAAGGGAACACAGTGCCGGTGTTTAAAAGAATGAAGAATTAAATCTTTATACAAAGTTCTAAAACAACATTGGAGATTGCTAAATTATGTATAACATAGGTTTTTTCAAAAATCAAAAATGACACCTGAAGTTGACAGGAGGCTGCAGAGACTAAACATGTTCCCATCCCTTAAAAACTGTATAGATAAACTATATGCATATAATTAAAAAGTATAGGATGAGCTAAGAATGATTACATACATATTCATTTAGCATCATAATGCCCACTTAACTTTTAACATCAACATTTATTGGCAAGGAAAATCCTGAATATGAGTGTTTAAAGAATTCAGTATGACTAGAGAACATGAGTCGTTATTGGATGATGATGATGATGATGAAAGCATAAACCAAAAGGAAATGTCCTTTGTTTTTTTGTCTAGTATGAAATCATACACCAATACATTCAAACACAGTTGTGGAGAACATGCAAACTCTACCCAGAACCGACCCATTAACTTATAACTGAGGTATAGCATCTAAGATCTAATCCACTAAATCTCTTTGGGCCTGATTTACTAACAGTTTACTAAGACTAATAGACGCTAATCTCACACAATCAGGATTACATCTGTCAAACACACAAAATACTACGAGCAGTCATTTTTCTGCTTGAGTCAACATTTTTATTGAATTAATTAAAAAAAAAAAAAAAATTTAAAGATTATATTTTTTTCCTTTTTTCTTCTTTTTATATTTTATGTCCATCTTTTCATGACTTCATCAGCTGTTTCTTTGTATTTTCTTACAGATGTGAACAGTGAGCCATTAGGTCATGTATTAAAATATGTTCATATCATTGCATAATATGTGCATTCAATCAATCTAAATCACATCCTTCTAGCTGGACAGTGATTTATAAAGGGAAAAGTGTGTGCAGACGTGTTCAGCACAGTTTTATAATTTTGACATTTTTTGGGGGCAGCACATTTTCTGAATCTTGGAGCACAGATTCTACACAATGGCCACGGTTACATGATGGGTTTTTTTAAATTCAGAATTAGTCATTCTGAATTAAATAATACATGGAAATAGTAATTCCGGATTGAGGTTTACATGGAAAACAGGTTTATTTGGCTTTATTAAATTCTGCCATTTAGGTCTGGGGGTTGGGAAGAGTTCTGATTGGACAAGGGGAAAACGTGACGTATTCACTTCTATTGGGAAAAAAACACACAACGAACCTTTTCTTTTCGGCTACAACATTAGATATTACACGACAACTGTTTTCACTTTTATTTTGATTGTAGTTTTGAAGCAGCAGCTCGACAATAACATGGTTTCACTTTAGTCCGCTGAGCAGGAGAAGGAGATGAGCAGCAGAGAAGAGAGATAGAAGTCCGTACTTTGGTCAATCAAAGCCAGCGGTTAATGCAGCAGCTGTTCTACCTCCACTATACAGGACGTTGAGAAAAATTCACTTCATAATGATCCGCCCATCATTAGTGAAGCTCTGGTGCTTCATGCACCAATGAGGCCGTTCCGTTTGCTGAGGTCCGTATGTGTAATAAGTCTGCATGTTTATGCCTCCGTCCATCCACTCTTATCATTACTGTAAATCCATGTCTTTTAAAGCTCTCATTAAATAAATAGTCTCGTCTGGAGTCCGGAGCGACCATCCTGGACTATGTCGTCACCATCGCGGCAAGTCACGCATGCGCAGAACGACCGGAATGAATTTAAAGCTGAATTAAGTGTTTACAAAACAGAAGAATTATTTCATTTGGAATTAAAGTCAGAATAAACCAACCAACGGGGCAATCTTCCACTTTTTCACCGGTTATCCATTGTGTCTAAATCATGCTGAACACACAGCTTGTGCAATCCAGTAGAGGGCGCAACAAATTCAGAGCTCTTTAGGCGTCATCTTAATAAATCAGGCTCTGCGTTAAGAAATGCATCATAGTGAAATACTGCATGTAACCATCCTTCAGTAATTAACATTTATTTAATGCTAATGCTGAATGAAAACATGCACTTTAATGCTGCTGTATTCCCACTCAACTCGATCGGTTTCTTTGGGGCAGCCTCAAAAGGGCTTTCTGTAATCTCGTCCCCCACAAACAGAATTACACGGCAAGTAGAAAGAAAGTCACACCAGGGAAGGCGGCGTACAACAGCAACGTCCTCTTTTCTTCTCTCCTAATCTGATTCGAGAAACAGCCGACATGTCATCTTTGGGGAGTAGACGGGGGGTGGGTGGGTGGGGGAGATTCTCACAAAGTTTGCCTGCTTTACACACATTTCATTATCTCTCCTCTTCTGAACAGGGTAGGCTTATTAGCCAGCTTTGAACTCGCACTTAGAATAATATGCCATCAACAGTTTTATAAGCTAATTAGACAAAAACAGTTTAATTAATGAGTGACTGGCAATAAAATGGCAATCATGAAAAAAGAAACCGAAGGTGCTAAGCTTCCACTACCACCAATTAGTCCCTAATTACAAACAAATTATATATGTGTTTTGCTGTGGGCTTTAATTTTTTTTAAAAAATGGCTTTAATTAAAAGAGAAAACATGCTAATTAATTGAACAGCATGTAAATCTACATTGAAAAGTATGCTTTGTCTATCAAGTAATTAATGAAATACAATAAGCCAAATGAGATTCCCAGGCATTTGATAAAAGCTTAGTACCCATTTCAAAAATCCATTTCTAAATTAATGGGCGAAAATTTAATGTGAGTCATCCAGAGATACAATAAAAGTTCATTCAGTGATAAATCGCTTACGCTGAAGGAAAAATTAACAAAGAGAAGAGAGTTTCCCCTAAACTCTCTGCGTGGTGGCCTGGGGGGGTGCTGGCGGGGGGGTGTTCAGGGGGACACAGTCGGAGCATTCTTCTGATGAGGGGCGGGAACGTAAGGATCTGATAAAGCTCGCTCTGCACAATGGGAGCCGCTCATTAATTTTTTTGATTACAAACACAGGAGCATGGCGAGCCGGGGGTGGGGGGGGGGTGGTGCTGGGGAAAAAGGTGTTAAATAATATAAATATCATGAAACATTCTTAGTTCAGCTCTTTGTTTCTACTAAGCCACCATGTCTCCTCTGACAAAACGCTGTTCCACCTTTGTTTCGCAGCATTTAAGCAAAGCTTTCCAAAGGCTAGATTTCAAGGACAGTGGGGCTTTTCCTTTCAGCTGCTGGAGCTATTGAAATACGAGCAGCAACATAATGAGGGATAATGTAACCCTCCACATGTTCAAAAGCCACAGAAACCATAAATGGCAGCAGTTAATAAATACTCATTCGGCTAATTATGTGACCAAACTATTAGGAGAGGCTGTTTAACGCTAATCGGGTTAATCTTGTGCAAAGAAGGAGGAAAAAAAGTACTTCACCGAGGGTCCAATGAGAGTGCAGAGAGGCCGTGTTCATATAGATGGAGCTGGGTATAGTTTCAGTAGGAACATCATCATCAAACTATGACAAGTTTGAACCTGGGACACTAAGTTCTTACAATAATGTCAGATAAGAAGAACTTTATTTATGAATTATCATTAATGCTTTACATGGCAGCTCAGTCACATTGTTGGGTAAAAAGTAGAGCCAGAATGATGAACCGGTGCGGTCGATTAAAGCTATCGCCGACTATTCAACATCGGTCTATTATGTAACTGCTATGGCTCTGTGCTGTGTTTTCTGGATTATAAAATGTTACTTTTGAACACTGGGAGAAGTCACTAGCTTATTTTTTACAGTTACATTTTTTTATTGATCCATTTTTACTGTTTTAGATTCACTAGTAACTTTATTTTTGAATATTATATTCTGGAAATACAGTTTGAGCAAGTTTGCCTTTTCTTATTTATCAGTGGGTTTTACAGTCCTTATGTTGACACTGTTAAACATTAAAGTTCCTTTTTTGAATTTTGTTGCGTTTTGCTTCGTTGTCTTGAATCATATTTTGGCATTATAAAAATATGTGTTAATGTCCAGTATATATCCTGATATATCGGTTATCAGCCATACACTGCATATTGACTTTTTCAAGCCCCCAATATTGGTATCAGTATCAGCACCAATATGTCATATCTGCCTTGCTCTAACTGGAAGTATTGTACAGCGAGCAACACATGCAGTTGTTTAGTGTAATGTACTGTAATAGGAATGCAGAATTTTCAGACAGAGAGCAGAATTAAACCGTCGTTCAATCCTTACGTTTTGATATTAAGTTATAGAACATTTCGGAGAGATGTGACCGTTAATGGCAGTTCATTTAATTTTTAATATCAACTTGAAAATTTACTGCTGCCAATCCATTTACAATAGTAACTATAAACAAGCATGACCCGAGGTGATTACATATGTTTAGAATATACTTAAATGCATGTCATCCTGTTCAAATCTGTTGGTTAACTTGAGTATTTGGACATGTTCTGTTCTGTTTTTTTTACTCCTGGTTCAGATGAGGCCAGCAGCAATCCAACTGAGTTAGTTCTTGTATTTGTTACAGAGCTGAACGATTTTGGAAAATAATCTAATTGCGATTTTTTTTTTCCTCAATATTGCCATTTAATATGTGATTCTTTTTTCAAGGGCCTTTTGTCATGTATTTTTCAATGAACACAAGCAATAAATCAAACTGTTTCATAATAAACAATTTCCGATTTATTTAAACTTTAAATAAACATAAAATGTAAATTTTAAAACAGATTGCAACAATAAAGCAAACAAACCTGTAGCTTTACCTCTTCAACACATCTAATTAACTTCACGTTTCATGAAACATGTAAACATGTGGACTGCACTTCTTAAACACTCTCTGAACTTAACAGGACAGTACAAGACAGGACAAGAAAAAAAAAAAATGTAGCCTTTGCGATTAGAAAATTACGTTTTATGATATTGTGTTAATATCGCAAATGCAGTTAATCATTAGGTTTTAATTTGTTACCTCCTGAAATCATGAAAATAAACATGACAACCATTATTCTACAAGATAAAAGCCTCTGTTTTAAAGTGGCATTGCCAATCCTCATACATTGCAATAATGAGTGCAAAGAAGAACTGAAGCTCTAACATGATACGACAGGCTTTTGTCAAAAAACACACATATTTACACTGCTGACTTGACTGAGTAAAAAACAAGAAGTTCATTGAAACACTATAACTAAAAGACATCTACTATTTCTCTGCTGGTTTTCTTAAACTTTAAAGTCTAGGAAGTCCAAAACAAATAGGCAGAAATATTTATTTATTGAATTTATATTAACTCATAAAATGCTGTCAGGGAATACTACGCTAATAAATGTTTTTATAGATACAAATAATAAGTAAGTCTAACAACCGGTAAGTAACAAACTCAATCTAAACATGTTTGTTTACACATGAAAATAAACGCTTTGAATCTCTTTCTTTGAAGTATGGAAGCCCTAAAGAGCCATGCTGTCATAAAAAAAAATTCCTCCGTTTTCAGAATCAGAAGAGCTTTATTGACCAGGTACAGTTTAGGACAATACAAGGAATTTGACTTGGTAGTTGCAGTGAAAGAAGACACATCAACACACCGGAGCAGCCATTTGCGGCGCCCACACATGATAACGACTTAATTTTCTCAAGATCTCGAGATAACGATACCGACAAGTTGCTATGCATGATCACAGACATATTGAATATTCAATATTTATTGTGTCGGTGGTTGCACTTTGTTGATGATCCCTTAGCAAAGTCTCAGCGTTAGCTGCTCATAGGAAACAATGGGATATTTTCTGCTCAAACGATCAATAATTGTATTGAAGATCAGCTCGTTGCAGCTTGTAGCTCATTGGCTATCTCATAACGGTTAGAACGAGACATTATTTAGGTCTTTCTAACACTACTGAAGTCCTGATGTGGTGATCTATATGCTCCTGTTCCTCTGACATTGTTACACTGCATGTTTCCTGCAATGATTTATCATACTACACCATTGTTTTTCGTTATCTCGAGATAATAATCCCGTTATCACGGGAAAACAAAGTATCATTATCTCGAGATCTCAAGAAAATGAAGTTGTGATCACAGGAAAATGGAGGGAAAAAAAAGTATGAAAGCATGGCCCTTTAGGACTTCCACAATGAAGAATAGTCAAAATTTAATTTTTTTTTTAATAAGGTCATACTTTTTTGCCCTTTTGTCACAATGGGGGGAGCGGCCTGAGAGTTTATTATTCTGCAAAGGGGATACAGCAGAAAAAGTTTGGGAACCACTGCTCTAGTCAATAATAACAAGTGAAGGAAGATGTTGCTCCTCTTACTAAAGAAATACAATCAGACAAATATGCTGTAAACTGTACCTGCAAATTATAAAGGAATACATTTGAGGTTTTGTCTTAACAAATGAGAAGGTAACATATTTGGGTGGTAATAGTGATTATTATGAAATGAATAAGAAAAAATATCCACAAACACGTCTTTCTTATTATCATTAATACACATCTGAAACAAAGACTTTGAGGCGAGGGGATTTAAAAGCTGTAATTAGAATAGGAAAACACAACTCTCCTGCAGTATTCAAGCAGCACCTATCAGACCACTGACAGATCAAAGAGCTACGGTTGTATAGACCCCTCAGAGATTTATTTACCAGTGAAAGTAGAACAAATGGAAACCATTAATTGATTTGATGGAAGCCCAAAACAGCTTCGACAAACATTTAAGTCTCATAAAGGGAGAATTGTGACAAGACGCTCTCTATCTTCCTTCCACTTCCCTTTGCGTCGAGGAGATAAGTGGGAAAGAAAAACGCTGAAATTGTCCTCCACCGTGTACCAGGGTTTGATTTAAAAAAAAAAAAAAACAATGCCTGGAGGGACAAACATGCCTATTTAGTTCTTTACAGCTGTCAAAATGCTTTTGCATTTTTCGCGAGAAAAACCTGTTCTCCGAGCAAAAGCCTCACACAATCATGTCGTGGCGTTATGACCGTAAACAAATTAAACATCTAAGCCATTCCGTACCAAATGAGCCACTCAATTATATGCCTGAAATTGAGTCTGGCCACAGCGGAGATTATTGATCCTTTAAATGTTTGTCACAGCATTCCTGTCAAACAACACCATCAGTATACTGTAAACAAACATTTTGGTCTAAATGCTATCGGCATTACAGGCAAACTGTTTTAATAGACCATAATCCTCCCTGATTACCAATTCTGCAAACTTTTGGACTTTTTAGATTCCGCTTCCTTCCACTTTTACAGAAGGAAGTGGAATCTTCCACGTATGCGCTTCTTCTTTCTTCTGCACCCAATGTGTAAAAACAAACAACTTTGCATAACTTGACTATTCAGGATTTTGAAATGGTTGATTCTATACTCTCTACAAATGAAGTTATCACTGCTGAACAATGAGCTTTAGCTGCCAAACAGCTGTCACGTCCCATCACTGTTTTGGCAGGAGACACGGCAGGTGCCAGGGAGGCGAGAACTTCAGCTCAGGCTAAAACCAATCCATGGCGCTCTAAGAGGCTTTCTGAAAGGGAAGCACGTGTGCCACTCCCGAAAGCTTATTTTTAACTCCCCCATATCTGACCATTGTGTTAGCAGGTAAAACAGACTCTGATGCTGAACACCAACCTCCATTCAATACAAGAGCAGTGTTTCATTTATTAGCATTTTGAAGGTTTTAAACACAGATTACTGTTTTAACGCAGCCCAAAAAACCTGGAGAACAACTATTCATTTGATAATATATATAATTGCCAGAAGAAATACAAGATTGCAACCCAAATTTATAATGTAAAAGCACATTATAATAAAAGAAATAAATAATTATGATGATGATGTATTAATAGCCCTTTCTAGCCGTTTCTTGCTTTATGTGAGCCCTTTGTCGGCCCGCAATTTGCCAAACTATATGGAGAGATTCCTAATCCAAAAAATGGTCCATAATTTGCTATAATCTGTTACACTTCACCAGCTAAAAGGGCTACAGTCATTACAACCATGCTTTAAAATTGAACATCTTAAGTTAAAGTACTCAAGCAAGAGAAGTGATAACATAGAGTCACAAGGAAAACAACAACAATCCTCTTTACGCCATTAAATAAATCAGATTTAAGTGTTTCAATATTTTTTTGAAAGCAAAAACACAATGCAAAAATACTATCCCCAGTTTATACTTGTGATTTATTTCATCCTCATAACCGACAATTATTAATAATCCTAATTGTGATAAACATCGGTCAATTGTGGAACTCTGTAATTGCATAATTCGCATAGAGCCCGATGCAGCTCTGACCCTATCTCTACTTTAAATGTTACCAACTAAAGCAACTCAGTAATAACGTGTAGCGAATCCGTTTCTTGATGTCAAGTTTAGCACAGCTCACCTGTTTCCAGTCCATGTGGCTCAAGCTGTGGCTCTAGCTTTTAACTGTTAATGACGTAATAACAGGTGTTGATAGTATTAATGCTCCTTTGTGTTTCCGACAAGTTTGATCAAGTCAAATAAATTATGCAGGAAGGGAAAAAAAAGTACTTGACCTTACTTAGAAATTCGGTTTAAAATTTTAAACCAGCTATTATAAATTCGACACAACTATTACAGCATACAAACGACAAGTTAGTTGTCATCAAAACCAGAAACGTGACTGAGTTACAGCAAAATGTTCAATTTGTTGAAATAAAACATAATTGGTCGTCTTGACGTGAAAGTTTCCATATCACAAATATAAAGGTGTGAATAATAGCTCTGGTCTTTCTGGATAACATTTGCATGTTCTTTCAGGTACTTTGGATTTCTGCCACGATTAAAAGCGTGTACATTAGATTACTGTAGGCCCCAAACTTGATATTTGGAAGCAAGTACTTAAAATGGCAAAATACATGTAGATATGTCGCCCCCTGACAATATTCTGTCTTTTGTTAAATATTTATTGTGAAGGGAAACAACTAAACTAGCCAGAATTGATCACTAAAATAATTATGACACAATGTGAGTTTTTGTGTTGAAAATTAATTTTAATACTATTTCAAACCTATTTTTTCTTGAAAGAGTGACCCCTCCCACTCAACTGAAAACCAGATGGACATAAACACCTGAGCCTGTGGTGTTGGCTCTGCTGTGCAGCAATTATAACATGAAAATGATGCTGATGCTGTGAGCAAATATGCATCACAAAACAAAGAAGTTTAACTTTGATCCTCAAAGAGTGGCGACTCCCAGAAATAAAATGAATAATAAATAAAGTCTTTTTTAACCGCAATTACCTGTACGTGTGCGTGTGTGTGTGTGTGTGAGTGAGCGCACGTGTGTGTGTGGGCGACATTTTATGCTAAATTACTTTCAAACCACTTGATCCCTGATGCCTGCCAAGACGGTTGGTTACAAAACTTCAGACACTGCGTTTAGGGACATGTACACTTCAAAGGTATGAAACTCTTACCTGGAGAATGATTTAACAGTTGGCTTGAAAGCAATGTACCCTTCATTAAAAAGCAGAGCCAAAAGTCTTTTAGACACTGCAGCACTTCAAAAACTAAGGGGAGGGCTTTCCATTAACTCAATGGAAAAGGGCTGCAGGACTGAATAGTGGCTGTCTGCGACTGTGTTTTTGTTCCTCTACGTCTTTGCTGCAGAAACGGCCACGGATCCATTAGCCTGATTTGTCACAGTGGGAGCACCCCAAAGATCTCTTATCAGCACCACGTACCTCTCGAGTGGCGAGGCTGTCGCTCATCTCCTCCGCCTTTGCAATGTCCCCTTCAGCTATGGCCCTCTCTATGCTCTTCTCTAAACCGGACTGCAGAAGAAAAGGATAAAAATATCACTTTTTTTTTTTAATATGGGGGAGAGAGAGAGAGAGAGAGAAAAAAAAATCAAAGAGTAACTTCAAAAGTCCCCAGGGCCTTATTTTTAATATGATTGCCATTACCACAAATATGTAGATTTCGCTTCACAAATGAAAACCTTTTTTTGATTGGATATTAGTGGGGAAATCTTAGAAATGCTACAGGAGATTACCAAACATAAATGTGACTCCTTAATTACACATTTCCATTTCCAGGCCTAAGCAGGGGGTTGGGTGGTGGGTGGGTGGTGGTGGGGTGGGGTGGGGCTGTCTGCCCATGCTCACTGATGGTGATTGAAGCCCCTTCTCCAGTGATGAGCCTATCTGGGGAGACCAAGCCCCATATTTCTTCAATTCCCCCCAAATTTCATCAAATTGAACTGGAAATAGCTTGTAATTATTAACAAGACCTCTCTCTCATCTTTTACTGACTAATTCTAAATACATATGAACAATACACTTGTGAAATGAGTAGAAATGAAGTCACACCAGACTGACTTGATTACCATGTTTTATAGTCAGTTCTTGTCTGAAAACACTGATGCTGACATTAACTTACTGTATGATCTTAATGATCATCCACTGAATCTCACAATGAAACACAGAGTGACAGACAACCTCTTTTCACACAGAGAAACATGTTTAAGGTCACAGAGACATAGTTAATAACCAATGAATAATAACACTTAAAGGTTTACATTGAACGGCGATGTGAAAAGCTTTAGAAATGAAAAAAATATACATAATAATTACAATGATCTGCATTTGAAGGATAAAGCCTCTCATTAGGTTGATGTGACTAGTTCTTTTTTTTAATTCAGCTCGTTAATGGTTTCATCGTTTGCCTTGTTCATAAAAAAAAAAAAAAAAAAAAAAAAGCTCAAATCACGCAAAAACTCAATTTAATGCTTCTCTGAGATAAATTAAGCACAAAATACTTCAAAATAATCATTAAAGGAATTTCAAATTGAAATCAGAAATGCCTTTTAATTCTCAGAGTCTGTGGAAAGGTTCATCGGGGGTTGCAAATAATTGTGCTTAACTGGCAGTTTGCAAAACTTTGTAGAAAAATACATTAATTGCTCTTGATGCGACACGTTTTAATATTAGAAAGTTTTGTTTTAATTATTAGAAAAACACTTTTTCTAAGAGTTAGAGAAGGGATGTATTTGTTTTAATGATGTAGCTACAATCACTGAACTTGCTCTTCTGCCCTGGTTTAAAATATTCATATTTAAATATGAACCATAAGATATGCTTTCAATCACGACAACATTAAAAATGAAGTTTGCTCTGATTTAATAACTAAATGTTAATAATAATTCCCTATTTTTGCTTTCAGTGTAATTTCCATTCTCTGTATTAAACTCAAGGCCCGGGGGCCAAATCCGGCCACTTAGAGCATCCGATTCGGCCCACAGGTGAAAGTAAAAAATGACAGAGCAAATATGAATGATTGTGTAAATTACTAAATAATTAATTTGTAGATATCTCAGCCCATCCAATGACACAGATTCAATGAAATTCCACAATATAATGCTTATATAACATGATGGCAGTTATTTTTCATCTTAAATTGTTGAAAGAACTTTAAAAAAAAATTTCTAGAGTCTTGCAATTTCCTTCAAATTATTCCAAATAATATACCGAGATAAAATTGATTTAAATTGGCAGAAAATTAAGGAAATGTAAAGAAAAATCTGTAACTTATTGCCTGAATATTGTTGGTTCCTTACATACTTTCTATATCAATTATATGCAGATGTGCAAAATAAGGTACATTATGTTAAAATTGCTAGTTTTACCGCATGATATCTGCTTTAAATTAATCGAATCCAACTGTTACATTAAAATAAAGCAGGATAAAAAAGGCAGAAAAGCAAAAAGCGGTGATGGTGTTGCAAACAACTTCACAGACAGATTTACACCTGAGAAGAAGAGGTTGGCTGTGCAGTCTTTGTTACCTTGGGAGGGGGTTTGGAGCACGCAGGGGGATAAAATCGATCATTTACACCAAAATACTGGCTCAGCTCATCCCAGTGCTTCTGCCTCGCTTCCTGACGTTCTCTGCTGACAGAAGAAGCGTTAATGCTCATTACATATACACCCGCCCTCCAGCTGGGGAAACCAAATTCACTTCTTTCTCAGTTTCCATTCTTGACATGAAATACTATTCCTGTAATGCAATCAAATACTAACGTTCAACTGGAATTAGTTTCACAGCTCTCTTGATTCATATTTCACTCGCTGCTTATTCACAGTGTCACACTTTTGGTATTTTCCTATTCATATTTAAACAATTTGATAGGTTCGTATGAAAATAATCGACAATAATCACTGGTTTTACATGTTTGTCACAAACTCAAGCTGCTGTACACTGTATCCATCTTCTTCCTGGAGCTTATGTGAGAGCTAAAACAGAAGTTAGCTAATCAATACGTATTGTGTTTCTTGCTATACCAATCTAGTTTATGAACAGTCTTAAATCAGATCAGAATTAGAATTACTTTTTTTTTTTTTTTTTTTTTTTTTTTTTTAAAAGAATTAGAATTACTTTAATGAATTGCTTTTGTTCCAGTGGCTCCGAGTAAGAAATTAAAAGAAAAGGTAAAAAGCACGACCAGAGGCAGGATGCATGCAGTATAAAAAGTAAAGACAATGATTATATGAACATGAAATTCAAAATAAGGATAAAATATGGATAAGGCTGCTACAACCAGGGATAATCCAAAGTATGATAATATCTGACACCCTCCTCAACATAGGTCATTGTAAACTCACACCTAAACACCACTGAGTTGTAAGAAAATGATTTTAAAAATAAAGCGTATTCATAATACCTCACACGTTGCTTAAATTTAGTCATGCAAATTAGTGAAAAGTACCGGTATATACTCACTTTGTCTCTGTAGGTGCTTCACTTTCTGTTCCTGAACAATAGCAGAAAAAGCTAAAGGTTATAACAGTAATATAACATAGATCTAGTGCTATAGATAAGCATTAGGGAGTCTTTAACTTTTATTTTTTCTGACTACATACAGAAACTGTAGTTCTGTCAACTTCAGGAAACACATCCAACACGTTTTTACCTTTTTTTCGTCTTCTTTTTCGTCTTTTGGGAATTTTCATCACCTTCATCTGCTCGTTCTTTTTCCGTAGATCCTGAAATCTCTTCAAAATAAACAAATGATTACAAGTAAGTTAGCCAACCAGCAAAGATAAACACAATAGGATAGATTTGACAAATGAACCTTAAAAGTCCACTGAGTCTGATGCACAGCCTACACAATATACTGTATACAGTATATGGGAAACTAACATCATGTGTTTGGCTTTTGAGTATGTTTTACTCTGATTCATGTTGAACTATAAGCAAATTAAATCCCATTCAAAGAGTTTCATAACACAGTCTTTCAGTAAATTGTAACTACAGGATGTTTATCCAGTAGATAGCTCTATGATAATGTGTTCATTGATTTAAGGCAGCGGCTATCCGTACGGTTGCCGTATCAATAGTGGTAGGTCAGTCATTGGTCAATTTAGGTCGCGTGACCAAGACTAAACCCTAAACCTAACCCAAACCCTAAAAATTGTTGCAATATTAGGTTAAAACCTAACCCTAACCCTAAAACGCTACGTACGTGTACTTCGGTAACCATACCAATAGCACCGGGGGTTGTCCGTACGGCAGCCGTACAAATAGACACTTTCTTGATTTAAACAAGGGACAACCAAACCAAGGAATAACCTGTTCCTTTAAGTGTTTACATGTGTAAGAAAAGTAATAGTGATATTTTATGACTAAAAAATAAGCATCCATTTAAAGCAAGTAGAAGCAAACTTCAAGCAAAATGAACAGTATCTGTCTTCCATGTGGTACATTTGGAGTTAGTGTGTAATGATAAGTATAAATGGGTTTTGATGCATAAACATTTGACTGTCACTGAGTGTACATGGTGTGAACCCTGAACTCACTCCTTCACATCAACGTCCTGAATATGATTATTTATACTGCCCAATATTTTGAAATTGTTTTATTTATGCCACCAAAAACACCAAATCAAATTCTCTATATGTGCAAACAAAAAGGCTATAAAAACTTCTCGAATTTGGATCATCGTGGGTAAAAATGCACTAATGGGCTGTTACTGAGTTAGCTTATGAATGCTTTGCTAGCAGTAGAAGCCTACATTGGATAAGAATAAACATAATATTCTAAAAGGTAATGGCAAAACTTTGAGTTTCTTTACAGTTCGAAGACTTTCTGGTTACCTTAGTTGAAGGAAAAGGAGAATTTCGGTTTTATTTTCTCACGAAACAAGCTAGCGCATTAGCACACAAAAAACTAATGGGAAATGAAACAAACAAATTTAGAACTAAAAATAGTATTACATCAATTTACTGGTTGGATACATGTTGGGAGAAAGTGCACTTAGTACTCTACGTACCCATGCTTTAACAGAAAAAGTAAAACAATCACAACAGTAGGGCTGGGTAAAAAAATGGATTCATCAAATTTGTAGATAAAAACGATTTTTATTTTGCAAATTCGAGTTTAAAAAAATTAATTAATTAATTTTAATTTTTTCCCCACCAATTTTTTCTAACTTTTTTGTGTTCCGTCGTTTTTTTTCCGTATATGTATTTTTAAAGGTGGAATATGCCGTGTTAAATATATTAAAATGAAAAAAATAAATAAAGAACTTACCCGAACCAAGGAAATACCCTAAAATCTTTCTTTTTTTTTCGTATATGTATTTTTAAAGGTAGAATTTGCCATTTTAAATATGTTAAAATAAAAAAAAGAATGTGTCAGATGTGGGATTAGAGCCCCACATCAGCAGAAGGAAAAATGCTTGAATTAAGCACCTTAAGGCACTCGACCATCCTAACATGGTGGTAACACAGGCACGTTACGCTTATGTAGAAAAGGTCCGGCAGTGACGAACCTGCGCATGCGCGCAGGAAGTGCCGGAACTCCAGTCAGGATTGTCTGAGGTCCGGAACTATAGACACTTTGTATAAAATATGTACTTATCTGATTTCTTAATCAGAAAATTTAGCTACTGTGAAGTTGCTGTTGTACTTTTGCTTAAACCTGGGTTAAAACTTGAAATTGTTGAAAGACAGAGCCTCATTTACTTTTTATTTTGGGATTGTTCTATGCATTTTAACTCTTGAGGAGAATCACAGCAATAAAGTTGCACTTTTGACAATATATCTGATGACTGAAATCAATTTTTAAGTTAAATTTGGGGGGAAAAAAAATCGAATCGAACCTCGAATTTCTCTTTTTAAAATCTGTGCCCTACATCATAGTAATTTTAGTTTATGTCAAATCTACAAGGAATTTGAAAAGACTGTCTATTAGAGAAGACTAGATAGAACAGATAAAACTGTTTTTGTGCAAATTCTGTGTAAAAAGGTATTGGCTTTGATAATTTTTTGGTAGCTTATCCAATTTGTGTGTTTTCATTCCCTTTTAGTATTAAGACATCAGGGTGTCTAGTGTGTCCCGGGCTGTAATAACACAATTGCCCGTAGCATTCTATGCTGCTATGCAAGTTTCTGCTTTATTTCACGGTTAAACCACATGTACAATGAGAGTCAAAGCAGACGCGATGTGTTGGAAAGTGTAGAATCATTTTCACACACACGGACAACACTACGGTCAAAGCGACATCCACTGCATACCTGCCATGATTCCTGGGGTACACCAGGCAGACTACATGTCGGAGACTCAGTGTCCGCATCACCAACAGTGACGGCGGACTGTTTCTCTGCTTGCGAGACGCTGTTTTCTGCATCAAATGTCACATTTTCTGCACCACTTCCCCCATCAACCACGTCGTCATCAGAACTGAGATCATCTTCAGTTACGCCTTTGGGCAGAATCCAACTGTACATTACGAATTAATCGTCACGTGTGGAGTAAAAGTATATTTAACCTGTCCAAAATACTCCCAGTTTAAAGACAGCGGCTCAGGCAGCTGCAGACTCTCATTTCCGGGTAAACACGATGACGCAACGATGTAAAGCGAGCTCATTGGATAATAGGGATCGCTCATTGTCCAATCAGAACGAGCATAAACACGTATTGAAAGGACATGACTAAGTGAATTTTTGTGTTTTGTGTTAATATATTTGATAATAATAATTGGCAGGTGTAAACTACATCTCGACAACAGGTAGGATACATATCATTACAGAATGTGATAGTTTTTGGATGTTTTATAACGTGTTACATGTAGGAAAATTGAAAAACAATGTCTAAGTCATTGTTTTTCTAAAAAGTGAGGCCACCACTACCGACAGCATGAATAAATGGGACTCGGCCGTATGTTCACCTATGTTAGTGCCATGTTCTCCAACAGATAAGCTCTCCGTTATGACCGACGGTTCTCAATTTGCTCAAAGTGCTCCGGGCATTACATTATTATTAGAATGATTAGCATGCAAATCTTCCCCAGCCCCTGGCACAGGCATCTCTACCCTTAAATTGCTCTTTCACACTCATTCACATTAGGCTTTCTTGTGGTTGCATCTTATTGCAGTGCTCTAATATACATACATTATAGCTTAGGCTGTTTGTGCCATGCACGAGGAGTCTCACTCAGAGCATGGTGGGCATTAGAATGTTACCATCACTACAGTGTAACACTATGTGATTATATCACTGTGGTTAGAGCTAACAATAAACAGAAAGGGGATGTTTCCTGCTTCAAATTGTTTTAAAGGAAGATAGGATACACAGTTGATTTTCAGCCAATTTGACAAACAAAATAGTAATGGTGATTTATGTATCTACAATTATATTAAAAGATGTCACTATGTCTACACACAAAGAGGGTTTAAGCTTTACTTCAATTTCTTGTGGTTTCCACTAGGGCTGAACGATTTTGGAAAATATTCTAATTGTAAATTTTTTTCATCAATAATTCGATTGCGATTTAATATGCGATTATTTTTTTCAGGGGGCTCTTGTCATGTATTTTTCAATGAACACAAGCAATAAATCAATCTGTTTCATAATAAACCATTTCAGATGTATTTCAACTTTAAATAAATATAAAATATAGATTTTAATGCACAGATTACAACAATAAAGCAAACAAATCTGTGGCTTTGCATCTTCAACATATCTAACTACTTCATGTTTCATGAAACATGTAAACATGTGGACTCCACTTCTTAAACACTCTCTGAACCTAACAGGACAGTACAAGACAGGACGAGGAAGAATAAAAAATAAATTAAAAAAAATAGCAGCCTTTGCGCTTAGAAAATGGCGTTTTATATCGCGATATTATCGCAAATGAAATACATCTTTCAGCCTTATTTTCCACACTCTGTTATCTTAGTATTCTCCTCACAATCTAAAAGCATGTATGTTGGGTTCGTTGTTGAGCTGCTGCTTTAAAACTACAATCAAAATAAAAGTGAAAATAAGTGCATATTATGTGGTCTTCTATGTTGTCGCCGAAAAGAAAGGGTTTTTTTTGTGTTTTTTTCCCGATAGACGTGATCTTCATGATCACCCCCCTGTCCAATCAGAACCCTTCACAACCCCCAGACCTAAAGAGGAATTGAATAAAGGCAAATAAATGTGTTTTCCATGTAAACCTCAATTTGCAATTACTATTTCCATGTAAACACAAAGCAGAATACTTTAATTCTGAATACTTTAATTCCAAATAATATAATTCCGGGAAAAAAAATCATATCACTGTCATGTAATGAAGTCTCTGAATTGACCGTAGAGCAAACCTAAACATGTGACTGTGATTACCTTTCTCTGTTTGTTAGTAGGATTTAAAAAAAAAAACCTAATTGCGATTTTTCTGACAGATATTGCGAATTTCGATTTGATTTCTGATTTTTGAAAACATTCTATACATTTAAATGCATATGCGTTTTATTTTCTTTGTTTTTTTTCAAATTCTGTTTTCCACATCAATTTTTTGAAATTCTGTTTTTTAAAAAATATGAATATTTTTTTTCCAGAAAGTAGTAGAAATTAGTTTTTAACTCCTGTGAGGAAACAAAATACTAATAAATAAAAAAAATATATATATAACTAAAACAAAATTGTATGTCAAAAATAAAGTAAGATACAATTAAAAGGTAGATATAAGTTGGACTGTGAGGAAACAAAATAAATCCAAAAGAAAAAAAACAATAAAAAAGAAAACTATCATTAAACAAAAACGCATGTCAAAAATAAAAATGTATTTTAAAATAATGAGTAAAGTAAAATTGAAAGGTAGATAAAAGTTCTGACTGCTCCTTTTTAATTATTCATGGCATATAATTTCCCCTCAGGGATCAATGGTTTACTGAACTTAATTTAAGTTAACCTAATTTAAATGATCCTGATGACATCATTCCAGACCGTAATGATTAAACAAAATAAATGTACAAGACACATTACGTGTAAGAAGTGTTTTTCACCACTCGGGGCTAGAATATTTTACAGTATCAGAAGTTGTCATTACTCTACAATGTTTCAGACTCTACATTCCCTGGTATCGGTGGTCTAGTCTACAACAATAGAACAACTTATCCACAGATCTTCTGTAGCTCTGATGAGATGTTTAAACACTCTGAGCAGGTGAAGCTGATTAAAGCTGATCATGTTCTCACGGAGGGCGCATGGTGGTTTAGTGGTTAGCATGTCCTCCTCACAGCAAGATGGTAAAACATGACTGTAAGGTTGATTGGAGTCTCTAAATTGCCCATAGGAGTGAATGAGAGTGAGTGGTTGTCTGTCTGTGTTGCCCTGCCATGGACGGGTGCCCTGTCCAGGGTGTACCCCTGCCCAGCGCCCAATGAGAGCCGGAGATTGGCCCCGGCAGACCCCCGCGACCCTGAACAGGAATAAGTGGGTCTGCAAATGAATAAATGAATGAATGTTCTCACGGAGCACAGCAGTGCTATGAGAAACAGACGGAGCTTTACAAACGCGTTACAGTTAAACGGGCACTGGTCTGCTCTGATTTAGTAGTCAGTGATAGTTTTTGGTCAGGTTAGATGTGTTTAGGTGGTGTTTGAAGCTGCCAGGATGAGAGTTGGAAGGACATTTTTTCATGGCTCACCTTGACGGCGTTTAAACCTGATTCTGTCTATTTCCAAGTTCAACAGTAGATTCCGTTTTCATTGTTTGATTCCGTGATTCCATTAACGTGAATTTTATAGGGCCCTAGTGTAGTTAGCGCACTCAGAGACTCGCTGCAGCGCATACAAGCCTGTGTCCTAACCATCTCTGATTGGCCAGCAGCCCAGAAAGGCGGTTCTCAGCAATTCTGATTGGTGAACATATATATCACTCAAATGATGGAGACGGAAGAAAAAACCTCAACATCTGAGGTTACGTTATTGCAGTAGTGAAAACCTTAATATCGATGCAATTAAGGTTAATCGTTCAGCCTTAGCAGGATTGTCCCGATATCAGCCAGAAAATGAATATTCGATTTTATCGAACTGCATCCAAAATCTCCGATATTATATTATATTTGTTCAATTGTAGAATACTGTTGATATTATGTTGAAGGTTAAATGTATGTAACCAATTGGTTCATAATAAATGGGTCAGTTTTTCTCATTTCACTGTTGTTGACTATTGTTCTCTGTTTGAGTAACATCACTTGATCAAATCTTTTCTAATATTCCACACTACAAAATAAGTGATAAAAGTACGTATGATTCGTGCCGATATTGTATCGGTTCATTATCGGTATTGACCAATACTCAAGGCTGCAATATCGGTATCGTATCGGAAATGGAAAAGTAGTATCGGGACATCTCTGTTTGTTAGATCTGTTAGGTCACACTTTGGCTTCATTCAGAAAGCAGATCTTAAGGCACAATTCAGACTTTTTTTTGGGGAAACATATTTTTTTGTGCTTCTACATGTGACTCCATAAACGTGACAATTATCAGTTTGAATTATGAACTGAATGCAACCCTGAGGTAACCCGCATGCACATAAGTAAGAGGTCCTCAGGTAATACGTGACAGGCCCACACTGTGTTTACGGAAGTTCATTAATGACGCATCTTGTCTCGGCTAATATTTATGTATCCACTTTCTACTCCGTCCTTCACTATGGCTGTGTTTTTCCTGCCGCTCCTCCTGGGACGCAGAATTGTGACGTTTCAATGATGTAGAAGTTGGATAAATGCGACATGGCTGTTCAGACGGCAGTCGCATTGTAAAATATCAGATACGTTTCGAATTTAGGAGCACATGTGAAAGTGGCGTGGTTCGGATTTGAAATAAATCTGATTTGTGCTGTTAAAACAGTCTTTAATAGATCAGATATTGGTAAAAAAGTGGATTTAGGTCACATTTGGCTGCAGTCTGAACCTTCTGTGTCCTAATTCAGAAAGAACGTGTAAATTCCAGACAGAAAGTTTGTTCATGCGTGTACACGTGTGCGTGTGTGTATTTCATAGGGGTGTAACGAAATAGTCAACTCACGATACAATATGAAATACATGGCTCACGATATGAAATACTCACTATGCGGTATAAAACATGACTAAAACTCCCAATGTAGAGTAACAAATGTGCAACAAATCTTTGTTGATAAAAAACAATTTAACTGCAAAAGTTGTGGGAGTGTTTTGCTTTATATTTCTAATTTCTCAAACATAAAAGTTTCAAAAGTTTTTATCTTTAGGACCTTTGACTTTCCATTCATTAGCTCCTCCTTCACAACTGCAGCAATATTTTGGCCTGTGTGTGATTCAAATATTGCTCATGTTTGGTGAATGTAGCTTTTCATTTCCCAATCCCTGGGATTGTTTTCACTCAATGCTCCATCTCAATCTCTGCTTACAACGTTGGCTCTTATCCAGACAATTTTGCAATGTTTGCTCGCTTGCTGTTTTGGCCAGGTTGTTTTCTCAGACCATCACTACACGCAACTGACGTATGAGTCGACAGAGCATTAGCGTTGTCCGCCATCTTGTAAACACTGCAGCATCTAGCTACTACAGTTAGCAAAAGGGTCAACATGTCATTGCACCGCTGAACTTTTGTGAAACTTTATTTACTTGATTTTATTGTGTGCACCTTTGAATTTTACACAGCCTTTTTTTTCACATTCCTAGTATTTTGATATATTTGTTAAAGCTGATTTCCAGAGTTTCTTAGAAATCTACTTTATGTTTATGTATCATTCTTTTAAAATGCGGAAAAAATACCTAGCGAGTCTTTTACTATAGTCTACTGCTGGTGGTCATTCATATACATTAATGTATATAAGTCCCTCCTTCGTCCTATAGACCCCTATACAAATGGAAAATAGGCTTCGACTTCCTGTTTTTGAGACTGTCAATCAAAGTGAATGCGGAACTGTGCACGGAAACAAGGCCGCGCGTCACAACAACAAACAGGTAAATATAATTTTGGCTCTTACCTGACCCGTAGACCTATATCAATGCCACCCAATACGACCTTGTTATGTTCCACGATGTGTGTGCATAAAAGTAGAGGCGTGGCTTCTGGTAGATTGGCAGAAGCAGAAACTCCGGATATCAGCTTTAAATGAAATGGGATGCATTAAGAAGATATCAAGGGTTATTGAAGATTTACATTCATAACTTTTGAAAAAATATATTTAAAAACATGTTAATAGCAATGTCACGACTTGAATATGTCAAATATTGATATCTGTGTTTTATTGTTCAGCAGCACATTTGTGTTTCTAACACTAAAGTCTGTTGTTTTAGTATTTCACACTGTTATTTTTTCACTAAAGTCATGCCTCGACCTCTCAGCAGCAGTTTGAAGATTATGGATTTGCCAAGTTTGTTTTTGAGAAATACATCTTATGTTAAAGTTGACTGATACAGAATAAGTTATATCAAATGTCATTTGTAACGTCCGAAATATGGCATCACGTCCTCTGAAATCTGCAACCATTAACTGCTATCGCTCACTCAGCGTTAGCCCTGCTTTAATTACGGATGTGACAAGTCGTTGAGCACGTCGGCATGTGAAATTAAATGAGACTCGCAAAGACTTGGTAACGCCAAACAATTTTGGCCTGCTGGTTGGAATTCTCTTCTTTATTGATTACTTGACTTTGTGCTCTATTTCACACTTGAAGTAATGTTTTTGTAGCATTACCACAATGCTCACTCTTTCGCTCTCTCTCTCTCTCTCTCTCTCTCTCTCTGGCATACGCTCTGTTTCATTTTATTCTGTCATTTCTTGGTAATTTGGAGTTGGCTGTTTCAAACTTAGAGCCTCTTATTAAGTTTTGGCCATGGTGGATAAGAAGCAGGACTGTAAGAGCCCAGAGATAAACTAATCATCTTAAAACCCTAATTATTAGTATCTTACTGTGACAGGCTGTTTTTTGCCAGCCAGCCAAATTGAGCCTCAAATGAGGGAAGGCATATCTGTGGAAGTGGTAATAATTTGAAGTCATCTCGATCTGGCTTGGTGTGGCAGAATTCATTAGAGCAGATTAGCGCTGTGTGTACAAAGTAAATGAGATATCTAATAGCAATGAGGTCTGGGGGGTCTTCGTTTCCACCCCAGTATGAGAGAAGATGTTAAGAGGTGAATATGTATATTTTAACTCTGTGACTTTTACTCATCAGTCACACTAAACAGTGTCACTAAAGTGTGGACCTTTCACATTTCTGTCTTTTAAAATGAACTCCAAATTAGATTATTAAACTACATTACTCACATACACAGGTACGCTGTGTGTATGTGTGTGTGTGTGTTGTTTTTTTGTGACCACGTAAAGGCAGTTAATTATGTGTGTAAGGAGAAGATGGGGGAGAAATAATAAGATTACAAAGAATAATTTGCTGATATAATTACAACAAAATTGGGTACACACAATCATAAAATACATGTATTGCTTGACCTGGGTTAGCCAGTGAAATAAATCCTCCTTCTATAGCCTTTGTTAATTTGTTTTTATCATCTCCAAGTGGTGTTTGTGCAGGCAGTTCAATTTGCATGTGTAATTCTACTGTGCAAATTGACAACAAGTAGATAATTCGAGGAAATAGGCTGGTAGCAGGCCCCCGCTATCTTCCTGAGCCTATTCATTTTGAGGAACCGCTGAGGCATGAAACTCATACATCAACTATTTCCTGACAACGCATTAGCCTTATTGTCCCCTAAAATGTCATTACAGCCATTATTTATTAAGCTAATTCATTTATTAAACCATATTTACTCTGACAGAATTTGTCCCATTCAATCCATATCGTGAGCATTACTTTTAAACATTGTCTTTCAAAGTCCAATTGCACTCACTGCTTTGTAAAGTTTTAAAATGAGCCTATTTATCGCTCTTAATAGTGAGAATATTTCTGAAAATTGAGAATAGTTCTCATTTTGGAATTTCATTCACAGTAAGATTTGGCTGCAGACCTGCACCGTCATGTCCCTACCTTGCAGACCTGCACTGAGATGTGTATAATGTTCCTATAATTTGTGTCTGTATTGCGATGACCGGAAGCCTTTCAAAATAAAAGCGAGCGTACAAACAAAACGAGATGAACACTTTTAAGACTATTCTATAATTGGCTATTTTTTTTTTTTTTTAAATAATCTCCTTAAAAACTTAATTATTCTCATTTAATTAGCAAAATGGACAGCCATTTGGTTTGTTTTACAAAAAAAACATGTTAAAACATGTTCAGACAGGCTTATGGATAATTACAGTATGTATACAGGTGCTGGTCATAAAATTAGAATATGATGAACAAGTTGATTTTTTTTCAGTAATTCCATTCAAAAAGCGAAACTACATTATATTCATTCATTACACACAGACTGAGATATTTCAAATATTTATTTCTTTTAATTTTGATGATTATAACTGACAACTAATGAAAATCCCTAATTCAGTATCTCAGAAAATTAGAATATTACTTAAGACCGATACAAAAGAAGTTGCTAGAAATGTTTGCCAACTGAAAAGTATGAACATGAAAAGTATGAGTATGTATAGCACTCAATACTTAGTTGGGACTCCTTTTGCCTGAATTACTGCAGCAATGCAGCGTGGCATGGAGTCCATCAGTCTGTGGCACTGCTCAGGTGTTATGAGAGCCCAGGTTGCTCTGATAGTGGCCTTCAGCTCTTCTACATTGTTGGATCTGGCGTCTCACATCTTCCTCTTCACAATACCCCATAGATTTTCTATAGGGTTAAGGTCAGGTGAGTTTTCTGGCCAATCAAGAACAGGCATACCATGGTCCTTAAACCAGGTAGTGGTAGCTTTGGCACTGTGTGCAGGTATAAAGTCCTGTTGGAAAATGAAATCTGCATCTCCATAAAGTTGGTCAGCAGCAGGAAGCATGAAGTGCTCTAAAACTTCCTGGTTGACAGCTGTGTTGACCTTGGACATGAGGAAACACAGTGGACCAATACCAGCACATGACATGGCACCCCAAACCATCACTGACTGTGGAAATTTTACACTCGACCTCAAGCAACGTGGATTCTGTGCCTCTCCTCTCTTCATCCAGACTCTGGGACATTGATTTCCAAAGGACATGTAACATTTATTTTGATCAGAGAACATAACTTTGGACCACTCAGCAGCAGTCCAGTCCTTTTTGTCTTTAGCCCAGGCGAGACGCTTCTGACGCTGTCTCTTGTTCAAGAGTGGCTTGACACAAGGAATGCGACAGCTGAAACCCATGTCTTACATACGTCTGTGCGTGGCGATTATCCCTATTGTACACTTTTTTCTACCACATCTTTTCCATCCCTTTATCTCTCTATTAATGTGCTTGGACACAGAGCTCTGTGAACAGCCAGCCTCTATAGAGATGACCTTTTGTATCTTGCCCTCCTTGTGCAAGGTGTCAGTGGTCGTCTTTTGGACAAGTGTCAGGTCAGCAGTTCTAGACTGAGAGACCATTTAAAGGCCTTTGCAGGTGTTTTGAGTTAATTAGCTGTCTTCAATATTGAACCTCTCCCTAATATTCAAATTTTCTGAGATACTCAATTTGGGGTTTTCATTAGTTGTCAGTTATAATCATCAACATCAAAATAAATAAACACTTGAAATATGTCAGTCTGTGTGAAATGTATGAATGGAATTATTGAAATATATCAACTTTTTCATGATATTCTAATTTTATGACCAGAACCTGTATATGGCTTTTTTGTTTTATGTACAAATGATAGAAATTGTCTCTGGTCATTGTTTTTCACCTCTTTTGTTGTAAAGCACTTTTTGACCTTTGTCTGTGAAAAGCTCAACAATTACTTTTTTTCCCACCACGTTGCATTGGGTGTGATTTTCCATCAGCCATTCTGCTGCACTTTTGGAGTCCACAATGTCTCAGCTCACTGCTGGGGTCTTCCCGGGAACCCTGAGGCCTATCATAACACTCAGTTTTCTTCTAAAATCACATTTTCCTGTTGCTAATTTGACTCGGTTGAATCCATAGACTCTTCTTCTTCTTCCTGTTAAAGAAGAATATTTGTATTTTTGTTACATTTATTACACTGATGTAGAATGAAAATACATCTCCAGAGAAACAACTTTTCAAATCATAATATCTGAAGTTGTGTGTTTTTTTCTTGTGAGACATTAACAGTGGCAGACCATGATTCAACACTTAGAATGCACTCTTTACAAAGTCATGATGTGCTTTAAATGGCTGAACAACAAATGATAGGAAATGTAATATATTTCTTATCTCACAATATATTTAATATATTGCAATATATTTAATATATTGCATGTTTGTGTTGGCAACCTAGCACTAAACAACAAACATCCATTTGTGCGTGCGCCCATACCTCATCAGAAGAATCATCTGTCTTTTTGTACGTGTTCATTTTGGGCTCCTCGTCGTCGTCATCCTCCTCTTTCTCTTCCTCCTCTTCTTCCTCTTCCTCTTCTTCCTCCTCCTCCTCTTCCTCCTCCTCCTCCTCTTCCTCCTCCTCCTCCTCTGTGATGTCTTCTGACACCCGTTCTTTTTTATTTCTTTTCTTTAGCTTTAGTTTTTGAACCCAGGACCTGAACCGTTTCCATAGTGATTTTTTTTTTCGGAGATGCCTTCTCCTTCTCCCAAGTTGTGGCTTTTACGCTGTTTAAGGTTTGCTGTGTTTAAGTGGGCGTGGACAAAGTCATCGCGCTGTCGGCTCGCTCCTCTTCGATTTGAAGATTTTGGGCTTCAAGTGGTTTCTCTACTTCATACAGGGCGGTCTGTTGTTGTTCCAGCTCTTCTTGGGTTGTGATCTCATCATCGCAGTGAATATCATCTATTGCGTTGGCTGATTTAACATATGTAGCCACCTGCACCCTCAGTTTGTTGCATTCATCTTTCTTAATTTTTAAGTCGTTCTGTAGCTTATTGAAAACAGTCTATTGGTCTATTCATTACATGGAGTGGTTAGCGTTAGCTCTTAGCCCAGTCTGTGTGTCAGTGCATCTGCTGCACGAAACGTTTCCCATGTGTCGCAGGATCAAAAAATATCCCCATTCGCTTCATATGCGCGTCTGAAGCGAAGCACCACCCACTAGCGAAACATCCAACTCGGTGAGTTTCACTGCCTGCTGAAGCGAGGAGCTGAGCTCCTTTTTCTCCTCTCATAAACATAAACTACCAGTGAAAAAAGCCGGTGTGATTAGCGGCTAATGCTATCCTAGCTCAGTGCCGACTTTCAAAGATGAAAACTACAGAGAGAACTTTTACCTGCTACTACCACCTCCTCGCTAATTCTCCTCGACACCAAATCCTTCCTAGTCCGGTCCCAGTTATAAAGGCTGTGTCATACAGCTCCAGGTGGTCACACACAGCTTCTACCCCATGGTTGAATAAGTGAACAGACTGGTGTCCGTGTTGACGGCCTGACGTCATCGTCAACAAAGACTCTGATTGGCTTTCGTCTTGCTAAACAGTCGCAGGAGTTCAATATTTTCAACTCTTGAGAATGTGCTGATATGCATAAAATCGAGAGCGCGCTCGCACGGCCAACGCTCTTGACGTGCAGATCAGGCCGCACCGCCGCAGAGGACTTTGACTTTGTATGTAATCTGGACGTACGGACATTTCGTGATGTATCCGGTGTGAACGCAGCGTAACTCCAGTTTTCAGAAAGTATAGTTACACCAAGCATCCATTCATTCATCAATCCAACCATCCATCCGTCAATCAATTCAACCAACCATCCATCCAGTGAACATTATTTACCTGACTAGCATCACCTGCTAGGAATATTGATAATTGGATTCCATACATGTCACATCCTAACAGTGGTTGCCTGAACCACAAATGAAAACTATCAAGTTTTTTCTGGAAAAAACAAAACAAAAAAATATAGTAACATGATAAAAAAAATGTATTCACACCAAGGTTCTCACCAGGAATTTTTCACAACAAAGGGAGAATGCATGGTGCGTGAGAGAGCGCCACTAGCGCGTTAAATTTGGAAATGTATAACTCTCTGAGGGCCAAATTTAGTGAAGTAAAGCTAAAGTTGTTTTGTTCCAGCCTTACTTTAAAGCTAAAAATTATTTGTTGAATTGGTGAAGGGTCATGATGAATGAGAGTTACTCATGCTTGGTATAGGTCCTCCACTAATAAATACTAACAGACACTGTATACACAAGAAGTAACATTTTATTCAAAAGACTGAACACACACACACACATTATGAAGCACACTGTTTATATTGCACGGTGATTATTATGGGTTACAAAGCAGAGGAAAAAAAAGACCCTGCCCGAGAGAACACGTCCCGAACCCGAATGAAGCCGATGTCTCTTTAAGCCCGGATTTGTAGAATGATCCATTGCAAGCTATAAACATGATGAGTAGCTTTATGTGCGCTACACGCTACATCTGGTTGAAACACTGTTTGTACTGGACGGTGATTACGGTTACTAGGTGGAGGATGCACACAGGCAGCATCGGGGGCAGCTAAGTCGCGGCCGGGGTCCTCAGGTGAAGACGAGAGTATACGAACAAATCGCCTGTATCAAATAGACGGTGTGGCTGATGTTTGTGTTTCTGGGTTATGTACATTTAAAAAGAGAGTTAAAACAACTCGTGCACACCTGGAAGTGCCTTTTGTGTCCAAGTGTGCAACAATTATTACTAAAATGAGATTTCCTAACCAAAAATGCTGCAATTTTGAAGAAAAAAGTTCTTGCCAAGTGACTTGCAAGTGAAGCAGCGCAAAGCAAAGCAGGCAGATGGAGATGTAAACGCTGCTTTAACCTGTTGCACAGCCTCAGGCTTGACAGAAGTCGACACTACACAAAGTGTAATACCAAAGAGGAGCAGCACATCAGTTGTGTGGAATTATTTTGGCTATTAAAAAAATGCTGCGCTCCACCGCCAAGTGACGCATCTCACGGCCCACTCCCAGGACCACGACGAACTCGATGCGGGCACACTTGTGGCGGAGGCGCCGCCATCTGTGGGGGTGGATTAATTAAGTTTGTTGAAAAATACATGAGAAGACGACCTTAAAAAAAATATCGCAGTATTAAGGAAAAAAAAATGGAAATTAGATTATTTTCCAAAATTGTTTAGCCCTAGAGATGACTATTCTCATTTCCAAATATTTCAAACTATTATATGTAGTTATGCCTTTGGTTATTGGACAACCTGGATATTGATTTATATAAATAAAATCCGTATTTTAATGTTGCCTTATTACCTCAAGAACTAATATCTCAGATTCAAACAGCATCATCTTTTCATGTCAAACTTCTGAGATGTAGAATATTTGCCTATTTGGTAGCTCTACTTACATCTTCCTCGTGTGAGCCACCTTCCCAAATGTGAGTGTATTAGTCACGTTGAACTCTTTGCAGTCGTAAAGCTAGACTCCTGGCTGGCTTCTCGCTGCTGACTTATGGATCTGTCAGTTTAGTGCAACACACTTTGTGACAGTGCGGATAATTTGCAATTGTGAGCGATGAAGTAACACATGGAGAGGGTGTGGGGGGGGGGTCATAAATTTGAATGTTACATGTTCTCTCCGGATTATTCCGTCACACCATTTTCTCACATCTCTGTCTTTGGACTTTACCTATCACCTAGAGGCACTTATCACAGCAGTGGCAAAGAGTTGTGTTTGAACTGTTTTACAATATTGATTCAGAAGCATGACATTTTAATTAATACTGGGTGTTGGCTGTCATATACGCAGCCAGCCCGGTTAGTTAGAATATGAGACAGGCGAGGTGGAGGCAGGGGAGATAAGACTCAAGCACTTGCGGTGAAAAGTCTGTAAAAAGGGATCAATGTGAAAGAAGAGAGACAGTCATGGGCTGAATTTCAGGTGAAAATAACTGTTCTATCTGCACTCACTGTATTTCTGTCAAGATCTATTCTCCGCCCGATAACACAAATCAGTGAGACAAGGCGTGCCTTCTGTCTTCCACAGGTTGCTGAGAACATTCTGTTATTGGGAATGTGTTGCTAACGGAGCCACAGAACGAGAGGAGCTGCACGCTGAGCGACGGCCAGGGGGAATTAGGTAACTTTGTAGCACTTGGTTGAACAGCAATGAGATTTAAGGCTTAGCAAGCATAAACACATTAAACTGATGAGATTCATCAGCGCTCTTGTGTCAAATCTATTGTGCCCACAGTCAAAGCTCAACCTCACAGCAAAGGGAGGAGTAGAGACAAAGGGTCTCTGTGTCTCCTGGATGTGTTATCCACACAGAATAGACAAAAACACACACATTTCAAACTTTTTCAACTGAATTATTATTTCACCTTTAAAAGGCAACTCTCTGGGAAATGTAATGGAGGCCAAATGTTAGTTTTAACTAAAGCTCCTTAATACATATTTGATCCCAAATGTTTTTTGCTTTAACCCTTTAATGATTAGTGACAATAAGATATTCATTCAATCCAGTACAAGTCAAATGCAGTATCACAAAATTGACACAAAATCCGTCTTATTAAAACGCCCATACTGCCTCTGAATTATCTTTGGTGCATATTGGATTTAGTCTTAAATTGTTTAATTTACAAGTACACAAAGAATTTTTTGGATGCTATTGTTTTTCTGTTACAAGCAAATATTGGCTCCTGTGGATATCAACTTATCTTTCTGAGAACCGGTTGCAAGTAATCCAATTCCTAGGAATCGTTTGTTTGCCTGTATTTCGATTTCACTTATCGGTTCCTCTTACGTCGCAAATACGTAACGATAAACTCCTCCAGGTCCTGTATGTTGTGTTAGCACCAAGTGACACTCCTTCCACCATATAGTTGTTTGCTGTCCACCGCGGAGAATCCACTTCCTCCACCCGCAGCTGTGCTGTCCTCCGTGCTATGTTTGTAGCGTCTCTGTTGCTACGCTAGTCACTTCCGGGTTCTGTACACTCGCGCAAAAGTTGCTTCTTGCACAGACTTTTCTTCCAAAAACAACAAACTTTACAAACTTTACCAAGAACACACACCTCGTTGCCAGTTTATGTCCTCATAAGAAGTAATCAGACACGGGAGACGGACTGGTACTGATCGTTTGCGCTTTCACACTTACACACACACGGCTGATGACGTCGCATGTAACAACGGGGACGGCGTCTCTGAAGGTCCATTTATAGAAATGTAAACAAAGGCTAAACTAAAGCTTTACCGTTTTAAATACATAACAATAAGTGCAGCTGTACTTTTGGTTAGTACATTCTTTTTTACAGATTAATTATGTGTTTTATGTGTGAATTAGTTTTGGATCAAGTTGTCCAAGTTCAAAAGGAGCACTGTAAATATTCTAAAATGTTTGTAGCCAAAATGTTTCATATGTTGTAATAATAATAATAATTAATCAATTTTATATAGTGCTTTTGTATATATTATTATCCAGCGAAAACAATCTATTCCTGGTGGATTAAAAGAGCGCTGATATATCTGCAGGAAATTAAAGAGTCAAAGATAATATAATGAAGAGTTAAAGTAAACAAATCGATTTGTATTATTTAATTCCCTCACCTCAATGAGAATCGATAAGAGAATTGATAAGCAATCGAATCGATAAGCAGTATCGATAATGGAATCCGAATGGCTAAATTCTTATCAATTCCCATCTGTACTTATCATATTAATTTTCTTTTCATTTCACTTCCTTCTATGATTCAATGTAACTAGTGTTTAAAGTACTGGACCATATATGTTACAGAACACCTGGTCAGCGTGTAAACATGGCAGCTTTAAGGCTTTATATGCATGCACCAGTACCATGTACTGTACCTTTAATCATAGCCATTGCGTGCATAGTATTAATGGGATCCTCCACTGTTTTTACAAGTTTGGCCTAAAATCTTTGAAATGTACTTATTAAAATATCTATGCCTAACAAAATGCATTATTATGCCCCATATTCATTTCATTGCCTCTTAAAAATGGGATTACTTTACAGTTTTAGCGCCTGTGTTCTGCCATCTTGAAATCACGTGATTGATGATGTCACACGGCCCCACTGCCTGTAAACATCCCATTGTTTGCTATTGGAGTGAAACATTCAGCCAGCTTTTTCAGTCAAAATTTCAACTTGTGCTACTTTTGGTTGCTCTAAAAAACCACAGTAAAAGTTAAAGATGCCCATGTAAACCTTTTTTGTTTACCGAAAGAGGATAAAAAACAGTTGTGACCTGACAAAAAATTTGACTGCAGGGGGGGTGACAGTTCCAACTCTGCAGTTTTGTAGTAGGCAATAAAGCAGAGAAGAGGAGCTCCCCTCAGGGTCCTTTACCCTCCCTTAAACAGTGTTGAAGCTCTGGAGGCTGAAGTTAGCGAGTAAATCACGGACTGTTGAAGACACACAAACCCTGAGGGTAGAAGTCCTTTTGGTGGTCCTTCAGCAGTCCGTGAATGACTCTCTGAATGGATGTATGAGTTATTAAAAACATGAAACGCAATAATTCTACTCAAGTGGAGATAAGTGCTTATTAATGTAAATATAAACTTATTATTTAGCTACATAAGTTCAGACTCAGAGAGTTTACCTTATACAGAGTTTGTCACTATACAGTATACAGTAGAACAAGTAGAACAAAGGTCATGGGACTTGTACATAATATATCTTTTTTTTATAGACCAAAGGGCTTTAGCTCCAAAGTTAATGTGCACCTTGTGTGGAGCCTCATTGAACAACTCCTGCTAATTATTAATTTTTGTTCTCATTCTTTTGGATCCTTTGTTTAAATACAGACTTTGAAGCATCAGCCAAGGTCGAGAAGTGTTGAATAAAAATAATCAGATTTATGATCTGATTATAAAATCAATACCATTCAACCTTTGCACCACTGACAAGAATACTCATATTCTGTGTTACTGTTATTACAGTTAACAAGAGTTTCACTGCTACACACAATGAAGTGTACCGATGTAGTTTGTTTTGTTCAATGATATGCAAAACAAAGAAAGGAAAATACATTAAAATTACAATTGGAAACTGAAGGAGGGTTTTTTTATCCTGGTGATGTTTCCGGTTTATGGTGTCATAAATCTGCAGCAGATCTAACTGGTTGTAACTGGATACATAAAAACAAAGAGGAATGTCAAGCAGGAGTGTGTCGGCTATTTGTTCCCTCTTGGATAGCTCACTACATTTGGGATCTAATTGGTATAATATCTGCACTGCAAAGCTGGAGGAGCTTTCCTTGATAAAGTGATACATTTAAATTGAAATATTTCTCCTCAAAGGTAAGAAAGTCCTTCAACTCTATTCCAGCATTTATCTGTTGTCTGCTCTTTTGCAAATCATTACAGCCTCTTGCCTTTTTGGATAGTTTCACTAGAGGCAACCAGATTGGCATGAAATTAGCTCAGTTTGAATCTTTACATGGTCCAATCAGATGAGCTGAGATTTAATCTCGGCTGGCCTGCCCTACCAGAGTCCGACCCCTCAGATGAAATGGACTACATATTCATAGGTTCACTTGCATGGTTGATTACAGGACCAGAGATAGGTACAACCTTTCGTCTGTTTTCCTTTATTCCAATTTTCCTGTGAGAATCAGGTCTGAATATTAAACATGGAATTCCTCGCTGCCGACTGTTACAGTATAATCTAGGAACAAATTACATGTGCTGCCAGAAAACCACATTTTATCCAATTTATCCAGCGATGGTATGGTTTTAAAGAGTTTTGGCCTTTAAATCTGAGCAATGTAGCCTGAAAAATTAATTAATAATACACTATAAAAGATAGACCCGTGTGGTGTGTGTCCCTATTCATTACTTAGCCAAAACGCAAACTTATTTATTATCTTATTTGCATTCAGGAAGCATTGGGAAGGGGAGCATACACTTGCTTGGATATTACATTTAAAATTACCTCTGCCAAGGTAATGTTTTCACGGGTGTTTATTTATTTGTATTTTTGTCTGGTAGCAGGTTTACATCAAAAGTACTGAATGGATTTTTGACAAAATTTTAACCAAAGAAAGACCTTGAATTCGGATCAATACAATGATCTCGATTTTTTTTTTTTTTAACTTGAAAAATCTCTATCTCATCATTTAAAAATTCATATCTTGGGTGTAAATGGCTGATTTTTATGAAATTTTACTCAAATATTGTCAGGTTAGTTCCTCAATTACCACAGTAAATGTTATCTGGATCGGATTCATCTCGATTGTTTAAAAAAAAAAAAATAGGGGTGCCCATACATTTGGACCTACAGTATCGTTGTTATTGGGGATAGAGTCATTTAGCCCCATTGATCCCGGTCCAACTCAGTTTAGGTACAGTATTTTAATTTGGCCTATTTTGTTGTAAAAACTGACTGAATGAAAAGTAACTGCCCTCTATGGGTTGAAACTTGGCTATTACAATCACATTTTTCTATTGGTGTCTCGAACCAGCCCTTTTGGCCCCGCCCCTCCTATAAAAACTAGCTCCTGTCAACTCTGTAATCCAGTGCTTCTCAAAGTGTGTGGCGCTTCCCCTGGGAATGGAGGTATGACAGGTGGGGCATGACAAACAGGAGTACTATTTCAATTTCATGCCAGTCTTCTAAAATGCGTTCCTTCATTAACAATAAAGATTATGAACACTAAATAAAATGCTTACGCACAAAGAAATGAAAAGTGCATTAGATTATTAGACCGCATTAGATATGGACCAGAAACAAAATGTAACCTGAAACTAAAGTGCAAAAATAATGATTTACATTGGCATGTAGTTCACATGGAGCGGAACAATAAACAAACTTTTAATAGCCGAATTAATTTCCTTTTTTGGTTTCTTATGCTTTTTGACACAGATTGCAAACAATGTTTCATTATTTCCTGTATTTTTGACTACTGCACTTTACATTATTTTTTTATGCAGTTTAACTTAGTGTTTGATAAAAAAGTTGGAGAACTACTGCTGTAATCTGTGGCAAATAGGTTGGATTAGCGTTGAAGTTACAGTCTCCTGCACTTTTGGTTGACCTTTTTATGTGCAATTTAGATGCACTGTTCATTGGCATAAATTACTTAAATGTGTCCATTGTGTTCTGCAGAGTACCTAATAACACGTTAAAGAAATAGAAAGAAATCTGTCTTCTAATGGCAACCTATCAGGAAATATACAGTCATGTTATACAAAGATTACTTAGTTCAAGCGACACTGTATGTTCTTGAGAAATTACACATTTTCATGCGATTGCCTTTATGAATCACATTAACTAAATATTAATTATCACAATATCCTTATTGACACACTGTAACAAATGTAATAATATTTTATGGGAATGGATTAACTGACAGGTGAGGTGAATAACAGTGATTATCTCTTTATCATGGCAGGCTTATGGGCTTGGATAATTCAATCAGTAATTTGATGTTGATGTGTTGGAGTCAGTTAAATAGGCACGCGGTATGTCCATGGCTTTATTGTGAAAGAGAGCAGCTTGCATCAGAACATCGCTAAAACATCTATTTAAGATCTGTTTGTATTTTTAAAGGCTCAGGAGGGAAATGAATTCAAGACTGACACACGTGGAGCTGACAAAGAATGTTCCAGGTGATTGTGCATCACATACGCAGAGAATTAATAGTACACAGGATGCATTATGGGAAGAAGGCCAACCAGTGTGATGCTTTGGGTAACATTCAGTGTTCAATTTGATTTAGTCTTAGTCTTTGATGAAAATGCTACTTTGAACAAGTTTTTGTCAAGATGTAGTCATCAGGAATATCTCAGTTATAGTCTAGGTTTAATCAACTGAATATATATATATATATATATATATATATATATATATATATATATATATATATATATATATCATGAACAATAGTGAATGCATTTTTTGTAAAGATTCTATTACCATTTATTAACCTGATATGGGATGGTATTCTTGTTTTTAAATGCAAGATTTGTCTTAATCATGCATATATGCGCGTATATAATCTCAGTACGATGCAAACTGGGCTACCTTCTTCTTCTTCTTCTTCTTCTTCTTCTTCTTGTTAAAATTAGTTAAAATCGCTACTGCTCTGTCATTCGTGAACATATCAGGCTGAAATTTAGTAGCTATAATCTATGGATCTGTACGCATTGATGCTCGGAGTCCGATTTTTGATTTGGGGCCCAGGGGGGAATAAAAAGAAAGTTGATTTCTCATTTATTTTAGAGTCAAATATTATGACCTTTGGTGGTACCAAATCATTGGCACATACCAATATATAAATGGGGCACATTACCCTGTATGTGTCACGGAGGCGCCAGGGGGCCCATGGGGGACCCATTTTTCAAATGACTACTCCTTCATTAGTTTTTGTTAGATCAGAATGCAGTTTGGTATGAAAACTATGAATGAATACGATGAGACTCTCGGAGCTCGGAGGCCCACCCCCTATTTCCGCTAATTTCCAAATTTATGGGAACATAATCGTGTAATATATCGTTTCAAAGGTAATTCAATGTAGATTACGATTATGCCCCGCACAATTCCATTCAGTGCCCGAGAGGCCCAGAGGCCCACCCCATTTTCCATTTTATATATCGTTTCCAAGGCAATTCAATGTAGATTATGATTTTACATTGCAGAATTTGATTTGTTTTACTCGGTGGAACCGAATCATTTGACTGAATTTGCGCGGAAACGTGGTACTTGCTATTTGGCACGGAGACGCTCCACGGGCCCGGCCGTAGTATATTCAGACTTGCTATTTAAAGTTTGCATAATTTTATGTACAGCATTTACAGAAATTAGGCTCATATACACATTTTAATAATTTCACAGGTAAGTTCTCTGTCTGGCACCGTGGAGCAGAAGGTGTAAAATAAAATAAAATCCCATATAGTGTGAAAATCTCTTTAGAGGAGTGAGGGGGAGAGAGAAAGTGGGAGAAGGAATGCCTTGCCTTCCTCATTACACTGCTGTCATTTACTCTTCATCCCCCGTACTCTTTAGTGGCATTAAGACGGGATGTAAATTTGACAGTTAACGCTGTGAGAAAATGGCTAGTTCAAGAAGGGCAGGAATTAGAGATGGGCATTAGGCACTGATAAGCTCCTTTCCTCTGCCGCGGCGGCTGCTTAACATTCATGGGAAAGTCATCATCAAACAACGTTATCACAGCTCTGTTGACGGCTGAGGAACATCATCACTATGATAATTTTTTTATAGCTGTGAGCCAAAAAAGCACTCTTTTATTTCAGCGGTTTGTTAATGAGATAGGAGCTTGTTGGTATGGGCAAATGCAAACTCGCCACTCTCCAGCATTTGTTTGAGCCTCCCAGCCTCCCCCTGCTCGCTGTCTCCCTCCCTGCATACTGTTTAAAGTTGCAGGTGGAGGGGGTGCTGGTTCATTTAAATGTACTCCTTTGGAAGTGTTCTGTGTACATTGCTGAAGGAGGCCTTTATGTGTACCTTTGCAGATCGGTCACTCAAAGAGAGGAAAACATGGTTATATCAACAAACGCTCTCTCATAACAGGCCTGTAGCTGGCACCTGTCACTCACCAGGGATTTAGCCATGGATCTGAATAGAGGCGGAAGCATGATAGTAGTAGAAGCTGAGTAAACTCCCAGCAGCAAAAGCTTTGCCATTATTGGAAAATCACTACCTAAGCAGCTCCACTAGATTATATTCATTGTTTCTACCAATTCAAGTGTTCATTTTGTTGGCTAAATAGTTTTTGTCAACTGACAATAACTAGACTATGACTAATTTTGGAAAAAAAAAAAAACTGTTGATGAAAAAATGTATGAAAATATATTGATTTTTTTTGTTTTTTGTTGATTATTTCACCACATGGGACAAAATCCAATCAGAACTCATGTGGTTTTGTGCTTTGATCACATCAAATCTGTCAAACATTAATACCATCCCATAACAGGTTGATCAATGATAATTGAATCTTTAAAAAAATGCAGTAACTCATGCTGTATGTTTTAGTCGAATATATGTGTAACAAATTAAATTGAATAAAATCTTTGTCATTTAGTTGACTAAAACTAGGACCAACCATAATAGTCCTGATCACTACATTTTTACTAAAACTAAGGCAAAAGACTATTACTAAAATGTATTAAAAATGTACAGTTAAAATTAACATTGGTCTCTTTTAACAGCTTATTAAAAACTATGCTCTAATTTAATTTACAAATTAACATATTTTATTTTGGGGTTTTTTTGCTACAACTGGATTTAATTCAGATGTCCACTAGCCGCCAAGGCTCAGCTCCTTTTCTTTTTTTAATAGGGATGCAAACTGTAAGCTTTAGATACCAAAAATCTGATTCTGGCCCCATCACTGTTCGTGGCTGGGTTAAAAGAGATTTGATCTTTGAATCCTTATAGAGGGGGAAAACTAATCAGCTAACTGCTTCAAAAACTCTCTGTGTAAACTATTATCAGCGAGTGGGTAGTGAGTGTGAGTTTCTGCTGTAGGGAAAGGGAAGTTTGGTATTTAGAGGCATTGTTTTGATCGATTGACTGAAATATCACAAAGTATTCATTGTGAAACTTTAAATCAGTGCCTTGTAGATAAATATATATGTATATGTATGGCTCTCTATTCCGTATTAGGGCAGTGCATTTTATTTACCATCTTTTAAACCATATTTAAGTGTACAAAAAGCAATATTCTTAAGTATTACTACATGTGGCTTACCACCAGTATTTTTGGTTCCTGTTTATAATTTATTCTGGCAGTTTGTTTGTCTCACATTACACGTATGTATACTTCTGTACACTTTGTGCCTGATTCAGGAAAATGTGGGCAGGGAAAGCACTTCGAAATGAGCAGCAGGGTGTGTACACGGTTGCTAAAACACATCAAGATTAGCCCAAATCATTCTTTAAAATTCTCGTTCAAAGCACTCACCTTTTTAAGTCTATGCAGAGAAAAGCTGTGGAAACCTGCCTGTCTTCATTCCAATGCTGTGAAGCTTTTAGTAATCATTGTGGCAGAGGGTTAAGTCAGCACATTTTGGTGCAGTTACTTTAGACAGATTTGAGCTTAATCTTTCACCATGTAGGCAACAATTTTGTATTCTGAGGTATACTGCAAGTATTTTTGAAAGTCTGTAGATTTAAATCATTCAGCCAGTCAGTTTACTAAATCCATTGCTTTTTGTTAAACTCAGAATTACTTTGTGTGATGACATGGTGACCAGATAACAATATAAATATTTAGTTACCTATTGATCATATTTTTTTAATTAAAAATCAAATTGAAAAAAGTATATTTGGAATTAATAATGTCCTTTATTTTAAATCATAAGATGACAAAAAAGTCATTTTATTTATCAAGAGACCAAAAAAGAAAAAGAAAGAATTAGGAAACAATATTCCAGTTTTGATTGTTTTGCATCAATACACAGAGAGGAAAATAATACAGGCATTTATTATTTGGATTGTAAATTTGGTGTTTTCCACTTGGTTATCGATTGTCGAGCAACTTTGACTTTCATTTTATTTATATTTATAAAATTGTCCATTGGGCGTTCAATTGATTCTGCTATAGTTTATTAACCACTGCATTTATTCCACTTCTTTTATGGCCACAGTGTGAAATGAGTGCAACCAGTGCACTGTGTTGTGATTTCCTTTGTAGTGCCGTAGTCTGTGGTAGCCTGGAAGGTTGGGGGTTGATTCTTATTTGCAGGGGTGTCATAATAATGGGAAAAAGTGAAAGAAATAAAAACAAAACAAGTGACAAATGAAATTGAAATGAAAAACAGTTTATTTTAAGACATAAATGTTGGAATCAATGCAGTCCACCTTTGAACACAAATGTATTAAGAACATTTGAATGTGTATAAGAGTTTTTGAACGTCTTATAAAAGCCTTGATGTCAACATTTTTCTCACTGATGATGTGATAGTTATTGTATTTGAATTTGGCAATTGAAAATTGCCAAATACATTGTAATCGTAGGAGTTTTTAATATTTTTCTTCCGCAACTCCTTTGTCCAAGAACTCCTCCTAGGCTATTAATTGCACCACTAATGACACGTATGTCATCTCATAGAAGCATGGTCAAGGATGATTTGTTGACCTTTTTTGTCAACAATGTCAAGGTCAATGTCAAGGTCCAGGTCCCATCAAGTGTCAAAAACCAAAATTTTCCATATCTCTATGAATATTTATCGTACAAGTTTGACTCTTACATTTATGAAAAGGCCCTCTCAAGTGGAGTATTTATTTCATTAGACCAAAGCTTGTACGACCTACCAGTAAAAAGATCAGTTGGGGTCAAGTTTATGACGTCAAAAAAAACTAAAAATAAAAAATGTACCTATAACTTGGCCACAAATTTTGAAATACAGTGCTCAGACTGGTACCATTGAACAACATTTCCTTTCAATGTGTGACCTACCAGTAAAAAGATGGTAAGGGGCCAAACTTCATGTTGTCACAAGAAAAAACCAAAAGAATACTTTTTCGCTAAACTTGGCCACAAATTGAAACACAGTGCTCATACTTGTACCATTGAACTACATTTCCTTTTGATTGTGTAACCTTCGCTTAACGTCATATTTAAGGTCAAGGTCAGTCTTCTGTTTTTCCTGCATTATATAACTTGTCAACAAATCCAGATACAGGTTGTCATTTTTGCCAATTTTCAATTGCCAAATACGTATTCACCTTGCGAATACAGGTCTTGCATAGTTATATTATATTTACAGCGCAAAATGATACAATGGTAACGTTCACTATGCTGCCGAGCGCTCATATTCAATAAATAGTTCTTATTTGAATATCTTAGCATATCCCCATCCTCTCTCACCAATCCTGATCTCAGCTTCTTTGATGATCCCCGCTTTCTTTCATCCTTTCTTGCTTTATTTATTCCACTCAGCATTACATTAGTGGTTTGTTTGGTTGTAACATAACTGAATTGGTTATTAAAAGGAAAAGTGTGTCCACATTGGTGCCCTTGTGTTTGTATATTTTCAAAATCATAGGTTTATAGTTGGCCACTGGGATTAAAACAAGCCCACAGTGAGGTATGAAAAAAGTCAGTGTAACATAATTATTATTAAGGAAAAAATTGAATATCTAGTTTGTATTATTATAATTAGCGAGTATAATGAAGCCAATATCGCCATTTTAATAAGCAGGTACACATTTTCAACAAAAAGAAAATCTGTTCGTAGAGGGCAATGAGTAGTCACATGAAAGAAAGCAAGTGAAGAAGCAAAGGGCATTGAAGCTAACGAACTGCATTACACACTTATTATAGTCATTTTTACTTTGCCTCCCAGACCTGACCAAAAACACTTTCAAATTCTCTCATTGTACTGGGAGGTCGGAAGTTTACAGTGCTTTTCCCCCTTCGTTAACTTTGAAGTAAGAGGAAAAAATGTATAGGTAGACAGGGGTGTCATCAAATAATCAGTAACTTCAAAAAGCATTCTGCCACTTAGCACTCCTAAAGCTACTGTCCCCAAGACATTCAGAATGGAAATTATTCAAACTCATTTAGTGGAAGCAAATTGGTCTAAGTTCAATCAGAAAACAGACTGACACTGAACAAGAAGTGCAGCCTAATTATACTTGTTTGTCAAATGAAAATTTCATTTGGGCAGAAATGAAACCTTCCAGCAACTTCTTTTAAGGTGAGCTCCGAGTTGTATTATCAGCTAAATGCAGTAAAATCCATTATCATACGATGATAAGAAAATGGGAGCCAATGAACATTGCCAGGCTTCGATGCCCCGGGCAAGTGGCGATAAAATTAAGACTCAAGTCCTCTGCCCGGCCTCTGCCACCCGGGCTGGTCTTTAGCCTCTTAGATGCGTTTTTGCATTTTAAAAACTTTATCAAAGCACTGTTGCAATGTGGAAAATGTCAACGTGAAATGCACTGAAGGCAAATTGGAATTTCATTAATGGTAAAATTATTGCTTTTGACTGATGTATTACTATGCTTGTTAAGCATTGAGGAGTGGAACGCTTGCCTGTCTGGTTGGCTGCTTGTCCTATGCCATTTGCTGAAAGTTAGAGATCTACTTTCCAATTGGAAATGGAAAATAAGAACTTGCTCAAGTTGCATAAAAAAAGAAATATCTATCACTTTTGGCGTAGTGTGGGCATTAATGCTCACCAACTGTTCAGATAGAAAGTTTAAAGAAAAAAAGACGGGGGCATTGAGGTGAGTTCTTTTGTGTTACATATCAGTGATATCTGTGTCATTTCATTTTCTCTCCTGCTTTAACATGAAGCCAACGCTCAGCTATCTCTGCCTGACCAACACAATCTTTCTTCTTTCTTCTTGACGTTAAACATGGTGCTATATTAGCTCTCAGAGATCTCACTGTGGATAAAGGGGATATAGGTCCAACTTTGACGGAAGGTATCAGTTGTCTTAATTCTTGCTTGTTCATAAAGCCGCAGTGTTTATTGATTTACCTCGTAATCCTCTCAGTGTCAATGCTATCAATGATGGAGGAGAAGATGAAGCAAAGTGTCAGCTGGAGGATTTTTTTTCTGACAATAAAATTAGAACAGATTAGTTTTAATGGAAAACATGTTATTAATGCTCACCTATGGGTATGCATACTGCTCTGTTTCTCAGATGAGAACTAAAACCCTTTGTTTTTTACAATTTAAGTCATTTCGACTTTATTCATATAGCGCAAATTACAACAACGTCATCGCAAAGTGCTTAAAAAAAATGCAATTCAACTTTATTTAAGTAGCGCAAAATACAGCAATTGTCATCTCGAAGCGCCTCTCAAAATACAAAATTCTTAAGAAAAAAGCAGTGCTACAGTGGGGAGAAAAGAATCTTCTAGCTAGCATGCTAACCTAGTAAGTCCAGTTACTGTTATTTTTTATTTTTTTGTCAAATTATTTTATTATTATTTGAATTCCCTTGTTTCATATTCCTTTGATAATAATTATTTTTTGAAAAACTGCTAAAAGAGGAAGCCTGGGTATGAGATACAGTAGTAGAGTTGGCTAATGCTAGCTAACAAAGGTTAACCAGATGTCTTTGTTTAAGTAACATTTTGCCTCATTGACTGAACTGACACTGTTTTATTGGTTTCAACACACTGTAAAATGTTTCACAAATAGTTACTTTTCAACTGTAAAGCTGTTTAATTGTAGCTACAGTGAGCTTTATATGTTCATTTTAATAAGTGGTGTTTACTGTGGGTGAGCAACACAATAACTTTTTATTTTATTTTTTAAATTAAAGAACTGATGTGAGGCAGTAAAGGAGCATATCTGGGGTGTACAGAGAAGCCCAGAGCACTACCTTCATCAATACATCTATTTCACCATTCCTGACAAATTCCATTAGCACCTGGTCCCACACCTGCTTTTAGTCATTTCCAAGAATTTCAAGGCACACAATGTTGTCGCTCCTTTCATCTCATTTAATGACAGTAATAATTGGATTCATAATGATGTTTTAGGCAAACTTATTTCAGCAGACATCTTTCAGCCAGAGTCCTTTGCGATAAGGATGAATGGTGAATGCATGTCTAGCTAACAATAACTGTCAGACTGGTTTGGTTTTACTGCATTTATGATTAAAATCTGACCTCTTGTGCCTAGAAATGGAAGTACAAACTGGCTGTGTTCTCGGGTAATAACATGCTGTCATGCAATATCTTTTTTTAAAGTATGGACTTGAGTTGTAAAATTCCAACTTTTTAGTGCCGTGTGCCAGTACTCCTCCTTATGTACCACTTCACAAAGCCCTCAGGTGAGAAAACCTCCTCCCAGAGGAGTTGGTTTGGTGATACTTTGGAAAGCCTATAAGAAAATATGGGAAAGTGGAACTGGAAATTATGCCAGCGTGCCATGACCTGTGCTCCTCACTCAACTCTTAATCTACATTTATTAAACATATGTTGGTACTTTTTGGTCCTATTCATCATACATGGCCTCTGCCATCTGTGGTCATGTAACTTGTAAATTAATTTTCTTTATGCTTTTTAACTTCAGAGTTGCTGTGATATCATTGGCTTTAGAACTAAACTTTGCCTTTCAGGGTTACTCCTGCTAGCTGTAATAACTATTCCCACCTTAATTTAATGATAATAATAATAATAATTATTATTATTTTTTAAATAGCACCTTTCAGACCACCCAAGGATACTAAAAACACAATAATAAAAACAGTGCAATACATTAAAAACAGTAAAATACAAAGAAGAAAAGAAAAGAAAAGCAATGTAGGTGAAACTGGAAATGAGAAATTACAGAGAATGGGCAGATTGGAAGAGATGGGTTTTGAGTCTGGATTGTATTGATGTTGTGTGAAATATAATTATAAAACAGTTTAAGTGATTAAAATCTATCCAAAACAATTAGGGCACACGTACAAAAAACAGTTGACGTTATTGTTATATTCTAATTGTTTTAAACACTGTTAAAAAACAAGGTCTGAATGTCATTGCAGCGCTGCAGCTGTTAAGTACTGTATATAAAATCAAGTTTGGTTTTAACACATTTTATAATCTCTACAATGACTATAAAAACAACAACAATGTTTTAAGGTCAATTTATAGAATAGTGAAATGATTTTTTAAACAAATTGTTTTGTAAAGGAAGGAATTGCTAGTAAGTGTTGCTATCATAGTTTAAAATGTTTTAAGAAAAAAAAAACTTTAAATTGATTTTAAAAGCTTCATTGTCTGATACTCAGTAGAAACTCATGAATAACTTTACTTTCAGTAATAAACATCATCTTGATTCCCTCGCTGCCGGCCGTTGATCTGCAGATCTCTCGTTGTAGGACAGACATTTAAGTCCCGCCATGTTAGATGAAGGGAGTCCTGCGTATCGCTTTTGCTATTATTGATTCATCTTACGAATCCATCTCTGTCAGCGAGATGAATCCTAATGAAGCAGAAACCTGTCACATTTACTCCACAATGAGGGTCGCCGGTAAACTTTCTCTGGAAAATGGAAAACTATTATCTTCAACTAGACACGCAAGGGGCCCCAAAATGAATAAATAAAGTCACACTTATCTAGTGGCCAGCATGATTACTGTAGTAAAAAGTGACATCCAAATTGAGTGTCTTATCGTGTTGAAGTGATTTCAGCTGAGCGCAGACTGTAGATGAAAGCGAAATGATCTTTAAATAGTAGTTAAAGATGGCAGCTCGATAAGTTATCCCACAACAGTTTTGATCAATGAAGCATGCATTCAATGTATTGCCCATTTAGATATGTGAGATAAATGTAACTGGTCTTCTAAACGGTTCACAAATGATATCTCCTTCAGTGCAAGGTAATGACTTTGTGGCCTGGTTGAACTGTTAATGTTGGGACTCTTCAGGACAATCACAGTGAGCAAGAACATCCTGTTTGTTCAACTTTACTCGCTTTATTTTAATATAAACAATATTCAGTGATCTAAACAGTTACCTGTACCCCACGCATCTACTCTTAAACCACACAGAAAAGTGTTCACAGATCATATAATTGAAATCCGACCTGTAAATAGCATTTGTCTCAAAGCTTTTACCTGCTTTTCCTCTGAAAGCCCTTGAATTGATTTGGTGGGGTTCTGCCACGGCGGAGCCTGCCAGCTGGGAGCTCCAGGCTGTGGGAAATGTCACAGCTATTTTCCTCTTTTACCAGCCAATGCAATGCTTGTTTAATAGTAATTGGAATCTTATCCTGCTGTTTGCTCATCATCCCCTCTGCCTAGTTATTCCCCACCTAAACTCCATTTTAGTTTTTAAATAACATTTTAGAATAGTTCCCATTCAAGTAAACACAATCTGATTACCTTGATGGATTGGAAATGTATGTCAGATGCTGGTTTATTTGATTTATTTATTCAACAGACTGCAAATGGTAGGAATTTAAGGTAGGCAAACAACCGTTTTCCATAACTATTCCAAAGCACTTAGGTTCACAGAGAGAAGTATTTGATTCTGTTTACCTCTGAGCTTCTTTGTCCCACTGTGGAGAAACACTGAGAATTCATTTTCCTAGTTTTATAACAGCCTCCAGGCTTTAATCCCACGTACTGCCTGTTCAAAGCAGAGTTTTCATGTTCTCTTTACCAGGCATTCAGGTTCTGCTCTCCACAAACCAAAAACAATTATGATGATTCCATGTGTGTATATCTTACACAATATTTGATTTGGTCAGTGTATCCTTTTTTACAGAACAATTTAGAAACTTGAAATATGCAGTTTTCTTTACATTAGGGTATGTTGCAAAGCCTTCTGGATTGGATTTTATTCAGAATTTTTCTTTACCTGTTAAGTCGCCATTTTTTTTCTTTTTTCTTTAAATATATATTATCTATTTTGCATCATTTATCTTTACAATCCTGTCCTCAAAGCCACAACAAAGTTGCAGTCCGCAATTTTGAAAAGCAAGCATGATTCAAGCTTGCCAGGCCTCCTTGAAGCTCCACCCCCTCCTCCCCCACAAGCTTGAATGCACATCTGATATAAAAACAAGAGGAGAGGGGCAGGGCAAGACATAAAGACATCTGATTGGTTCTTCACATCCGAACCGAATGGCATATTACAAGATTCTAGCGACCAGAGGTCTGATTTTTGTTTTGTAGAATACATCACATATAGACCCTTTGATTGTTTGTAAACATTGTGACATATTTTGTTGGACGGGGCTTAGCCTGAAGACGAACCACCATATATATATAAACACTAGATGACTTACCGCACTGTTAGGCAATGGGGAGGGACGTAGAAACGTGACGGCCATTTTACCTCAGACACCCTAACTTGCTAAATTTTCAACCAGTTTTCAAAGGGCAAGCGGCAATTTCAACATGTACCTACGTATAATAAGGTTAAGGCAAACCGTTTGTTAATCCGTCAATATTTCATCAAGTAAGGGCATTTTTGTTTAAGCTGATCACTCACCTTCCAACAGTTACCGTAGAGCGCGTCAGAATGTCAGAACGTCAGTTGTCTGAGGTAAGATGGCCACCGTTGAGCTACGCTGGTGAATCTCGCTTGCTTCATCTAGTGTTTATATATATATATCTATATATATATATCGGTGTTTCCTGTTTTTTCCTCCAGCCACGTCACTAGTGACGTTAAGTGGTCTATAGGCTACTCTCATAGGATGGAAAAAACGTTTACACACTCCACTTTTAACTCAATCTGTTGAAGTCACCATTCTCACACTTCTGACGCTTTGGACCATTATATCCAACTCTCCCCTAAACATCCACCTCTACCTTTCAACTTCACACTAACTTTACTCATCTGACTTTCTCCTCACCTACACTGTACATCCATCCAACCTTTTATAAATCCGTATTAAACATTAGAATATTCAATTTAAAAAGCTATTTTGTTTCTAGTACTAACGTCTGTACATCCTAAAGTTCAACCTTGAATAAGTTTTATACTAAAATGAAAAAATCTAATTATCTTGTGACAAAAGGATGTTAAATGGAAGTCAAAGGGGAGAACAATATATAAGTTCTTAGAAACAGAAGCTGTATTAAGACCTTGAAATGTTCAACTTTCCAAGAACTTTAAGGAGAGAAATGGCTAAAAAAAAAAAAGAAAACAGTAGTGTGTTTAGATATTTCTAAAAACTCAATCCATGCTCGCTCCATGCCAGAAGCCCATGAGAAGGAGCCTAAAACTGTTCAGTGATAGTTTTGGATTTCTCTCTCTCCATAAGCCTCTCATTGTGTTCGAATACCTGCTTTGCTCAAGTGCTTGCCAGCTGCTTACCAAATGAGGTTATAGTGTTTCCCTATCAACTGTAAATTTCAATAATTTGTTGGACGAGGCCTTTCACTGTCAGTTTTTATCATATTATCAATGACGACTCAATTTTCCTCCACCACTCCATCTCAAGCACTGACCCCTGGCACTATTACAGTCCTGTAATGAAGTGCAATGGAGTGGTAATTGGTCCACTTTATACCAGGTCAGGTAACATTAGACTTATTTTCTTATCACAATGAGCCCTGCCAGTGACTCTCAATGAGAAACCAAACACAGTTCCTTTCTTATGCAGGCTATCGTCCAAATAACATTTCAGCTGAAGGAGACTCTTTCCTCCATTTTAGTTTTTCATTTCAAGATTGCACTTCGTCTGCTCGGACTGTGCATTGTTTCTAGTTCTCTTTACTTCCAAACTTTCTCCTGATCTGGCTTGAAGGAAGTGCAGATATACGGTTGGGCTTTCTCAGGTTGGGAAAGTACAGTAAACGAGAAGGTAACGTGATCGTCATGTCGCTGATATTAGATGTACAGTGTGTCTGTTTCAGCCCTCTGGTCTCTCTTTATTTTGTTATTTAGCTGCTGGTTTGAGATCTAGGATATAACCACAGTATGTAACAAAAATAGAGAGAAAAGAAAAAAAAACATATTGTGTGAATGATTAGAGAAATGTATCATGTGTGATTTCTGAAACAAAACCCAAAAAAAACAATGCTTTTAAATTTGATGCTGAGGTCTCAAAATGGGACTTTTGATTATTTTCAAGAATTAAAAATTCCATTGTTATTGTTATTCATATTGGAAATTGACTCAGCATTGGATGGATTATGTCAGTTCTTTTCAACCTGAGGGTCAGGAGGACCTCATGTGAGGTCACTTGGAGTTTAAATAGGGTCGCCTGTAATGTCTAGTAATTGATGAAAATAGAAATTATTGATTAAAAAGAAATTTTTGAAATGTTTTAATGATTATTAACATACAATCTTAAACAACTGTATCCTACTGAAAAATATAAATCTAGTTAATAATAAAAAAGTGTCTATTTGTACGGTTGCCGTACGGACAACCCCCGGTGCTATTGGTACATTTAACGAAGTACACGTACGTAGCGTCTTAGGGTTAGGGTTAGGTATATGTCGGTATATTGATATGTCTACCGTATGGTAGGGATGGGCGATATAGACTAAAAAAATTATCCTGATAATTTCTGGTTATTATCACGATAACGGTAAACATTACAATAAATAAAAAACTATAAATAAATAAAACAATTCCCAACTTAAACTGCGAACAGGTTCCTTACAAACAAATATACATCTGAATACATCAACAGTAGACATTAAAAACGCTACAATAGATGCTGACTCAAAGAGCTCATGATCTGATATTTCATGGAATATATTAGTGCATGTGGGTCACTCTATTAGTGTTACTGTATGCAATGAAAAGCAAAAATAAATCCATTAGTGTTTTTGTTGCTGCTGAATCTTGTTTCATTTATATGATAATGAGTTACAAAAGTTATGATTGATAAATAACTCTCTGATTTCCTATAATTAAACCAGATCAAGCTGATGATTTAATCATTCACTATATTCTGGTGTAATAATCTCAATACTTACATTAGTCTAATGAGACCAGCTTTGTCTGTGAACACGTGATATATAATTAAAAAACAGTGAATAGTGACATTAGTAGTTATGCTAACATTTATTTCACACAACGTGTGACATGTTAGTTTTTATCCTTTCATACAAGTGTTAAATATGACCATAAACAAATCGATGGCTCTCTGTGGCTTTATGACAGTAATACGTGTTCTTTTTATTTGGTCTATTTCTTATATGGAGTGGTTAGCTTTAGCTCTTAGCCCAGTCTGTGTGTCGGTGTGTTAGCTTAGCATAGTTAGCTTTCATTGAGTTTCCAGTTCATAATCGTTGCTACAGGTTCATCTCTGTCCCCGTGTTTGTGTAACTTTGATTGGTTCCCTTTGTTGGATGGTTGTCTGGTTTTAACCAAGTAACGGTCCATGATGTATCGCAGCACGGCAGCTTCAGGTAGCCGTGACCAGTGTTGTGCTAGTTACTGAAAAAATGTAACTAGTTACCGTTACTAGTTACTTCATTAACAAAGTAACTCAGTTACTATTTTGATTACTTACACCAAAAAGTAATGTGTTACTGGAAAAAGTAACTTTTGAGTTACTTAGAATTAAAGAATGTATTATTTTTTTGGGTCATTTGTGTCCATACAGCTTCATATCAGTGCTGTAATAACATAATAATCCACTGTTGATCAACTGCTATAAAACAACCATAAATGATGTGCATATAAAGCACAAAACAGCTCTTCCAAAATTAAAACAGTAATTTGTCAGCCTTAGCACAGTAATGTAAAGTAAGTTGTGCATATTCCAGGTGCACATTCTGCTGTTGAAAATGCTTATGAAAATAAATGTGGAAAAACTAATTCACAGCATTTTTATCAGCTACACAATGCTAAATATATCAGGCTAATGAGCTGACCTGTCTCTGGATAACAGTTACAGTCCGTTAAAATCCAGTCGCAGCGTTAGCTTAGCTTCACTGATGCATCTTTTGGGGACAAAAATAATGCGAGTATTTCCACTCTGAGAAGCTCGTCCTGCTCTCGCATTGACTCGCCATGATTGGCGCACGTGATGTAAACAGAGACACGCTGACAATGCTTCTTCTTCTACTTTTTTACCGTGTTTGGCACGGCATCCCGCAAAAATATGTAGCGCCACTGTAAACAGGAAGTACACTGCAGCTAGCAAAGTAACGGACAAACGCACCATATTGTAACGGTAACAGCGTTATTTCTTGAGAAATATATTGCGTTACAGTACTAGTTACTGTCAAAACACTGACCGTGACGAGCACTGCCGTCTGTGTGTGAGGACTGGGGGCAGGACCGGCAGTGGTGCACACCGTGGAGGCGCCACTGCAGAGCTGAAGTGAGCAGTGCTCCAGAGAATAATAAGTTGTTGACAACAAACTTGTGGCCAATTTTGGCCCCTGGAACAAGGTTTTTATGGGCATTCTAGGCTAAATTGAGGGACAAATGGCTCGTGGCCCTAACTAATTTCCAACATGGGCATTAATCGGTTCTATCGTGGGATGACATATTGTTACCGGTGAGAATGTTTTGACGATATATCGTGAACAACGATATATTGCACATTCTTACCGTATGGATAGCCACTGCCTTAATAATAATAATAATAATAATAATAATAATAATAATAATAATAATAAAATGCCTGGCTACTATGTATTTGTAATACAGAATCACAAAAATTAACAAAAACTAATTCTAGAAAAAAAATAAATCTTTACGGTTGCCAGAAATTCTTGATATCGAAATGGGGTCACGATCCAAAAAAGGTAGGAAACCAATGGATTATTTAGAGCTGAGATCTCAATAATTATTGCATCTACAGCTGCCAATTCTGTAACTCAATTCAAATTAGTTAGTGAATTACTTGACAGATGAACTAAGGAAAACGTGAATGAGTTTGCTAGTAGCAATATGTTGTGGTTGCTGTGACGTACCGTTTTGGAGAATATCAGAGAGCTGTTGGCTTGACTCTGAACTTTTGTGCTACATGAAGCAGGATGCCAGGACTCTTGTTGGGATCTGAGGCACACTCTCCAGCTGAGGAGCTGTGGGCTGAAAACACAGCAAGCTCTCAAAAGGACAGGATATTGGATAACAAGGTTAAAATTTAGGAGCACATATATTCCGTTATTAAACTCAGACTGCGGGGATTTGCTTTGAGCCACCTAATAGACAGTGGTTTCAAGGGAGCCCAAACAAAAGGTAACGGGCCGGTCATGCTTATGGTAGCTAATAGCAGATTTAGAAGAAATTAGGAGACTCTTTTTCTACAGGAAATTGTGCTTAAAGACAGGTCATGGATCACCCTGCTCTTCACAGGCAGCTTCAGAAGTCAGAGGGTGAACTTTTGCAGCAGCCATTACAAGGTCAGCCTCACAGAAACAAAACGAGCTGGGTTTAGTCGAGAAAAGAAAGAAAGAAAAGAAAATTTTTGGCTTCAATTCAACTTCCAAAGCTGTGCCATTATGACTTTAAGACTGTGATTTGAGTTTCAGTACACAACTGTAAGTCAAAATAAAGGGAGAGCGGCTGCCTTGCCTTAATTAGTGCAGCTTTGTGGAGGTTTGTTTAGTTTCTCCTCACTGACCTTTTTCATCCAGCTTCAGTAACACCTTTATTGATTATAGTTTTGTTCTTTGTTCATTAGCATTTATAATTTATAATTTTAGAACCCGTCCAAACCTTACTGGGAAAATGTAAATCAAAACTAATACCAAACTAAAAAAGGAAGCTTAACTGGTTTATTTACACTTTTTTTTTGAGAATTTTCTATTTACTAGTTTTGTCATGTAAGAAACTTTATTCACACCTTTTTTTGTAATGTTTTCACCTAACGAAGATGGTTAAAGCAAAAAGAGGAACATTGACAACTTTTAAAAGATGGACATGAGATGAATGAATGAAATATTCATCATCTCAACCATTAATTCCTGTTCTGAGTCGTGAGGATTTGTGTAATTAAATTACATTGAAACACATTCATTGTTGGGTAAAATTTCCGAGTTTAGCTGCAAATGTTTGTGATTGGTTGGTTTGCAGATTATCTGTTTTTTGTAAGTGTTTTTTTTTTTTATTACTTAATATTAATCAGAAATCAATCATAATCATAATTTTTTATTATTAAAAATAAATGCACAATAGTGTTAAAACAGCTTTTGATTCTTCCTAATGCTTGGATACAGAATTCTTGAAATTATACTGGTCTAAATGTGGCCCTGGACCAGTGTGAGGTTGACACCTCTGTGTCTTCTTCACCTTTGGCTGCCTTGTGTGGGTAAATTCTGCCCTCTAGTGGCTGATATGGCCTAGTGCCACCAATAAGTTTATAACTTGGTAAATCAGGAAGAGGCGCTTTGGTCTAAGTTTAACTTTAATATTGTATCAATAGTTCAAATTTCTATCCTGAACCTCAATAAACGGCCACTCAACACATTTTCTACTCCTGCAGACGTCATTACTGTCTCTAATGTAGTTTTGATTTATTTAATCTTCATTTCACCACCAGTCTCATTGAGATACAATCTCTTTTGCAAGAAATACCTGGAAATAATAAATGTACAGTCGGCAAACATGGAACATAACAGACAACAATCAGAATATTAAAGAACAGAGCAGTTTCCACAATTGGAATAAAACCCAGACCCTAAATATTTCTCTACGATGAATGAGGGATTCAAACTTTAGGATTCCATGTGAAGGGAGTGTAATAGGTGAAGACAATTCTACCAATATTTGTGCGTGTAAATGGGATGTCTATAGTTACTGGAACGTGTTCTGTAATTATTCAATTTTAGTGAAAGAAGAGATGTGAGGTCATTTGGAAGTGTCATAAGCAGAGCTTTAAAGATGAACAACATAAAATGGATTGCAAGGAAGACCAACCGACATTATGACACAGTGTGCAGTGATGTCTGAGGAAATCGTCTTTAGTGATAAAACGTAAAGCAATGACAGTACAGTGTATCACACTAATTAAGAACAGGCATAAAGGTTGATTGTTCAATGATTTTGCAGTTAGAGGAAGACAGACAGCATTTGATTCTGTATAGATATCCAAGTTTGATTTTTAGATTCTGAGTTAGCTGTTGAATATGAGTTTTGAATGTAGTATAATCGAGCCAAACGTTATGGTATTTGTATGAATCATTGCAGGTGATTTTGGTGCCATTTCAGGTCCCTATGGCAGGGTAGTCAGAAGTAGTTGGTAGGAGTGTAGCTTTTTCAGCATTTGTGAAGAGATACTTGTAGGGAATTGAAAGCAGTCTGAAGATGAGTCTGGGGTGGGAGCTTTTAATATACAGTAATCAGCAAAGAAATGAACTTTGAAATATTAGTTAGGAAGAACTATATTGTTGATACCTGTTAAATAGCAGTTTTCCAAGGATAGACCCCTGCGGCACCCCATTTCTGGTAGTAAATGGACTTGATTGGTTCCCATCAGCAACAATGGACTGTGTTCTGTTGGTAAGGTATGGATGAAACCAGTTGAGTAAAATATTGTCAAAACCTAATAGCTGTAATTTATGGAGTAACATTTTATAGTCAGCTGTATTGTATGCTTTCGAGAGGTCAATGAAAAGGGCAGCACACATTTTTTTATTATTTATTACAATGTTATTTATGATGGATGTAGCATGTTGGATGAGTCCATGAAAATCTATAATTGAAAGTTGGAAGATTCCAGGACTTTTGCTAAAAAAAAAAAAAAGGAATTTTGGATATTGGGCGGTAATTATTAATGTTGGTAGTATTGCCAGAATTATGAAGGGAATTACAAATGTGCATTTCCAAGCAGCTGAAATGGTCCAAGATGACTGATTACATGAGCAATGAATTTGAGAAAATTGCCTACACCAGTGTTTCTGGAAGTTCTAGACTTAGCCAGAGATAATCTCTGCATTAGTTATTGAAAATTGTGGTTCAGAAGAGATTTGTAAATTGAGTACATTCATTGGTGTACAGTCAGATGGGTGGATATTAATGTCTAAATTATTAGACAGTTTACTACCGTAAATAGAAAACCAGAGGAGAGGAAGTGGTTATTGAAGGCTTCAACCATGAATGATTTATCAGAATTGTGACCAGTTCCTTGTATGATTTGCGGAGGGAGGTGTGATTGTCATGGATTCTTAAGGGATGCTATGGTTTTCCAAAAACCAATGGCATTATAAGTGGTTGAGGGTACTAAGAGATAGTAATTTGACTTGGCCTTTCTAATAATGCTAGTGCATATGTTTCTTTAATTGTTGAATATGTATGAGAACAATTCTCCATCAATTTTGTTAAATTGGGTTCTAAGTGAAGTGAAACATTTGTATTTTATCAAGAAGGATATCAAGTATATGATAACGTCAATGAGAATGCATAAGGAGACATAAGGAACTTGTTCTTACATGTTTGCCTGTTTATATGAAGGTTTACCTAACTAACTGGCTTTCATCCTGTTGGTCTTTATATCCTACTAGTAGTACTTGATACAATAGTACATATAACTAACCCTTAGCAAAAAGTAGTATACTTGAAGTTCATTTTATTAAGTAAGCTTGAATATAAGTATAGCAAGTATACTATGGACCATGTACTTGTAGCGTTCTTGAAAGTATACTAATTGAATACTTCTTCGGACTAATCGGAACATTTTTAGGTTTATAAATGTATACTTTAAGTATATTTTATGAGGTCATTTTAAGTTTACAAAAGTACACTTTCAAGTATACTGCCACAGTTTTAGTACAAAATAAGTATAATTGTAGTACAAGTATAAGCTTTAGTGTTAAAGTATAAGTGTAAGTTTAAGTATTAATGTACTTAGTTTAGACTATTCTTTATACTTTTCAGTATAAGCTCAGTATACTTCACTATACTTTTCTTAAGTATTTAAAATATAGTAAATAAAAAGTACACTCAAGTTAACTGCCTCAGTTTTAGTATAAAATAAGTATACGTGTAGTACACTTGAATAAACAACTTTTCATTTGAATAAAACAACATTCAAAAAGCTTTTTCAAAGGCCTGAATTCATTTTTTATATCCTAATAACTGCATGTTGTACATAATGTTTTTAAAGCACAAAAAAATTGAAGAACACAAAAGGTGTGCGTGTGTTCTTGTGTTCGTGTGCGTGCGTGCATGTTATATTTTGGAGAATAGTCTGTATGCAGTGTTGTAGTGATAATGTAGGCTTAGTATTTTGTGCTACTCTTTATCAATTGCTGTTCAAATCTAACATGAACATTCCATTCCTTAACCATGTCTCACATTTCTGCTCCTATAGCTCTTCTCAGAACGGGGTGAGAAAACCAGCAGACATGCTAAACTTTCTGACCCCCCCCTGCGGTGCATTTTTTATTCACTTCTTTAACTGTTTCAGGAAGTGGTGCAGAGTCACTAAAATCAGGAAACTGAATGTTGCTATTAATATACAGCTGAGTCGAGAGACCTTTGCTGGTTAAAGCTTGTGTGCTTTCAGAGGAACGAGTAGGATGGACTTAAAACAGTAAACGTAAGAAGCCAAAAGGACCTTTTTTTGGGACAAGTGATGCTTTTTTTTACGTGTTGATTCAGTAGCAGACGAGAGGCCTCACAACCATGGCAGAATCCACCTCTACCACTGCAACAGGTAATATTTTACGTTGTTGGGTTAGATTCAAGTGTTTAAAGTAAAGCAAGTGTAAAAACTTTCAATTTTGCTCCTTTAACAGTTTGTGGCTTAAAACTAATTGCATGTTTTTTTATGAAATGTTTTCAGTGCTTTAAAAGAGGAAGCAGGTTTCAGTTAAATATGTGTCAGTTTGTGTTGGATTTCCCGTACATCTTAACTTGACTGAGTCTGTTCATCAGTCTTTTATTAAACACACAGTCTGTCATTAGTGGGGACCGTAATGAAGAGAACACTCCTGTTAGGTTTCTTTCCCAGTCACCATGTAGAGAGATGAACTTGACCTGATTAAACACTGTAATGAGTCAAACAGAATCACTCTGGCCAGTGTGGACACAGTGCCATGTTTGCACTCACCCCTTGTTGGCTCTGAGCTGACATTTCCAACACATCGGACATTGTTCATTCTCCCAGCTGCTGTCACCTTGACATACCTCTGCTGGACAGCTGCTATGTTGTGGCTCCTTTCCATGACAAACACTACCTGCTCCTGTACTGAATCCAACACCTAGTGCATCCACTGACATGACAGGACATGGTTGGAGTCAATTACACGTTTTCATTACAATTACGTTTTCAAATATCCAGGCTCAATTATGATTACGGTGACCAGCATTCCAATTCCAATTTAAAATACAATTATCATTCTCCCACTGTAAGTCAATTACAATAACATTTTTAATTACTAAAGTCACAATTACAATTAATCGCAATTACTGAGCCTTTGATAGATAAGCCCATGAAACGTATCCTTCCCCTTGTGTTAGCTTTCTGTTAGCATTTCTTATGATAATGAGTCAGGTTTGACCCATGTCTTAAATTAGCTGTGAAATACACATTAAAATATTTTAATGTCTTGGTTACGTTGTTAGGTTTCCTTATCCATGAACATTTTGCTTTTTTATATTTTTGGTGTGGGCGTCTGAGGCTTTTTTGTCTCTGTATACCCCATGATTTCAATTTTTCTTTAAATGGTAATGGTTGATATGAAACATAAGTTTAAAATGATTAACTACATAACTGTAAAATGATTCCCCAGTTTTAGTTTTTTTTAATTTACTTGTTTTTTTATTTCTGAATTTCCATGACATTTACAAAGTCAATTACCTGAACTCAATCACAATTTGATTATGATTAAAACAGCAAAAGTGTTATCAATTACACAAATACAATTATAATTGACCCCAACCCTGGACAGACTGATGTGAATCATCTCACATGATGATGCTAGATGAGCCATTTTAAAAGGAACTAATGTTACATGTGGCTCACATTAACGCTTCGCTAAGGAGAACTGAAAACCAAACCGAGGTGACTGATCATGTTGCACATTACTAAACAACTGTGTAACATGTTCTGTGTTCCAGCGAATCCACTAGCTGACTCAACATGTGAGCTGGCGATCCTTCACACTGCAGAGGCTTCAGAATGGGCAACATATCTGCACCAGATCCTTAAACTGTCTTCCAAATTTAGCAAAAGCTCCATTTTGCTGTACGCCGTCAGTACGGCTGATCAACTCCATGGATACAACTTTGAGTCTCTCCGCAGCTGTAAATGCATCGTGCTGCTCCTCACAGGAGTGCTCCTGGATATCCTGTGTTGCCAGGAGCTGCAGGAAGCCCTCCAGAGACTCCTGTGTCCTCCACACAGAGTGGTGGCGCTGTTGTGCGGTGTGTCCGAGGATGACGTGATGGCGAGTGGTTTAACAGACTGGCCCAAATGGAGAAAACTCTCTGCTGATGACGAGCCTTCTATTTACGTCTCTACAATTGGAAAAGCATTCGCTGACAGTATGAAAATATTCTTTTTTTTACCTGGTAAAATATTACTTTGAAGGGCTGTATTGTGATAGTTTATGGATGGTTTTTTCATTATTATTATTATTTATGAAATTATGATAAAACCTGGCAAAAGTGTATATCTTGCCTGGTTAAAGTGTAACTCAACCCCAAAACCACTTTTTTTCTGCTGAAAACAAATGTATTTATTTTTTTAATTATTATTATTATTATTATTATTATTATTATTATTATTATTATTATTATTATTTGGGTATTAAGTAGTGCTGTCGATTAATCCTGGTCCAACTCAACATTTTAGTCAAACTATTTAAATTTTGCATTTTTTGTTGTGGGTTGAAACCTGGCTATTATAATTTAATTTTGCTATTGGCTGAGAAGGTGATTCTGCGATCTCATTGGACCATCTTGCATCACAAACAAGCACTGTTAGCCCCGCCCCTCCTATAAAAACTATCACCTTTGGACTCTGCAATCTGTGAATTGAGAAATATAGTGAGTAATGAGTTGCTTGTTAGCATAGCATAGATTGTTCTTTGGAGACGTTATAGGATAGACTGGGCGTGTCTTAACTGCTCCAGAAGTCCAGCCCATAATCAGGACATTTTTAGGTATTTATTCCTAGTGGCAGGTCAGCCAAAACCAGGGGGTTTAGTTACTCTTTAAGTTTTCCTCCCTTTAACTCATTCAGTGCCAGCCATTTTCAGATTTTCAGTGCCAGCCGTTTTTTGAGCATTTTGACTGATTTTAAAGACCCACAGAATATTTTCTACTATAACTATCTGAAATCTGACACCAGATTCTGAAAGATTGAAGCCTCTACTTTCATAAAAAAAAACATTTGTTTCTGGCTCGTTTTGTTCTTTTGTAATCAGCCATTGAATAGAGCAAGTTTTACACAAATCTTCAGTTTCAGAGCAAAAAGCTGAGAAAACAGCACTTTTGTAAAAAAAAAAACCCGTCAGTGACTTTAAAGCTATTTTTTTGCTTTAGTGACAACTCTAACATCTGAACATTGTTTCCTTATATAAACATTAAAAAAAAACACAGACCGGGCTTTTGATGGCAAAATTATTATTATTTTACTATCTGGGTCAGAGTTGAATGTATTTCTTACTGTCGTTTGGCGTTCCTCCAATTTTTTCTCCCGTCAGTCTGCACACACGCAACTTCCTCTTCCTCCCCGACATGCAGTGTCACTGCTTGCCCCGTTTTTTTTATTGTTTTATCTCACCATCGCCACACTATCCATGAGTTCCACACTTGCTCTGGTCGGAGTGTGCGCTGCTGGGATCGTCAACCCTGTACGTAGCGCCATTTTCTCTCTCGTAAACTCCATTCCTCTCTCCCTCTGAACTCTGCTGAGCATGGATGATCTCTTATCCAAAGGTGCGCTGCTACCTACTACATGTCACCTATTATTTTGCTATCTGGCTCACAGGCTGGGGGTATTTTGTACCTCCACACCCCCCTCCTCCCGACACGCAGGGATGACCTATTTGGCCCAGTTAGTTGATGGCTTTATCTCACGATCACAACATTATCAATAATCCACTTAGGTCCACACATGTTCTGTGTTAGTATGTGGAGCTGTGAGATGCTGGATACGTCACAATATCACTCTGTAGCGCCATGATCTCCCTTTTTCCTGCTTCCTCCTGCTTTGCTGGGTAGCATCAGTGGCTAATCTCTCTTCTAAAGGTATACTGCTGCCATCTTTAGGACACAGTTGGTCACTACAACACCCCACATCTTAGATATTGATGAGGGACCTCCGCCAGGGTGTTTTCTAGTAATCCCCGTGAAAAAACGCAAATGACGAGTTATCTCGTCAATGGCACTGAGTGAGTTAAGAGCCAGGTGCACTGAGTGCAGAATAATCCGGGATACAGGGGGGAAAAGAAATCAACTTTGCACAACTTGTAATTTAGGGTTGAGCAAATGGAGTGTATTACATTTGGTGTACTATTATTTAGTAAATTTTTAAAATTTTTATTTTTTTATTGAAAGTTTATTCAGGGGAGAAAACGTAAATGTTTTCCTCATTCTAAAGCCCAGTCCTTTTTTTAATGTGACACTAATATTGTGTTGGATTCTGCCAGTAGCAGCAAGCACAGCAATGGGATAAGATTATGTACAGTAGGTTCATAAATGATTAAGCTCCATTATATCAAAAAACACATTCATCAGTATTAGAATTATAGGTTGATATAAGTATTATTATTTTAGAGCAGTGTATTAAAATCGGCCATGATGGGTAGACTTGGTGCTAATGGAGGCTCTAAAATGACGAAATAAGTAAATGTTTGTGTGCGTGTATTTGTGATGTGATGTTCGTCCTGTGGGAACCAATATTTGCAAAAAAAAAAAAAAAGAAAGAAAGAAATATGGTACAAAGAAAGCAGAACATTTTGCGGCAGAACAAATATATGTGTATTTCTGGGTTCTCGGATCATTGTAATTGTCTATCTCTGATCAGAAATTGTTCCTGGTACAATCATGTTCTCCTCAGGGTTGATACATTATACAGATACCTTAAAGAATTAGTTTGTTACTTAACAGAACTGTTTTATTATTTGAAGACGGACAATTAGAGGCTGACCATGAGAGAAAAGATGCTCCAGTGATGCAAATCACAGCACCATCTTCTACTGAGAATCAAGACAAAGACACAGTGAGAGAACAGGCAAACGAAGACGTAAAGAATGAAGAGCCTGCGATACAGGGAAAAGTTTCATCTGCACAGCTCACCTGTCTCACTGTTCAACCAAGCAGAACTGCGTGTTTGGTGAGAAGAAAGATTTATAAATAAATATTTATTCACTGTGCTGCTGTTTTTGGTGTGAGTAAATGTACATTTTTATTTTTTTTTTTTTTTTTATGTTTTTAAAGGCACAAGAAAAACTTTTTATAATTCTTACTCACAAAGTCAATGATCAGTTCACAGCAGAGGTGGAGTTTTCCTCTGAAAAAGCTTCAAAAAGGGCAGTGGCCTCCATAGAGAATGAATACACTCTGAGTGTGACAGCACCTGGTAAGTACCCTTTAAAATCTCTACTGGAAACTACTACTACTGTCATTTCAATTACGGTAACTTTTTATTATTTTTTTTCTATAGACATGCCACCTGGATTAGCATCACTCACTTTGCACACTGGACAATCACACATCGGCTTGAAGCCTGTTACATTTTACACCATGATGGGTGAAGTCAGTCGGTGGCTAGAAAACGCCACAGATCCTGTGAACTTTCTCTGCCAGGTGGGACTTCAGGTTAAACTGTGTGTGTGACACTATCTGATGTGTTTTGTTTAGTTTTCTTAGTGTCACCAGCTTCTGTTACTGTACTTTTTTTTTTACAAAAAGGCCTTCAACTTGACATCAAATGCAACAGAAACCCTGGACAACATGCTCACTACCTCATTTAAAAGCAAGATGCCCAGCACTGGTCTGCAGCTTTTTGGAATCGGACAGATAGAAGAGGACAATATGTCGGCATGTGAGTACACACCCCACGTGTGGAATTTTTCAACCAAATTAGTCAGTTATTGTCTGCAAATATGCCATTTTGCTGCTGTGTTGTTCATTTGATTCCTACTAAAACTACGAAGAATGACTGCAGATTGTTATTTGCACTTTTTGAATGACTATATATTGTTAATATAGGCTACAAAGTTTCATTTTTTAACATTTTCGGTTGATGGTGTGAATCAGGATTTGAAAAGATGTACCTTGGCTCAAACAAGATTGAAAAATACTGGAATATGAGACATCAAATACAAGATGGTGTCTTTTTGCGAAGTTAACAGCCATAAGCGAGTATCTAAATGAGTAAATTTGAATGAATAAATTGATTATAATAGTTATGCAACATGAAGTTAAATTCAATCATCCAAAGCAGTTTTGTCAATTTGGACTGAACTGGAATAATCCAAGCAATAATAAAACAATTACTGTGCCCTATTTTTAAAATAATACATTTAAATGACTGCTGAGAGATCAAAGAGAATCTGCTTGAAATTAAAGCATTAAAACACAAACAGCAGAAATGAACTATATAGGGTTTGATATAACTATAAAAAAAATAATAAAATAGTTATATCAGATGCTATGGTGAGCTCAAATCTAGACCATGGCACTAGATTTTGACAGTGTGTATGTATTGGTCATAGGGAAAATGACTATATCTGTAACTGCAATCATATGCAGTTGAAGTGTAAAAAAAAAGAGCTTTTAAAAAATGTAAGTATTTTTTCGTGTCCAGCCCGCTTGAGACTAAACTGGGCCGAATATAGCCCCTGAACTAAAGCTTTGACACTCCGGATCTAAAGTCTCTTGTGTTACTGGTTTCCCTCAGACCAGCGAACTGAGGAACTTCCCACTTTGCTCCACTTTGCTGCTAAGTTCGGACTGAATAAGCTGACCAGCACGCTGCTTCACTGTCCTGGAGCTCTGCAGGCGTACAGCGTGATGAACAAACATGGAGAATACCCAAACAAACTGGCAGAAAAGAGCGGCTTCCCTCACCTCAGACAGTTCATGGACAAATACATTGTAAGAGAAATCTTAAATGTGATGAAAACCACTTTTGTCGGTTGGGTTTTGTCAATATCAAAAAACAAGTGTTTTCACTGTGTTTGATTAGGAGACAGCAGCCATGCTAAAGACTCACTTAGAGGACGAAATCAACACGGACGATAGTGATGTGTACGAGCCGATGACAAAGACTTCTGAAGACATCATGAATACATGCTCTGCTTGTTCAGAGAGCATATACGAGTCTATGATAGGAATCAACCCTGATTGTGCACAAGACTTATGTAAAGTTTACATCAACTCTACTCATTTAAAGGATTCGTAAAACATCATGTGTTCATTTTGATAGCGTTTCATTTCAGATGAGGAGATGACTGCAGGAGCCGAGAATCCTAAGGAAGCTTTGCTGCGGATGTTCTTCCAAGGTGAACCTTTTAAATAATAACCCACACAAAGTCACAAACCCTAGCTGTTGATATTTGTTAAAACATCACGTCCTGCAGGAAAAGCACACGTCACCGAGGTTAACAATGAAGACGATAAAAGTGAGAACCAGGAAGAAGAAGATCAGGCAAGCGTTGATAAGACTGTGGAAGACGACGACCCTTACAACTTTGACCAAGAAGATCCCTATGACACTGTGTACTTAGACAGCTATAATCCAGCCATCATTAGACGCCCACCTGCACCCTACCCCCGACCTCAACACAAGCAGGAGCCTGAAAAGCCTATGACATACATTTCTCTAGGTATTAAGCAGCAAGTATCTTTTTTTTTTTTTTTTTTTTGTCTTTAAATGTGTTTAGTGACGCAGATAATAATTTGATATTTTTGACAGTATTTTCAGATAAAGGGGCTCCCCAATCTAAAGATCTAGACTTGAACTATCGGCCAGGTAAATTTCTGCTTGTTTTAATGTTTGCTGTTATTCCCTATAGTGGGACTAAAAACGCAGCTATAGGACTCCATGGGCTGTGGAACCAATATCTTGATAGTTTGAGGAGAAAAGATAATAATAATAATAATGTATCAATTTTATATAGCGCTTTATCATAGACACTCAAAGTCGCTTTACAGAATTAAGGTATTATTCTTTCACTCCACACTTAGTGGTGGTAAACTACTATTGTAGCCACAGCTGCCCTGGGGCAGACTGACGGAAGCGAGGCTGCCATAGTGCGCCATCGGCCCCTCCGACCACCACCAACACTCACTCACACACTACATTCATACTAGGCAATGTAGGTGAAGTGCCTTGCCCAAGGACACAATGACAGATACCACTGGGGTGACTGCCACCCCACTGTGGCACCTGGAATTCTCAGTGGTCTCCCATCCAACTACTAACCAGGCCCAGACCTGCTTAGCTTCCGAGATCTAACGGGATCGGGCAAGGACAGGCTGGTGTGGCCACAAGATGTTCCTCCTCCAAATGTTGTCGGTGAAATTTTGCTGGTGGACCTTATGGCTCCTTGTAGTTCACTCTCATATTCTGCTGCTCATTGCCTCCACAGTGGTAATTGTTAGTCGCCAGTGGTCTTTATACACTACTGCTGTAGTCAATCTCCATCTTCAAAGCTGCCAAATGTTTGGACTGTAGAAGGCTCTGATCCTTCTCTACCCCTTAAATACTTTTCCCATCAGCTGTTCTACTTCCTCATTCCCATTCCCTCTGAAACAACATGGCCAACTTGCCAACTTAAACCCTGCAAAAAATATTTTCTTTTGTCACTGGATTTACATTTTTTTTTTTTTACCACAGCCAAGGAAGTAATGTTTTACTGGTGTCTGTCTGTCTGCCCAGCTGTCCATCTATCTGTTAATGTGTGGAGGTTTGTTAGCAAGATATCTCAAAAAGTTCTGTATGGATTTAAATGACATTTGGTGAGCTGTAGATACAGTACCTCACAACTTGCCGCAGGTTTGCACTCTCTGGGGCGGATTCACTGAAGGTTTAAACTTTAGGGGTATTAACACGTGTGCAAACATCAATCCACATGCTAATAAGCCGTACAAGCTCCAGGGAATCAGGAGTGCACGGCTGCTGCACGTCTCAATGCACCCTCAATCCATGTAGAGCGTTTCCCTCTGGTGAATATGTATAGTAGTTGGAGCTCACAAGGGGAGCAAAAAAATGGGAGGAGGACATGCAAATGAATTAATGCAGTGGGCCCAATGCAATTCATCAAATCTGGAACTGTTTGCCGTGATTGTTTTAGCACAGGAAAATAGTACGACTGACAAGCAGGTGCAAACACACACGTAAAGATCCGCTGCAGTAAATGTTTACACAAAACACAGCGGAGATGGAAAAAAAGGCTCCAGTGAACCTTTCTAGTATAAGAAAATAATTGAAATAAAACAATAGTCAATGTTAACAGCCACTGAATGAGAAAATCAACCGTGAGTAAAGTGTGTGTGAGGGAGAGAAAAAGCTTCACACCTGCGGCGGTGCGTGTGTGGAGTCTGGTGACGCTGCAGTGGAGAGAGGATGCTGCATGCACTAGGGACGCACCGCTTCAGTGATGTTTTTGACCGTCAAACTCTGGTGTTGAGTTGATGGTATGAGTATCAGGCCAGAATCAGCTGATCAGATGCATATTTTACGCAGTGATGTCACAATGTTCACATATGAGAGTGTGGTGGCACAGAGGTACTCAGGAGGTCAGACCTGTTGGATGATGGTCAGTAGATAATTTTCAAATGGTGCAGACTGATTGACAGACTGTGTTGCTGCATTAACTCGGATCAATGGTAGATCAATAGGACGGTTTCTGTCCAAATCTGCCTATTTTTCATGGACTGATCAGAGCAAAGTTACAGGACCTGACGGAGTAGCCACATTCAATTAGGGGGAAATATATATATATAATTAGGTTTGAAAGTTGTTGTTTTTGTTTTCTTTTTTACATTTTTTTTTGTTTATTTAGTTTTCTACATTATTAAATGTTTGTGCAGCAGACAGAGAAGTCCATCTGTCTGTACGTGCACTAATCACGTGCAATCTTCATGAATTCCTCAAAACAAGTGAGGAAGCTGCATCACCAAAGGAACTGGTTTACCACCCTTTATTTCAGATCTTGGTGAATCCAACCCTCTGAGTGCTCTTGTTGTTATTGACTTGGTTCTTTCTGTATCATTTTGCTTTCTCAATCAACTTTTACTTTACTATAAGAGTGTAAAATTCAAAGCTCACCTGAGTATTTAATTTAGTGGTATCAGTGACAGGTTTTATTCTCGAGTCTCAATATGTGCTCAGTTTTCGAGTCCGAATTGCGGCCGCTGGAGACCTGGGAAGTTGGTGCTCGTTGCTCAGAGTCCCATCGATGGGACCAGGGGCATCTCTGGTGCCCCTTTGGCCGGGCAGGGTCCCTCGTCCCTGAGTAGAGTCCAGGGGTAACCTCAGTCACTGGGCGTCTACAGACATGCCTACTCATGCATATGCATGAAGGTCAAAAAACAGCCTGTCTTTAGGAGTGTCATGTAAGTGACTTTTCAGAGGGCTAAAACTCTGGAAAACTGGTGAGTTTGGGAAAATAAACCTCAAATAATATGTTGTTCTTGGAGGTAAAAAATAGCATAATGGTGGACCTTTAAAGATTAGTGCAGTAGGGTCAAACTCATTTTAGTTCAGGGACCAAGTTGACCAAACCAGCATAATCCCAGCATTTTGATAAAAGATTTTTTTTTCCTCACAACTGGCCCTACTTTATCATTAATAGATACATTTATCAAAAGCTCTCATATTTTTATTATCTGACGTATTAATTTAATATGTGTAATTGTGTCTTTACCCATACAGATTAAATATACAGAGCTTGCATCTGCGGTAATTATATTTCAAATGTATTGAATTCTTCCAGGTTTGACTTCAAGCCTAAATTTTGAACTATTATTCTCAGCACTTGCTTATTTTTTTTTTTGATAGTAGCAAGTATGTTAAATTGTTCTCTATTGTTACATTTTAATTTAGTATTTATCTCTGTGTTCTGGTTTGCAATTACTTGAATTTCACACAAAAAATGGTTTAAAAATAGATTTGTGTGTGCATTGCCTGATGCCCATTTGATGCTTGCCTCTGTCTTTTCAGCTCGTCCTGTGGAAGAGCCCCCCACATCTACCTACGACCCCTATGCAGGGATGAAGACCCCTGGGCAGAGGCAGCTTGTGTCCCTGCAGGAGAGAGTAAAAGTGGGAGAAATCACTGTGAACGAGGCTGTGCTGGAGTTTAAGGCTTGGCAACTAAATGATAAGCAGAGGGCAGAATCTGTACGGTACCATCAGGTAATTATATACACTAATTTGTCTTGGGAAAACTGAGTGCTAATCAGTTAGCCAACAATTCTTTCTTTTCTTTTGTTAAAAACAAAAGGAAAATCTGGAGAGACTACGTGGTGACATCACCAGGGGTCACAAAGCTAAAGACAAAAGCAGAAATGAAATAGGTAAAAAAAAAGGCTATTTATCATTCAAATATTGATAAAAATCATTATTCAGTGGAAACACAAAAAGTCCTTGAACGTATCAGGTGAGAAATAGGTTTCTTATTTTTGTCTGTGGTTTTCCGTCGCTTAGATTTTGAGATAAGCGCTCCACTGCAGAGCAACTCAAGCTGGGGCTTCAGTGGGTCTGTAAACTGTGCAGTGTATGAGCCGATGCCCAGAACGGTGACTCAGCCCTGTCCTAAAGCTCCGCCTTTTCAGAGAGGCAGCTGGAAGAGTGGCAGCACCTCCAGCACATCCAGTGAGTCATTCATTCATTCATTCATTCATTCATTCATTCTCAAATGGAGCCTATTTGTTATATGTACTATCTGAACCAGGGTTGGGGTCGAATACATTTTTCAATTACAATTACGTCTTCAATTATCCATGTTAAATTACAACCAAATTACAATTATAGTGGCCGTCATTTTTTCCAGTTCCAATTAAAATTACAATTATCATTTCCCCCTTAAAGTCAATTACAATTATGTTCTCAATTACTAAAGTTAATCACAATTACCTAACATGAAATAAATAACCTCATAAAACGTAACCTTCCTCTTGTGTTAGCTTTCTGTTAGCATCTCTTATGATAAAGGGTTAGTTTGACCCATGTCTTAAATCAGCTGTAAAATACGCAAAAAAAAAGATATTTTCTATCATCTAATTTCTTTCTCATCTCTTGGTTACCTTGTTAGGCTTCCTAATTAATTAGAATATGGATTTTAATATTTTTGGTGTGGGTGTCAGAGCCTTTTTTCCCTCAAAAATGATAAAATGATCCTCAAGAGAAATGACAGGTTGTGGGAAAACTTGATCTGAAACATATTTTAATAATTACAAATGTGTATGTCATAGAACTTTAAAATGGTTCCCTAGGTTTGCATTTAATTTAATTGTAATTGACAGTTTTTATAGAATTTCCATGCCAATTATGATTACAATAACAATAGATTATTTAAATTACCATCATCATTCTAATTATAATTGACCCCAACCTTGATCTGAACTGATATATGCCAAAATAAACACAAGTCTCTAAGTTTTTGTTTTTTGTTTTCTCAACTTTGCAGTGTCCATAGGAAAAGACAATATAATCCATTGAACGTTCATATATTTATGTTATATACTTATGGTCATTGACAGACATATAAGTACTCTCTACCAGTCCAAATTTACCTGTACAAAGCGGCCCACTGCCCATTCAAATATGAACATGATGGTGGTTTAAGTATTGCAGAGGTTCACAAACTAGGGGGCGTGACACCATGACAGGAGGGGAAGAGGTGGAGCAGAATTGCCTTGCTGAAAAATCTAAAGATATTTTTCACTCAAAGAATTTTATTATCACTGCTCTAAAATATGTGATTGCACATTTTTATGTTATTTTTATGACTTTTGAATTAAAATAGAATGCTTTCTGCTGACCTGCCAGTAGGGGGGAAATTCAAAAAATGCCTTGATTAATGGCATACTCCTGACGTAGTAAGACACGCCCACTCGGACAGCCGGGTCAGTGCTGGCAGTAACCATAGACTGTAAAAAGAATGCAGGGGACAAGCTCCCCGGTGGAGTGAGGCTTTTTTTTTGTTAGAGCTCCCCCTGCTGATTGGCTGCAGTATAGGTCACAAACCCCGCCTCCTCAATGAAAACGGATAGGATGTGGGTCAAACTGTAAAGTTAAAATACTCATTACATAATTTTTTTCCAACCTAAACTCTGCTGTGATCATTAGTTATTATGACCCTACATTGCGTTCAAGTGCGAATTTTTCTGTGACCTTTTTTTAAAATAAGTTATTTGAGGTTGAAAAACGGGATTTGACGTCATATATGATATATGACAATGATGATTTACAGCCGCGGATCTTGCGTAGCTCTCTTTGTGAATAGCAGTTATGTCATGAAGGAAAGCCGAGACACCATTTAACGTTTTCATTCAGTTTTTTTGTCTTTTTTGAGTTGGGCTGCGTAAGTCATCAGGGCAGTACGCTAAATGGGTGGGGCATGTTACCAGGGCTCCACCCACCGGACCGTACTGCGCAGACTCCAAATGATATCAAATTTACAAGATGGAAGCACACCTAAGTGCCGTATTTTTGCTTCAAGAACGTTGAGTGGGAACAGCTACAGTGCACGCCCACTGGCAGTAACAGACCGCTGCCTGCTCAACTACTATATAAAATACACAGCTCACAAGCATTAACACACACACAGCCCCACAGACGATATATTACTCAGAAACTGTCTGATAAGTACATGCACGTTCCCGCACACGCAGAGACAGGCGGGGATATGCATGAGGCAGATTCAGTAAAGGTTTAGGGGTATTAAAACGTGTGCAAACGTCACTCCACATGCTATTAAGCCGCACAAACCTTAGGGAATCAGGAGTACGCTGTTGCTGCTGCACGTCGCAATGCGCCCTCGATCCATTTAGTGTGTTTCTCTCTGATGAATATGCATAGTAGGCAGATCTCCCAGGGGGAACAAAAATATGGGAGGAGGAAATGCAAATAAATTCATGCTTAATACCCAAATACATTGTATGTATTTAGTTGAAAACAGTGGGTTTGGGGTTTAGTTACACTTTAACACTGAAAAAACCTTGTCAAATACAATAAATGAGTCGATGTGATCCTCACAAGGATATTTATTTATCATCACAAAGTATCTGTAAACATGTACATATAACACACCCAACAAGGTAAAGTTAAGAAAGGTGCTGACAGAAGAAACTTAGTCTTAAACTAAGTCTGACCCATTTATAATATTATTTGATATGAATGCCCTGCAATGGACTGACACCCTGGAGATTAAGCACCAGCAGACCCCTGAAAAGGAGCAAGCGGCTTGGACATTTTTTTTCAATGATAAAATAAAATGATAATAAAACAGTAAGTGAAAAAGGAATTTATATGTTTTGAAGATGAGAATAATGAATTGATATTACCTCTAATGAACCTGCTGTTCTTTTATAATCAGGTCTTGAGAGCAACAGGCTGAGCACCCACAGCAATGCCAGCAGCGGGACAGAACCAGACTTTGAGGTGAGCTAAAAATAACCAGGAAATTACTTTTTTCTCTATAAAACCCGAGAACACTTCATTGGGGTTTTACTCTCTTAATTTTCAAATTAAAATCACTTAAAGCTTGTAGCAGATCCTTTTACATGTGGAGCATCAGAGAAGGATTACAAAACCTAGACAGCAAACCACAGCAGTATTTCGTTAAATGTTAGTCACTTTACTTCTATCCTGTATTTGCTTCAACACTCATGTTGGCATCGTTGAATGATCTTATTAGTCTTTTTCCACTTGAAGAGGAAAGTTAGGATTACATGTGCTTTAATTACATTTAGGTGTAACATTGTGCAATGACTTATCTAGTAGAATTTGTAATGTCTAATTTTAGAATTTATATCCTTGGTTTTGTGTTTTTTGCAGGAAATGCCAATAAAGCCTTTACCTCCACCACGACAACCTGCTGCTGCACCCGTCAACCTCCCACCCAGAATTCTTCCACGGCTTCCAGAAAGGTCAGCCTAACAAATGCAAAAATGAGTTGCCTGTAATTACATTGAGGTTAAAGATGGTTTTTGGATTGTGTTTTTCGAGGACACTGTCATCAAAATAAAAGTATATAGAAATATGTAAATAGTACTTATTATGTGGTCTTCTATGTTGTAGCCGAAAAGGAAAAGAAGTAGGACTTGAAGTTTGTTTTCTTCTGGAAGACGTAAATACGTCACATTTGCCCCCTCTATCCAATCAGAAGCATTCCCAACCCCCAAACCTAAAGCAGAATTAAATAAAGGCAATTTAAAAGTGTTTTCCTTGAAAACCTCACTTCGGAATTACTATTTCCATGTGATGTAACCGTTGCCATTGTGAAGCAGAGTTCACCAAGAGTTGGATTGTTCTCCCACTAATAGGGAACATGAGACTGATGTTAATTTGTTAGCATAGTAACTGAGTGTAAGAAGGAGGAAAAACATGTCAGTGAGGGGGGAAAAAAGTCCAATAATTATTGCTTTAAATTTGGATTGATGATGATTCTGAAGAATTGATTTCACAAAACAATGAACATTTTGTTTAAAGACTAAAAACTTGTGTTTTTGTGATAAGACCCACGACTTTCAATGTAATGTTACTTTCCGTGTAATCAGTGAAGCTTTGAAACGTTGTACCTAAAAACTAGCATTGAATAAGAACACCAAACATTTATCTGAATTAGGATGCTCTGCTACTTGTTGTAAGCCAACAAACATGACAAAAACATTGTACAGCACTTCCACACAGAGATGAGAAGTTCAAGAGTGACGCTATCAAACGGAAATGTCACTTCCTTATGAACTCACTCAGCAGGTTGACTAATATACACATAGGGTATTGATCTTTTTAGATACTACATTGTGTAAAGCTGTAGTTTGTTCAGAAATGAAGGCAATTCTTACATCATGAAATGATGATGTGATTTGCTGTTTATGGATAATTTGAATGAGCAATTTTGTATTTGAACAAAATTATCATCATATAAACAAATAAGGTCTTAAAATACACTCAGTTTTTAAATGTTCAATAAGTGAAGTTAGTATTATTGTATTAACTGGAACAGCAGAAGATTTATTACAATTATTGAACAGAGGCTGAACCAGCACTGACTGTTAAACATTCATGCAGCAACTGACCAAGATGAGCAGAACAACTACAACGACAAGGACACACTGAGTGTTATTGAGATCCTTTTTAAATAAACTGAAACTGAACAGACAGACCAGCATACAAAGCATCAAGAGTTAGAGAGTGAGACCGAGGGTGCGTCCAAATAGTCCCTCCTATCTCCTTTCCTATCCACTTTTCCATAACCCTGTGGATGACGTCACAGGGTTAAGGAAAGGTGTTAGGTGAGGAGTTAGGAAAAGGCCATCCCGTTTGTTTTGACAAGACGCACTTCAACTCGGTGACGTAATAATCTGACGGCCGCGAAAGTTAGTGACGTCTGTCGTGGTGAAAAAACTAAAAATGGACTAAAAGCACATTTATAAAACTTTCCACTGATATAATCTCAAAAATCACAAGGTTTGAATGTAAATCAAAGGAAAAGAGGCTACCAGGCTACGAGGAACAACAATGAAACTAAAAGAACGTCACATTGAGAATGGCTGCTCACATTCACCTTTCACTCAGAAATATGAATTATGTTGAATAAAACATAAAGTGGCTAAAAATGTCTCTGATTTGTTTTTCTTGAACCACAGAGTGTCTGTTTTATGTCAGTTATAATCTGATCATATGTCTTACATATAATAAAATATGAGTTTTAGATTATTTATTTAAAGCTGTTCAAGGCATATTATTACTTTGGCCGTGAGTTTCCGTGAGCGCTCAGGTGTGTCCCTTTAAATGTTGTCACTGCAAGGAATTGTGGGTCAGCATTATCTCGTCTCCTTTGGTAAAGGATGCATCAGTGTTTCCTAGGCTAAAGGAGGTTATAAAGGAAGCATTGAGCCTCTTTTCCTGAGTTTAAAGAGAACATTTAAGCTCTTTATCATGGCCACCACTTAAACACATCCGGGGGTGAAGGAACAGTGGATAGGAAAGGAGATAGGAAAGGAGATAGGAGGGACCATCCGGACGCAGCCAAAGAAAAGAAAAAGGAAGGGGAGACATGGTCTTTGATTTTAAGATTACTGTCTTAGACCAGAAAAACTGCAATGCAAAGTAGGAAACCTAAAACCATGACATATTGTTTAATAATACCTTTATTTTGTGTGTTCATGTCATGTGCATGTCATGCATCTTCAGTTTTTGAGGCATTGTATTGGGTTTGTTAGGATTGTGTTTTTCCCTAATAATATTGTTCGTATTTATAAATATTGACCAACAATAACATACTGTATCTAAACTGATGCTGCATTGATAACCTTATGTCTTGGTTTATTTTTCCACAGGGTGGTGGAGAACATGTTTGAGCGTTACACATCCTACTCAACACGAGCGCTTCCTCAAATCCCGTCTCATAGGCCAACAGACGTCGCTCCTCCTGTTCCTCGACGCATGCGGTGATGCGCAGTGTCAAAAGTGTCAAAACTCGAATTGTATATTTACCTAAAATGTGTCAGTCACATGACATCATTTATTTTATAATTAGTGTTTCATTTTTTAAATCAATAATATATACATGTTTGGGGGGTTTTTTTTCAAACTTTTAAGTCCAAAAATAAACTTTTTAATTTCTTAATGTTTATATTTTGTCGGTTTAAGCATTACAATTAAACATTTCAATGTAAATACATTTGTATATACCATTACGAGGTTTGTGTGCTTGGCTCTGTTTGAGTGTGTGAAAGTGTGACTTTTTAATAGGTTAGGTTTGTTGCTGTGTTTATCAGGACAAATATAGGTAATAGTGTTCATTTTAAACAAAGATTTATTTTTTGGGATGGTAAAGGTTCACTGATTTGACCTCATTCATCCATTGCACTGTAATTATTCTCATTCCTCCTAACTTTATGTGTTTCTCTTACATTATGTCATCTCTTGAATAAATATTTTAGATGCCATAGTGAGTTGTTGGTTTACTTCCTGACATGCAGTATAGTCATCTCATCTCCTTTTCGTATTTTGTATTTCTGAATTATTTACTCAACCTGTTGGAACAATTTGGGCTTTGAGGTAACAACCCCATGTACTGTACAAACAGAATAACTTCATACTACTGCTGTCTTCTTCTCTCTGTGGACCACAGAATGATCAGAGCAAGGGCTGAAACAGAGCATAGGTGGATAAATAACGTGTAAGTACCATAATGTAACTGTTCCACATTTGAATGTATTGATGGTCACTGTAGCTGTCAGTTCAATTCAACTTTATTTATTTAGCGCAACTTACAACAAAGTCATCTCAAAGCGCTTAACAATAAAGAATAGACTCCATAGTGAGAAAGAAAGAACCCAACTAGATCCACATCAACAAGCATTTAGCGACAGTGGGAAGAAAAAACTCCCTCTTTTTAATAGGAAGAAATCTCCAGTGGAACCAGGTTCAGAAGTGGCAGCCATCCGCTTCCACTGGTTGGGGTTAGTGAACAGAAGGGCAATCAGAATAGAATATAGAGATAGAACATCCGAGTGTCCCAGACTAGTTGAGCCGCAAACCAGTGATCAGGAACCGCCAGCTCCAGCATCAAGACACCTGAAACAGAAAAGAGAGCGGAGGACGAGGAGAAGGCACAGACTGCAGAAAAAACATGATACACCACGATACACTCATTCCTAATGGTTAGGTCAACATTAAACGTCTTGCGGCATCCTCCATGCTCTGAAATGCTACCACTACAGATGAGGTTTCGTCTTGTACTGGTTGCACATAATGACATATGGGGTGGACATCAGTGTCAGCTCTTCCTATCATTGTGAAGCAGAATTCACCAAGCGTTGGGTTGTTCACCCACTAATAGGGAACGTGAGCTGGGATTAGAGACAGGTTAGTTTTACCCTACTGATGGTGTGTTGAACTTGTTGCAATAATAACGCTGCTCAATAATAAACATAAAAATTATTATCAGCCCTTATACAAATTGAATAACACAACACACTTGGCTGTTTTCAAATTGACGAACTGATTCTGATTTGATGAATATATAGAAAAGAAGGGAATGATGCATTTAAAGAAATCAAAGTCTGTATGTTTTGTAATTTCTCTAAATCATTGTCGACAACAAAACGGCTGATAATAAAGTCTGCAATCGGTATAGATGTTTATAAATGTTAGTTGAAGCTTGTTTCCATGCTTTAACATACATTACATTGTGATGAGTGGGTCATTTTCTATCTTAGTGCAGAGCTACACACCCTAAATTAGGTTCAGGTGTGGTGGAGATCAGGAGCCCCAGGACAAGAGCTAATCGACAAGGGTTGCAATTTAAATAAGATAGGATTTTGAATCACAGTTTATATAACACCACCTCCATAACACCACACAGAGTGAAATCATAAACCATGGCGTGGTAAACATGTATAAAGAGGTTAAATCAGACATGGGAGGAGCAAGAACCATTAAATATCCCGGTTAGTGTGATGTTTATTTTGTCTTTTTATATATATATATCAGAATCATCTTTAGTTGACCGAGTCAAATTCCTCGTGTGTACAACATACACTTGGCGAATAAAGATGATTCTGATTCTGATTCTGTTGGTATCTGAGGTAGTTTCTTCTTCTGTGGTTGTAGGATATCTGTGTCAACACATCATGTATTTGTTGAGAGCAGTGATTAGCTTCCTTTGTGTCTCCAGGTGTTGCGCATCTCTTGACTACCTTCCCTCTAGAGAATTGCTTAGGGTTTTATATTTAATATTTGACACTTTATTGTGATTTTTAGTTCCTGCTTGTCCTCCTCCTTCATATTCCTCTGCATCAACATCGCTCTCAAGACACGTGTTTTTATTTTGTGCTTAGGTTGAATTAGGCTGATTAGCAGAGGTGAAAGTGTTTAGTATGTTTTAATAGAAGTAATTCGTTACATTATTTAAAATAAATGGTACCTTAAACCACAGTACTGTACTGATTTCAAGTCAGGAACTGTGAACATAATTCATATGTTTTTAGTCGCGCCATTTCTGATCAACACACCTTTCTGCAGGGTTCAGGTTGGGGTTTCTACCTATTATCTTGTTACCCACAGAGTTCATAAATGTAGCTATACTTCATTGGTGTTCCTACATATATCTATATTTTTTTTTTTTTTTGTTGTTTTTTTTTCAAATTGTACATTTTGATGAACCTTTTATTTTAAACAGATGCCTTTGTGGAAAATAAATTAGGTTCCAATTGTGCAAGATTTGGTCTCTTCCTGTTTAGGTTTATACATGAGATATTTACTGTATGCAAGGGAACCGTGGCAAGATTTATTACCAAAAATGAATGTGTGGGGTGAAAGTAACTAGTAACTTTTACGTTGAATACTATTTTACAGTTTTTCTCAGTCGCTTTGATGCATTTTTCAGATCAGAATTGGAATTGTCAAATCTATCTGTTCAGTGTTCACATCATTGTGTCAAAAAAGCAACAGTTTCTCATTTCTTTGAACAAGTTCCAAATGCTTTGGTACATCCATGCAAATGATTATGTACAATCATCTGCTGTTTCAATTGCTTTTATGTCATGTTGATCAAAATGTATTGGAATGGGTCTCTGTTGAATAGTCTCACCCCCCACAACATTTAGGCATTAGTTCATAGCATCAGTCTTTACATGCAAATTGGTTGAACATGTTGTCATAATATGTCAAGAATATTTCTATACATTTCCATGACTTTTTTTTCTAAATCTGTCCTGACTTGGTAAATTACTCCCAGGTGAATCTTGACTATCTATAACGAATCAATCAATTGGCAAGTATATAAATATTGGAGGAGCACATCACAGTGTTATACTTTCTGACAATGGACGTGGTCAACAGCCAGACAGAAGAGGAAGAGGAGTGAGGCTGTGTGGGGGAGGAGTTGGAAGAGACTCAAGGAGAATGTCCTATGTTTACATTTCTACTTTTGTTTCTTTTATTATCTTCTTTGTACTATGCAGTGCTGTCTTTTAAAGGCCTTTCTGTATCACAATGACGTGGTCTGTCAACAAATTACAGTACAATGAAAGCGTGAATGTGAATTTTGTCCAGTCTCTTGCAATCAAAGTCCCACATACACTAAACATGTTTCCCTGTACAATAAAATTTATATTTTGCTCATTATACTGGATGCCACAAAAAGACAAGAACAGACAAAGAAAACAAATAAAGACAAAAGTACCATATTTTTCGGACTATAAGGCGCACTATCAATGAATGGGTCTGACTGGGTCTATTTTCATACATAAGGCGCACCGGACTATAAGGGGCACCGGTTTATTATTATTATTATTATTATTATTATTATTATTATTATTATTATTATTATTATTAAGACGCATTAAGCAAAACAAAATAGTTTGATAAGTCAAACTTTATTCAACTCATTAACAATAACTCTCAACATTGTTCATGTTTAACACAAAATATAGAACATTACACTCACTTTTTCAGTTCAGTATGTTGAAGCACAGTACAAGTACATATCACTCCACGAGGCGTCTGACTACGGTAGCCCTGAGTGATGAATTTAGGATTTTGAGCAAGAGGATAACGTTTGCAAGTAATCCATGGTGTTTTGCTATTTGTACAAATTGTTTTGAGAAATGCACTTACTGTTTTGCAAATGTCAAGGATGATTCGAGAAATGTACCAAAGCGACTGAGAAAAACTGTATTGAGCTACTTTTTAGTCCAGGCTACCGGACTCAAAACGCCACTCACTTATTTTTCAAATGACTACGCCTCCATTAAAGCAGAACTAAGTAACTTGAGGTTAGTGCTCCCCCTAAAGGTCCCTTTTGGTTATGTCGCTGTCGTAAAAACCCAGCACCTTTGCTCTCCCAAGATGGTAGCAACCAATCACTGAAAAATCCTAATACAACAGTGGCACTAAGGGTGCTTTCAAACATATAGTCCCATGTGACCATGTGAACAGTATGAGGAAGAGAGACAAGTAAAATAAATGAATGAGTGGGAGTAATACGGAAGGGAGTGTGTGATGTGTTTGTTTGTGTGCTGACAAAGCAGCTCTGAAAATGAATGGATGGATGGATATTTGTGTGTGTGCTGCCTGATGGAGCGGTTGGTTGCGAGTGTGTGTGCGTGCCTATTGTGTAATCACACACACACTACGACGACAGTGTGTGTGTTTCGGCTAAGCTGTCACTGCATGGAGTTGCTTCGTTCCTCGGACAAAGGTCTTCTCTGCCTTTTTTTTGCTGGCTCCACCATGATATAAGTTTGAGAAAAGTGAATTTATAGAGAACCATGTGCAGCCATGGAGCTGGTCATAATCTAGCATTAGCTTGTATTGGGCTGACGTAAAGCAGTACGTCTTGCCACCGGGTCGGAGGAAGGGAAAGTTGCAAGTGCGGTTTTCTGGCCAGAGACAGCAGTGGTAGATGAAAGACCCCCCATTCACCCCATAAACACACTTGTATTACCCTCACAGGGACTATGAGAAGGTGTTATTAGGGTGAAAAAGTTACTTAGATCTGCTTTAATGCTCGTTGAATCGGGCTGTAATTTGACATGGATATTCCATGAGCAGATGTCAAGAGCCTCTCGGAGACTCTTTTCGAAATTTATCGGAACATAGTTGTGTGATATATCGTTTCAAAGGCAATTCTACGTAGATTACGATTTTACGTCACACAATTTCATTTGTTTTACTCGGTGGAACCGAGTCATTTCGTTGAATTCTCGGGAACGTGGTAAGTGCTATTCGGCGCGGAGGCGTTCCGCGGGCCTGGCCGTAGTTCAGCAGAACTTGTTACTTGTACTTGAGTATTTTAATGTGCGACTTACTTGTACTTGTACTTGAGTATTTTAATGTGCGACTTACTTGTACTTGAGTATTTTAATGTGTGACTTACTTGTACTTGTACTTGAGTATTTTAATGTGTGACTTGCTTGTACTTGAGTATTTTAATTTGTGACTTACTTGTACTTGAGTATTTTAATGTGTGACTTACTTGTACTTGAGTATTTTAATGTGTGACTTACTTATACTTGTACTTGAGTATTTTAATGTGTGACTTACTTATACTTGTACTTGAGTATTTTAATGTGTGACTTACTTATACTTGTACTTGAGTACAATCTCAATCAAGTAACCCGTACTTCTACTTGTATATTTCAGTATTCTTTATTACACCTCGGGTTATCAGTATTTCTCCATGGGTACTGTCATTATTTACTGTTCTGACATGTCAATCACCAGAAGATTGACAGCAGGTGATCGTTTTCGTGGCGCCTAAATCTGTCCAATCAGTGCACCCTCTCTCTAGCTCCGCCTCTGCTTTTAAGGTAATTGGCATGTTTTTATCTTTGAAACATCCAATTTGGGTCTCAATAATTTTTTTATTTATTCATTTATTTTTAGCCTGGTGGGGGGTTGATGGGTTATATTAATGTGGGTGTTTCTATTTGGATTTCCTGGGCAGCAGCTGACACCCTCTCCTCCTCCTCCTCCTCCTCCTCCTGGTGCTGCGGCGTTGACGCAGCTGGAGCGAAGCACTGACGGCAGCAGCAGCAGCAGTAGTAGCAGTAGTAACAGCAGCAGTAGCAGCAGTAACAGCAGTAGTAACAGCTGCATTAACGCTGGAGGACCAACACACAGAGGTAAGACAGCCTGCGGCTCCATGTGTTTGTGGTTACACTTCCTTTAACCACTTACCTCAGCATTCTGCTCCTTTTAATAACACCTTAACCGCTCTTTACTCGTTTCTTATGGTCCTGCTGTTAGAATAAGTGGAGCTCTATTATTGCTGTAAAGTGGTGGTGGTGGTGGTGGTGGACACTATTGTGCTGTTGTGCACCAGGACAGTGGCTGCAGGCTCTGGGACGCTTGGTGCAGTAAAGAAGGACCCACTAGTTCCCTATATGATATGTGCTACACTGCTTTAATTCATACAGGTCAGCTGAAACTACACCTGTCATCAATTTATTTTATTTATTTATATTTTATTTTTTTGTTTATTTAGAGAGGACAGTGCACATTATTGAACACCATCTGTAGTAGTCCTCATACATTTAAGACAATGACGATAAAAGATGTAGACATGGATATAATATACACACAGACATGGAAATGGTAGAAACATTATTTACAACCAACAGATGCAATTTCCTTATTGATATAAAAACTTCTACAGATGATCACATGACTGATTTGCTTTTAACCATTTTCTCTGAAAAGGTGGAACACTCAGTATATGAGATATAATCTGTGCAGATTTGATAATACCTGCATCAGTGCAACATTTCACTTCAGTGCCTTCAATGTAGATGCTGGGCATCATCAGAGCACAGGTTGATGAAGTCCACATGCAGTATCAGGACCACACACCCATAGGAAAGCACGTTGTTCTCCAGGTGTCTCTATGACAGGACCCCAGTGGAGCTTCTGCCCTGCAGCTCCAGCTGGATCTGAAGTCACCTGTCAGCAGCAGTGTTGTGTAACTGCACAGCAGTAATAGTGCAGGTCTGAGTTTTTATTGACAAAGGGACCGGAACGGGAACTATACAAACAAGTCGACACAAAGACTCACAATGAAGTGCCTGTGACATCAAACACCTGTGACATGTACTCAAAATCAACACAACAGTGGTAATCTCAGACTCGCAAATGTTTACAATGAAACAAAATGTGTTCATATGAATTTAAAAGAAGCCTTTTGTCATGCTAAATGCCCAGTGCTTATCCTACAATGAAAACAACGTACCAATACTTTTTAAATTACCGGTGTTTGACCTGTCTGTAACAGAGAAACACTCAGAACAGGATATGTGGCTGATGTTTTATGTCTTAAACAAAAACTGTCTCTCAGGAGAACAAAACCTGTTTGTAAGTAAGTCGTAAACGACCGTGGCCATGGGGCTCATTCTTTCTTTTAACATACTTGGGAACTCAAATGTATGTATACACAAAAATGGACATTATGTATTTTGATTACCGTGAATACATTGTTGCTTTACAAGGAAAGATTTGTGGGCTTGAGCCCCATTTTGTAGTACGTGCAAAGCTTGCATGTTCTCCCTTGACAAACGTAACTTAATCGCTATTGTTTTAACCAATTAGAAAGATTTTTTTTTTTTTTTTTTTACAAAAATTACATATTTTTGCCAAAATTTAAATTATGTGTTGAGTGTTTTAGGCGAAATCCAGAAGTTCTTCTCATCCGTCTGCATTTTTACTACAGATTTCTCTCCAAGGCATTGGCGTAACATGAGGCAAAACAAGCGTGATTAAATATTAACCGCCCTGCAAATAATTAATCTTCTGCTTCAATGACAGAGGGGAAGCAACCCGCCCGATTTCTCCAAACACCTGTTTGCTCATATGGCCGACACATTCCAGAATAACCTTCTCTGGTCACGTGCAGCTGAACTGGACTGAGGCAGAGATAGGCAGTGCCTGCCCAGTGTTTACACACAGAGAACAGCTCAGTTGTTAGCTTTCACACATCCAGCACGTTGCTCAGCGTTGTCTGAGAATTAATGAGACTGAGTAGGTGTGCATGTTTGAAAAACATTTTTAAAAAAAATATTTTTTATGTTTAGAATGAGACGTTAAAATTTGTGTGCACATAGATCCATCAGTTGAACAGTTGAGGCATGTTATAGGACATAAACTGAGAGTAGAACGTTTGTTTACAATGTTTACTCACTTGAAACAGATTTTTTAAACTAAAGTTTATTGTATGAATTAGCCTTAGTACAAACAAGAATCACATTACAATGTTTACCCTAATGTGAAAGAAACTGTTATTTATTTATTTACGTATTATGAATTTGCCACATAGATTTCACCTATGAGCTTTACAGTAACATTTTGCTATGTTCCTGTATTTGCGATGCTAAGGTCTTTTTCCCATATTGAAGGGTACTGGAACTCAGTGTGTGCTGTGCACAAACTAAAGAATATTGATATGTCACCTGTTGTTCAGTAGTTACATAACGTATCAACATTTGTCTCACAGAAGCATATTTCTTTGAAAAACAAGTCTATTTTTCAGCCATTGTTCATGCTTACAGGCTTAATAGTGTTGCTGTTTATTAGCATGACATGGTCACTAGCTCCATAATGACACCTTTGGCAGAAACAGCCTTGTTTTCATCCGTGAGTAATCAATGGTTTCACATCAAGCCGGATGTTTCAGCCAGACACCAGGTTTCTGTTTTCACTTTGTGTTAATGTTACAACAGGTTGCCCGGCAACCCAACCCCCCTTGTCTGCTTTCCCCGTGTCCTGCCATTGGCTGAAGTGGACAGCCAAGTGAAGTGTCGTGCTTTGGGTTTTCAAGGTCTGAGGGACAAAACAGCCCCCGCTGCATCACAGACGCATGTAAACAAGGCAGTGAAAGGACAATTTACGCTTTGGTGATGGATTTCAGCTGCATTTCAGTGACGCCACCCACACCAAGCCTCCACCTTCTTCACCTGTGTTTAATATCAGCATTTGATGGAAACCAACACATTGTAGCTGCTGTCTTCATTCATCTTTCTCTTGATATTGATGTAAATCACATTTAAAAACTTTGGTATTTGCCACCATGAGCTGGTACAGACGGAGCAGACAGTTGTGCTTGTTGTTCGGTGTGGCAGGAGACGTCAGATAGGCATGAGGCGTTCCTGAAATAGAGCGATGATGGGGACCAGTTGGAGCCCAGCTGTGCGCTCATTTCACACAAGGATATCTTCATAGCTCTCAGAATTGCTGGATTATCACATTGCTGTTTATATGCATGTTTAGCCGCCATATCCTGTGACTCAATTATCAAGTACTTTGTTCCCATGGGTGCTCAGAAAGTTAATTTAGGAAACTCACTCAGAGCTTCCAAGCCTAGCATGAGTCAAAACATCCAGTTAAGATAAAGAATGAACTTCCATCAGACAATGGTTTTAAATTGTTCTCTCCAAGTGCAGACACCTCTTATCTAAGCAAGGAGGAATCTGCAGTGTAGCTGAGCTCATCACACAGCTATGGCATCATATAAACATCAGGGGCATTACAGTCGTGTTCCAGAATTAAAAGCTGACCATGAGTTTCGTCTGTTGGTATTTCTCAGAATATTACTTTTTATATCTTTGGAGTTGTCTTTTCTCTCCAACTACAGCAAACCCTCTAAAGGTTCCCTAAATGCATCACAAAGCCATTTAGATATTCAGGTCAGTGTTTATCCTGCCTTCGAGGCCTCATGTGATCCAAGTTTTCTCCCTCTTGGAGTGTTGCCTGAAGGGCTTGCTGATGTGTCGCCCTGGGTAAACTGTCAACTCACGGATATTCTTATTATGCAGGCTCTAAAAGTTTAGCAGGCACGCTATATGCTTCTTGGCTGAAAACCTCAACAAGCAGTGTTGTCCATGCAGCCAACCTGTGTCTTCCCCAGGACCGTCACACATACGGGCCAAGTGTTCCCAGTCCGGCGGACTTGGCTGTGTTTTGTCCTGTCTGGGTCTGTTATGGTCTCTTGATCCTGAGTGTGCCTATGTACTACAGGGACTCATCTCATGTTTCTGAATATTATTTTTGTTTTCCCTCATCTCACCTAAAAATAAATGTCCTTTCCCATTGTGGAAATAACATATTTCTGGTATCCTTAAAATAATCACAAAGAATCAACCTAGTCCTGGTATTTGATGGCCAGTTTGAATTATGGCCTTTATTCTGTTTTTGGGATGGATGGATGATGGATGGACGGATATCTTGTTTTTGTCATTTGACAATCTCAGACATTGATTGACAGCATGAGTTCAAGGAGGTGAAACAGATACGAAATTACCGTACAAGCCTGATATTAGCTTAGCTAAGATCCTCAGCTTGGTGGTTGAGTGAGGAAAATCATTATTTGTTTCAATTATCAATATAATATAACAATGGACAAGAATGGATAGCTTTCCAGTATTGCTTATATATTTGAAATCTGTAGAATGACTGGCAGAAACATCAATAAAAATATGGTGGCACATCGATGGGATGGTCATCCATCTCATCAGAATGCACCGAATATGTGGTGGTCGAATATATTCAACCGAATATTACAAAATAAAAGTCACATTCGGCTTTCGGTTTAGTGAGTTAAAAGCAAGGCCGAATAGTAGCGTTTGACGCAATCAAACAACATGCAGTGATTTTGGGTCGGAAAAGTGTGTGCGCGTTTCTGCAGGAGCAGCAGCAACACAGCCAGACTCTCTCCTTTCCACTTACCGCTCTCCGCCGTCCGTCGCCGAGTCCGTTGTTAGCGCTGTGAGCCACGAATCTGTAAACATCCCCATCGTTTCCTCTGTACACTACACCGGGTCTCGCTGCATAGGCTGGTGTAGCATTAGCACAGAGTGCTAACAGCCGATGTGTGTAAACAATGGGTCCGTGGCTCCAAGCAGTGACTCCCAACACGATCAACAGCAGAAAAAGCATTTACATATATTTTTATTTATTTATTCTAGGCTATTTATGCAATATTAAAAAAAAAATTGTGAAAAACGTAACAACCGCATTCAATATTCGGTATTCAGCCAAGTGTTTATATTTTATTCGGCTTTGGCCAAAAAATTTCATATTGATGCATCCCTATAATATAACAATGGACAAGAATGGATAGCTTTCCAGTATTGCTTATATATTTGAAATATGTAAAATGAAATATCCATAAAAATGTTGTGGCACATCGATAGAATGGTCATCCATCTCATCAGAATTTAACAATTTGTTTCTCTCTGTAGCAACACATGGAAATAGGGTTGGGGTGTTAAAGCATTGGTGTAAACTGATATGGTCTTTATGTGATATTCAATTAGTGGAGGTTTAGAAAATTCAAAAGCATAGAAGAAGTGGGTATCGACCCAGTTTGAGCACCATCATTATCGAAATGAATGTGTGATTGTCCCTCCGAGGCCTGTAATGACTGTAGTGTGTTAGTTACATACATTTCCTTTTATGCTGCAGTTGTTTGAAATGAACTTCAAATAGCTCTGATAAGGAATGTGTAGAATCCCAGGCTGCCGTCCAGTGTGGAGGCTGTTTATGGAAGAGACTTGGTCCAGGGGAGGGGTGGAGGGGTTTCTTCTCAATTAGGAGGATAAGCTGCTGCTCCCAGAGCGGCCCTTTCGAGCCATGTTTGGATCTGTTTGGTGGGATCTACACGCACGGCACTGGATAGCTTCTCCTCTTTCTGCCATTTGTTGACAAAGCAGAAGTCAAACGTTGTTATGTAACGGCCCCTTCTCTCCGCCCATGGTACGGCTGAGCGTGTGATGAGAGCTAACATAGTTTACCTTTAGCTACCTCTGTTTAACAGAGACTCTCATTGTCAAATATATCACAGCTAAACTTAGTAGTTCCATAAACTTGGTTAGCTTTAGTTGGTTCTTAACACAGAGAGTTTGAAGGCTTATTTTCGTCAGTGTTAGCCATGCTAAGTTAGCATGTCTTGCTATCGGAGATAGTCTTTTTCTGTCTCTTTGACATGGACTTTTGAGAGCAGTTGCTTGTAAAATGTCAGAAAAGCTTTGTTGGTCAAACAGTTGTATTTTTAGAGCAGCTTCAGTCGTATTTCGGCGTCACTTCTGACGTTTCCTGAGTTTCTGGGTAACTGTGGCTAGCCAAATACTTCCAAGAAACAAATCTGTAAACTGTAGGAACGATAAGATTTCTCTACCATTATAAATGATTATAACCAGTCCAACTTAAATCCCACCTGTAAAATATTGGCCATTCCTGGTTATTCAATGTAATTAGCTAAATTGTGAAACGCTTCTCAAATCGCCTAATCCTCAAAAAATAATTGTCAATTACCGGTAAATGACACCTTAATAAATACTTCAAAAATAAACTATATTCTATTTTAGAATGGAGCTCATCACTGGACTTGCTAAGGCTGTGCAGACTCTGGGTACCTCACAATACGATACAATACGATACGCAATACAAGGCTCACGATAATGATTATCTCACAATATGACAATACTGCAATTATCAATATATTGGTCAGAAATGACATAACAAGAAAAACGAATGATTAAGTGAAAAAATCCAAATTTTATGTTATAAATAAACAAATTGAAAAAGTGTCCTATGAACAGTGACACTATTTTAGTGCAACATTTCTGTAAATAAGTATCTCCAATAGTGCTTTATGTAAACAAATAATAGGGTTTTTCTTATATCAGTGACACCAGTATCGTGCAATATTCCAGTAAAAAATATATTGGTTCCTTCAACAAACAGTGACAAAATTTCTGTGAAGACGTACCTGCACATTTTAGTGAAAAAGCAAGATATAATTAATTATTTTTTAAATCGATAATTAGCGCGAGCATATCGAAAAATATTGCGATATATCGCCGTATCGAGATATTGTCACAGTCCTAATCTACAGCCTTAGCAAGTCACTCTGTGTACTAACCAAGTACCGTTACCTTGTGTGTTTGAGTCAATTTGAAGTCAAACAGTATTTCATTCAGCATTGTTTTTGTCCATTTTGAAATATTTGCCCATATAATTGGTCTCTGATGTATAGGAGGTTCTCACTTTCATGTAGTGTTTAAGATGGGGTATCTTTGAGTTCCCCACACATTAGCACCATTCTCCAGGAGCCTATCTATCTGTAACCCACACTCCTTCATGAGCATTTAGATGGTGGTGGGGGGGTATTTTATATGTTGAGTGGGTGCTACATTCCCGTGTGGCATGTGGTGACAGGTCCATCTGGACACGCCTGTTGTCAAAAAGAAACAGACCCCCTACTTAGCGAGGGTCAAGGTCAAAGCTGGGATCGTCCCGCCCAGACTAGAGACCTCAAAGCTCAGACACTCAGCCTCTGTGGCTTCAGAACAACATGGTGCGCATAGACTACGGACACATCATCCAATAGGTAACGTATGTGTCTGGCTTTGTGGTGATGCTTCGGACAGCTTATGCCTTATGGGAGTTACTTGTTTTTGGAAGGGAATTTTACTCGCGCTCAGAGGACAGTGGGACGTTAGTGAATCCTACTGTACGTGTCAGTCAGTGACGGAGCTGACAGATGCACAGGGACGAATCATTCAGCACGTCGCTGCTTCTAAGTAAAAGGTAGAGCAAAACTAAAAGGCTGTTATGTTTTGGACTTTCATCAACTTTTATATATAAATTCCCCAAGTTTTGCATATTTTAAAAAGTAACTTATATTCTGTCTTAATTGATTTACTTAATAATTTAATAGTATTTTGTGACGTATTTTCACTGATATTTGTATGAATATTTGAAAAATTACTGTGTATTTTTTGAAAAGATGGGCAAATAAAATAGCATTGCATGCTTTGTTTTTGCAGGCATTGTAGTTAAATGTACAAGTTTAAACCACATATGATATTTTTTAGTTTGTAATTTTTTCATTTATTTTTTAATCCAAACATTTGAAATCATTATAAAAATGACATTCTGCCTCCTCAGATATTGTTTCTTGTGATTTATCATCATCAACAGACCAACACAGCCTAGAAAATGTAAAACAGTGACAGTTTAATCATAGTCCCAGTTTTTGGAGGGAAAACTCAATGAAATTCCACTTCACATGAATGTATTGCTTATATGGCCTCTAAGCCATGATAGATTCTTCCTTTCTGGTAATATTGGTTGATTTGAAAAAGAAATCTAACATTTTCTTTTCTTTTTGGCATTGGCTCAAACATTCCTCCTGGTTGTCTTCAAGCTTCCATCATAGCTGCTGTTGTATCCACAGGCTGTATGGATGGTGCTGTTTGCTTGGCTGTGCTGAGAGGCATCGCTTCCTAAAAAGGCCATTGCTAATCTCCGTGCTCGTGTGTTTATACAGTCAACCCAACACTGCACGTTGTCATCAGCTCTTAATCTTTCACGTGCAAGCAGTCCACATCTATCCTCCTGCTGTATATTCTCCATCTTTGGGTTCATCCAGGGATACGGCTAGAGTGCTCTTTAAAGGAATTTTCTGTTAATGGTCTGGGAGAGGAGATCACAGTCACATCTGGTCTCTGGGATGTAGGGAGTTTATTAGTGAATGATGAGAACGTGTATGAATAAATAGTTTGTGCTGCACTGGGGGCTGCTCGACTTTTAAAAAGCTTTTTCCGTGCTTTCCTTGGAGAGTTGTTTGGGATCACTTCCACTTTCCTCTCATCTATTTAGGGCCCATTTGTTGAGATATTCAGATGCAACATCCGTCCTCTGTCGGTTCTGTGGCTCCCCTTTTCTGCCCTTTGTAAACACTGTGTGCACAGTGCACGCTACCCAACTACTGAAACTAATGGTGAAACCTACATGTGTCTTCAGACTGACACTGCAGGATGGAGAAATACAATGTGCATTGTTCACAGTTTCTGCCATGACAGCTATTTGTTAGCCCACTAATAAAAACAGCACTGTTTATCTGTGTTGGCCATGTCAGTACACAAGTAACTCTCGTGACTTTGTGTCTTTGTGTTCTCTGGGTGGTTGTGGTTGACTGCACAAAGGGAGATGTTTTGTGGCTACTTGTTTGTTCTCACTCAGGTTTCTGAACGGAAATTAGTTGAATTTTCTTTTTCTTCAAAGTGATTCAGTGGTTTGCACTACTGGTTCACAAAAAAACCTCTGCTTTGTTTTCTTTGATTACTCCTGCTGGCCTAAAACATGTATAATGAGGATGATTGGAGTATTTAGTAGGGGTGTGAAAAAAAATCAATTCCATATATATATATATTTGTGTATTTGTGCAATATTTCAGTGGCGGTTACAATGCTTTGAGTGTCTTCAGATCAGTGCTTAAACTGATACAATAGGATGAATTAGTTTTTTCTTATTTTTGTGCATTGTCAGTAACTCCGAGTGCTTTATCCTTAATGTTCTCACTTACAGTTGTTACAATGTCGTCATTATGTTGTCATGGTTACTATGAGACTTCTACACAGTAGTTTCAGTGAAAAGAAACTTGTTGCACTTTATTTTATGATGGCAGTGTGTAACACTGTATTTTCTTTTTTCAGTGAAAATGTGCAAATAATAATAAATAGGATGTTTTGAAGTAAATAGTTTTGACTCAGTTTGTACTCTGAATGATCAATATCTTCTGATGAACATATACAGCAACTTGATTTTTCATCTCTACGTTTAATTTTGATATTAACTGGGTAAAATATTACAATATTATCGCGACATATCATGATATATTGCAATAATATTGTTTCGTGACCCACATATCACGATACATATCGTATTGCAACATCCTTGCCAATACTCACCCCTAGTATTTAGTGCGAGTGGATTCATCTGTGTTTGTTAAACTCTAAACAGATTGGCACCCTGTCTTTCTCCAATGTGAACTGGGATTTGGTTATTTATGTTGGGACTTGGGGTTTGTAAACATTGTGACGTATTTTGTTGGGCGGGGCTTATCCTCAGCGATTCTCAACAGGTGGGTCGGGACCCAAAATTGGGTGGCGGATCTGTACTGGGTGGGTCGCGGAAAGCTGGCCAAAAAAAAAAAAACTTAATTTCTGTCATGTGTGACTTGTGTTTTATTTTGAAAGAAACTCATGTTGCACAGCAAAATATATAGATTTATGTTTTTAAAAAGATTATATATGCGTGTTTTCAACAGCTATCTTTGAAAAAAAATAAATTTGGTCGGTTGAATTGAAAAAAAAAAAAAAAAAAGTGGGTCGCGATTGGATGACCAAGGCAAAATGTGGGTCCCAGGGTGAGAACCCCTGCACTAGATGACTTACCCGTGCTGTTAGACAATGGGGAGCGACGTAGCAGCGTTGGCGGCCATCTTACCTCAGACAGCTCATCCAGGTCCCTCTTGAGGGACCTTTTTCAAGGTCCCTCTTGAAAAAGAAATTTCAATGAGGCTTTTATCTGGTTAAATAAAGGATAGAATAATAATAATAATAATAATAATAATAATAATAATAATAATAATATCGATGTCAATGGTGCATGTACTATTTAATTAACCCTACCTTGCTCAATTTTCAACCAGTTTTCAAAGGACAAGCGGCAATTTCAACTTGTACAAGCATCCTATGTCATACCTATGTATAATAAGGTTAAGGCAAACCGTTTGTAAATCCCTCAATATTTCATTGAGTTAAGGGTATTTTTGTTTAAGCTGATCACTGACCTTCCAACAGTTACCGTAGAACGCGTCAGAATGTCAGAACGTCAGTTGTCTGAGGTAAGATGGCCGCCGTTGAGCTACGCTTGCGTCATCGAGTGTTTATAAATAATCTATGCTTTAGCCAATGGCATTTCCTGTTTTTGCCTCCAGCCACGTCATTCATGACGTGGGCCATTAAGGGGTCTATTGGACTGGTAGTTAATCTGTGCATGCATTAGCAAATGTAATAAATCAGGAAACTAGTGTCTGACTCAGGGTTAGGAGGGTTTAAAGAACGCTGATATTTTCTCTGCTTTTCATTTGGTTGACATGAAACGGTTTCTGGCGTGCCCTCTAACGTTTTTCTCAAATGTGGGGTACGCGATGGCACTAAAGGGGATACCGGAGAGAGGGAGAGATTGGAAAAGTTAACAAATGAAAAGCATAAACATATGTGGTTTTAGATAAAAATTTAGATTTATTTATTTATTTATTTATTTATTTATTTATTTATTTATTTATTTATTTAAATTCAAATTTGCAAAAATAAAAATCGTTTTTATCTACAAATTTGATTAATCAATTAAATCGATTTTTTTGCCCAGCCCTAACTGGTGATAAAATGATAAAACTATAGGAATAAATCTATTCAGGAGGCACTAAATACTGTTTCATTACACTTATTTACAACATGAGATGCTTTAAAATGTTTGTTATCACTCATTATTCCATCATTATGCTCTATAGTCGTTTTTTTCACAGTATTCTGAGCAAAATGTTGGAGTCGTACAAAGGGGGTACTTGAGCCAAATAAGTTTGAGAACCACTGTCTAACTCATAGTGGTGTAAATCACCAGTTTCATTCCAATACGATGCGATATTGATTATCAGAACAACGATTCAATATTTGCTGATGTCACAAAGCCTGCCACGATACGATTTTGATTTGATTCCATTTAGAGGCCTGTGATTGATATCAGACAATAATCTGGGTTTTTTTTTATATTAAAGTATAAAAACACAATATTGATACATTTTCAGAATGTTATTGCCTGTTTAAGATATTTACATGAAAAACATTCTTTGAAAAACATTTTTTCTCACCGACTAGGAAGGCAAAATGGTGATGGATATCGATGTTTATACTTTAGATCGATTTGACTAAATTGTTGATCAAACAATCGATTAATCTTTACACCCCTACTAACGCTAGGAAACTTCTAGCTTCAGATATCTTTAATTAATGTTTCTGTTGCTTTGTAGAGGTTGTTTACTAATCGATGAAGCAGAAATAAAAAAAAGAAGATTCAAAATGAATCAACATTTCTATTTTGGCGAGATATGAAATTACAATATCGCATATAATGTATTTTTATTTTATAACTTGTTTTGGCTGCTTTCGCTACTTCTCAGAACAGCATGAAAAGCACAGTAAGATGGATTGCTGAGAACTTCCCCTAAATAAGCCACACTACAGAACTCACTCACACGTGCTGTCCTATAAAGGAGAAAAAGCCAAACGTGGTACATATTCTGCAGCTGTTTGTTAATAAAGGTGCCAGTTTGGCATTTTGCATTAGCAAATTTAAACTGGAGTTGTCTTTCTGAGATTCATAAGAAAAAATATTGGTACATATTGTCCATTCCTACCTGGTAATCAGTATCTAAACTAAACTATTACTATTACTATTCTCTGTGTTTGTGGGGTAGTATCTGTTTAATTGTTATATACAAATTGTTTTCAACTTAACATAGATCTTTTTCTTTCTTAATATATAAACTTTAACAAATATATCAAACCAACTTCCAACTGTTACACAAATTACTTCACTATGAAAACCCTTAACTGCAACCATGCAGTGTTTTTTTTCCTAAATAATGCAGTATAATATTAAATAATATAATAATAATAATACAGATTAAAACACAGCTGTATGTGACACTCATCATCATAATGCGGGTTTAAATGGGTCTGATGGACCTGTAAACAAAAACATTAACATTAATGTTACAAATGCAGGGAACTGATCTAATGATAACTAATGCAAGTTAAAAGGCCAAGCTAACGTCATGTTAAATACCAGCCTTATTATTATTCAATGCCTCACTTCCTTCGTCATCGTCACTGTTGCTGCATCACCAAATGCTGCGGCTGTTTTTTCTCCCGTGTTGCTAGCTGCATATGACGAGTCGCTAACGTGTGTTTAACCAGATACCACTGGCCCTGCACTTTTGCATCATAAATAGTGCAGCGAGCGTAACCTGCATCACATTTTAAAAAGCGGTATCCTACTTTGGAAGGCTTTCTATCTGCCACTACTGAACCTGCAGCTACTGACGTCATTACGCTCTTGTGCTCGCAATGCTGTGTTTATGTGCGGTATGGAAAAATCGCCTACTCAAAACGATGCATTTAGGCACCGAAACATGGTACCATTTGATTTTATGTGAATCGATGCTCTGTAGGATCGACAACATTTGGTTGATATCTCAAAAAGTACAGAATTCCGTACTAGGGTTGGGTGGTATACCGGTTCATACCAAATACTGGTATATATTTTTGTTATGATATTAATTTTTAATATACCGGTGTATTTGATTACACAACTTTCAGAACGCTACGCTGCGCCACATTTCAGACCGAACCCATTTCAATGTTGCACTTCTAAATAGGAAGGTAGACAGTAGCGCTCTGGTGTTAGTTGTGGTGTGAATCATACGTGTAAATGGATAAGAAAGACACAATTGAAAACTCTGAAGCTGCATGTGAGCATGTGCCTGCGTGCGCATGCCTCTGCTACAGGAGAACAACACTCACGGACACGGAGGCACGGTTAGCTTAGCATGTCGGCCGTTCGGCTAATACACAAAAAAAGAGAGCAAAGGATCGCAATTTGTAATTCCTGTAACGCGGAAATAAGTCCTGGTGGAGTTGCAAACAAAACGCTAAATTATTCACCATAAGAAACCACCACACCACTGAGTACGCAGCATTTAAAGCTAGAAATCAAGCTAAAATATTGTGATATACATTTTTGTCATATTGCCTAGTCCTATTCAGTACCCATCCCTAGACTAGGATGACTAATCCTTTTCTCCTGGAATAGTTTTTTGGGCCTTATTTCTAATGAAGTTGCTACAGAAAAGTGATGGACTTTCCACAAGTGATGTTTTTGGGAAAGTTAGAGCACAAACGTGGAATATACAGATATATTTTGCATTTGCTTCATTTGCAATAGGAATCAGTAAAATCAGATATTTTTCCATTTAGTTTTGATATTTGTTGTTATTGTTTAATTCCATCATAAATGCAATATGGCACAAATATCGTACTCCACTATTTCATTGTTTGTGTGTGTGATTCTTTGTCCTCCACCTGAGCCGACTCGTCTTTGTCATTCAATTCAGCGTCTGTACTTCAACCTTTTATTTTACCAGAAAGTCCTTTGAGATCAATCTCTTTTTTGAGGGAAACTTGGCAAAGATGCACAGCAGCAATGTAATGCTTCAGGTCGTCCATTGTCCCATTGTGCCATAGCGACGCTAGTGATGGACATAGGGTTTGTTTTAACATCTGATTTACTTCACACTGTCCCAGACTTAGTACTTTGCCTTTCTGAGTGAGTTTGCATGATAGAAAATAGTCATGTTTGGTCTTTAAAGAATAGTTCAAAGCAGTAGGAAACAATGGAGGTGCTCCATTTTATTTCTGAGTGTCCAAAATAGCTGTTATAGTTGAATAAGCCAATGATTGGACATGTTTGATTAGTTATTGCAATGTACTGATCTGATGCACAGTTTATTAACACCTTTTAATTGCTTCCTAAAATGAAAGACATGTAATAATAATGATATTAATACATGTTATTTAAAAGCACCTTTCTGACACTCAAGGTCACTTTACAGAGTAAGTAAAACACAAAAATAACACAAAGAATAAGTAAAAACAAGAATCAAAAGAATTGTGAAATTACAGTGAATATATCGTTCTGAACATGTGGGGTTTTAGTTATTTAGGCTAAATTATTTGACTTTAAACTGCGTTGTCATCACCTGTAAATATATAACCAAATGAATCAAGCTCAGGGGTCTTTTATTCATTCATGTCACTAAAAATGACCCGGTTGTGCTACTGAAGGTGATAATTGTGATGCTGTAAACATTGTTGAACTGTATCTGAATTTTGTGTGTTTAGTGCTGTTAGTGCGATGACTTCCTGCATGTCATAAACCACCAGTTTGTTAGATATTTAACTAATACATCCAGAACCAGAGGGTAATAGTGAGAGCTTTAGGTTTGGGCTATTTTCTATTTTGTACCATGTTCTTTAGAAACATCTGTTTAGTCAGTCGTGGTAAGATCTAACACGTAGTGACTAAGTGGAATGATTGATGGATTCTACAGTCAGTTATTTTTAATTTATAATGACAAATGGCACAGTTTCACATTCACAGACAACTTCTAGCTTTCACACCAATGTGTTTTATTTCTGCCATGTGTTCTCTTCCAGGGCTCTCCAGCAGAGGGCAGCGTAAGACCCAGCAGAAAACCTGGTAAATATTCAACACATTAAATACATTATTAATTTAGATTTTAAGAAGGTAATGATAAATCAAAAATACTTGACATTGTGGCATTTCTATAATAGTTGTTTTAGCTTTATGAAAAACTACTAAAAATATGTTCTATTAGCAAGGATGAGGACATTTTAATGCAAACTGAAACTTATTCTTATGTCATCTTAAGTTCCCTTCACTGTTGCTCTTTCAGGTCTTCGAACAGCGAGCGGTGTAAGGATCACGCCACTGAGAACCATGAAAGGCTCCCCTGACCTGATTCCTTCAGCAGGTGATGTTTCCTTCTGCCTCATCAATGTTTCATTCAGTGCCGACAACTGTGTGACACCTACTCTCACCGACGCTCACTTGTTGCACAGTGAGGCAGAGCGTAGAGCAGAATGTGTGATGTAAACATTTCATATCACACAGAACCTGGGACGTAGAGATGTCTCATACTAGACAGGACAAATAACTCATATACAGGATTGGATGGGTAGAGCAAGAGATGAAGAAATTAGTTTGCGATGGTGCCTAAGGCACACCTGTGCAATAATCATGGTGTCTAATCAGCATGTTGATATGCCACACCTGTGAGGTGGATTGAGCGCTCACTGCTCACTAAGGGCTCTATTCTCCCCATGCAAGTAAGTAGGGATGTAACGATTCACTCAACTCCCGATACGATTCGATTCACGATACTGGGTTCACGATACGATTCTCTCACGATTTTTTCATTTACAAAATGGGACTGTAGACAAATTTTTTTTTTTTGGGAAAAAAACATAATACTAATACTGTATTATTTTCCTTATATTTTTCATTGTCAAAAGAATTCCTTGATAAACTATTCAAAACAATGCAATTTAACTAAAAATAAATCTTGAGTTAAATAAATAAAGGAATAATACAAATGAAAATGAAGCCTATTAATTTAAATTCTGGTTCTATAATAAACAATGCAAAACTGCATAATAGTTCTTTTTCTTTTAAAAGTACAACTGAAAATGTATTTTGTGCCTTAACAATTGGACTTTAAAAAAAAAAAAAACCGTCATTGCACTGATTTACGTCATATTTGTTTGGACCAGCAGAGGGCGCTGGTAACCCAGTGGTCGGTTGGCATGCAGATATCTTGCAGTGAAGAAGAGATGCTATGCTAGCAGACAGAGCTAATAGAAAAACGTGACTTTTACAGATATTCAAGTAATATTACAGATATTCTTTCGGTGCTAAAGGGGTAATGAATCATTTATTAACATATTTAAGAGTAGAAGGCGGCCAGAAAGAAAGTATTAGCAGACTACGCCCGCCACCAACACTTCCGATTTAAAAAAAGTACTGCGATTCAATTGTCAGAAAATTGATATCAACCGTGATGCCTATGAATCGATTTTTAACTGCCTTACGATTAATAGTTACATCCCTACAAGTAAGTCTAAAAAGCAGCTCTGTTTTTAGCTGTGTGTTATTCTCATCCTGTACTTAAGTCAGTCGCTGCACGCCTTCATCCCAGTTACGCACTGTGGGTGGAGCAGCCCTGAAATGTGGGTGTTCCCATTCAAATCTGGCTTTACACGCATTCTCTGGTGTGCGTAAGTCCTTTTTCTCTTACGTGCTTCTAACCCTGGAATAAGTGCAGCACCCCGATAAGGTGAAACATTATATTGCACTAGAAATATGGACTTAGTTACATTTGAAGCTACACGGACTCGTGCAGCAGCAGCTGTGATTACTCAGCTGCTGCTGCGCGATTAATTAAAACTCTGACAGACGCAGACTTCTGTCCACGTTGGTTACAGTGATTCAACTATTTTCATACTATGTCCAACGTAAAGTCACAGTTTGATCCACTACAGAGTGAAACAAGCTGTCATATGCAGATGAGGATGGACCAGAAACTGTTCCCACGCATATTTTAATGAGGCTCAGCTCAGGTTGCTTTAAACTATTTATATTTAAAACTGTGTATTATGGAAGTCAATAGTTCTGTTTCACTGCAAACATCCCTCTGTATTAAAGCAGGACGCTCTGAGGCCGAGTTATTTCCTCATATCACCAGCGCATCTAACTTGGTCACGCTTTACAGCAATGATGATGATGATGAAGGTGATGATGATCAAGGAAATATATTTTAACTGTGACTCAGACACACTACAATAATCTGATCAATGATCTGATTAAATCAACCTGTTACATTGTTTATCAATGGAGGCAATTCAAATTAAAAGTGAACTTTATAATTTTCATGGATTTCAATGACATTTACAAGCGTTGGGAAAACTCCATGTTCCGTGATTTCTAGACAGCCCAAAAAAATGACATCACCGCCTCCTTTCCTTCAGCCCGCTTTCATTCACACATACGCGCTTTTGGTCTACCTTACGCTTGGTGGGCGTGTCAGCAGCCTGGACCGGAGAGAAGCGCGCAACTGCAGGCGCGCAAAAAAGTGCTTAAGTTCAGACGGGAGAAAAGACCCCTAACACAGAAGGGGTGTTGAAAAAAATCGATTTGGCGATATATCACGATTCTCGAATCGATTCAAAATGCATCCATATCGATTTTCTATTTTATTTGTATTTTTTATATAATTTTATTTTTTTAACCTTTATTTAACCAGGAAAGTCTTTTCCACTGCAGGAGACATTGTAACTGCACAAAGAAGTGCTGAAACCTGGGCATGTTGACCAGTTTTTGTTTTTTCAATCAAATCTAAAAAGAAAGTATTAACTTTCTGCATTTATTTGTTGTTCTCGGCATATACCTCAGTTAAGTTGCACTAAAGTCAAAGTTGGTTATTTTTTATTTTAAGTTGTTGGCACATGGCATGTTAAAGCCAATGTTTTGAGTGTAAAATATATTTCACACATAATGTTCTCATGAAGGTGTACAAATGTACAGATTAGTTGTTTCATATATTAAAGCTAGGGTAGGCGATTTTCTCCAGATACACTTTTTAAGTTTTTGGTGGAAATTGTCTTTATGTCCTGACAGAAATTTTGGCCACATTTTTTAACATATATAATGGTAAAGTTTATTGTTTACTTACTGCTGAATGAGACATGAGACAACGAAGTTTCTACACAATACAAACGATAAGCTGAGCTCCTCTACTGCAGCAGCTGTGCACATGCATGTGAGTGAGACGGAGCACAGAGGGGAGGGGCGAGGTGGGTAAAGGCAGAGCCATCAGGGAGGCTACATTCAAAATCATGCTAGCTTTCGAAAAATCGCCTACCCAACCTTTAAAAATAAAAATCGCAATAATCGCCTTATACTTTAATATTGGAATGTATCTAATCGTGACCTATGTATCGGGATTTTGAAAAATATCATCATTGGCAAAATTTCAAAAATTCATACCTCAGTTTGTAATTAACCAATCTTCATGAAATTTGACTCAATTATGTCGGGTCGGTTCCTCAATAACCTTATAAAGTTTCATCCAAATCAGAACTGGATTAATTGTGAATTTTCAAACAAGGGAGGTGCCCATACATTTGAACCTGCTGTATTGTTATTAATGGAGATAGGACAAATTATAAGCACAGCATCATATATTTGGAAATGGGTGCCTTACACACGTAATATTAAATGTTGAAAATTATTAATACCAAAAAAATGTTGATGCTGTAACATTAATAAAATAGCTTTGAAGAAAAGAAGCATTAAGCATTAGTTAGAGCTAGATTTAATTAATAAGAAGAACTGCCATCAGCATGAATGTAAACCTCTTCAATAACACAGGAAGTCCAGCACAAAATCACAGATAAAGAGCCAAGCCTTCAAGAATAGGGTGATAGTAATTAGTTTTAACAGTTAATTTTGCAGTCGCCTACATCACAGGAATGCTGTAGTTTAGAGGTTGCAGACCTATTTCAGTCATAGGGGACATGAGGCAGCTTAACTTGGAATCCCCACAGCTTAGAGGCACACTCTGAAGGTCCAGCCTTCAGAAATAACTGCTCTGCCTCAAATTGCCAAGGCTGAAGTGAGAGTGTGATGTGCAATGTTTTCAGATGTGGATCCCAGCAGAGTGTCCAAAGGAAAAGGGGTTGTGACTTTGAGGGCCACCCTGGTCCACATTGATGATGAGGGCTGCATCAGTGAAGAGCCAAACATCATCACAGCTCCAAGTAAGTCCACAATCGCTCCACGCCACTCAACACATGATGAAAAAAAGTGCAATAATTGCGCGGCGGTGTGAGTATGCAGACACGTCTGTGTCGAATGTGGACAGAGGATGAGGATGTTGCTGTAAAATAAAAGACATTTCATCATGTTCTTTAGTTAAAAAAAAATCCACTCATCCCTCTCTCAGCTCTGTTTTGATGTCAGGATTATGCAATTCCTCACGTTTTAGAGTCCGTGCACGGTCGCCGGGCACCCTTAGAGCTGGGTTAAAGGACGGTTGCTCATATTTTCATGGAAATGTCAAAGAGGCCTTTTGTTGAGGCCTGCCCACACTGCACTTTGGAGTGGGCTGCTTTAACTGGGGGCTTGTTTGTTGCCTGGAGCACATTGGAACCAAACTGGAGGCTGGCCAAGGCTTTTGGGGTAGATGTTTTAATTGTTGTAGAGCCTGAATATAAAGGCCATCAGAACAAATGGCCTTTGCAGCTCAGTGAAAGGGCACTTTGTTCTACAGACAAAGTTCAGAGATTGTGGGAGAATCTTTTTTTTCTCTCCTGTTCTGGAGATATTAACAGCTCAGTGCATGAAAACCAGCAGGGAAAGCATTCACAGCCAGCAGCGTGAGATGGAGCTTTATTTCACTTGCCTTTATCTGGTAATGTGACTGAATGCTAAACTTTGTTTAATCCTCTGGTGCTTTCATTCTGCCACACTGAGATAACTATGCACTGGTTTTAGGTGGATGGACCAGTCAGATTAATGGACACAGCTCCAATGCAGCACTAGCTGAGGGAAGAAGCAAAAACACAGATGATTTACCTGTAAACAACACTCAGTGCCAGGTACGCTGTCTTCTAACACATTTAATCCAGAACCTGAGCCTGGCTCGTTAACTTTACTATGCTAACGCTGTGATCTTTTCTTCTTTTTGTTATTTTTCAACAAATTCTTGTGTTTTTCTCTTGATTTCAGGCCAATTCACCCTCAGAAATAAAAGACCAGCGAACGACTTTCTCTACAGAAAAACAGAACTGTAGCACACACAATTCCAGCTGTGTGTATCCGTGCACCAGCGCTGTTAACCCGACCATAGTCCTTCTGCAACACAACAGAGGTGAGCACACTCGTGTGTAAACTGGTACTGACCTTCAATGAATGCAGCTTTACGGCACTGTTAACTACGTCTGTCATCCATCAGCCTTGATTTGGTCTGTCGTACATAACCAACGCTTCTCATCGCTGAGTCACGCCATTACTGTTGTGTCACTGTTTGTCTGTTTCTCACAGCAAGGCACCAAAAGCTTGTTTTCTCATTTGGAAGCTATGCATCATGACCTCAGTCTGCCATGCACTGCAGCAATTCCACATCTATGAATGTTGTTAATTTAGGTTTACCTCATCCATCATGTCATCCTTCAAATGTGTTTACCTAATGAATCAGTCCAAATAAGGTCTTTTCAGCTTCGTGATATCCATAAGGTGCCAGTCATGCCGTAAAACCATTTGCATTAATATTAATTAATATTAATATAGCAGGAAACAATGTTATATTGACCTAATTAGTTTTTTCTGCAATGAACTTATTTTGTGTCATAAGTGATCATCAGACAAGGATTATCCAACTACAGGTTAATCCAATTATTACAGATGTGGCACAAAATAAAGGTTAGAAAAGACTGCCTTATCATTCTGAGTTGATCACAAAATATCTTTAAAGTTCCAATAATTTTATCACCAACACAATGTCACATTTTGTGTATTTTTATTTTCACTATTTAACAACAGTAAAGATGGTCCAAAACACATCAGTTAACTGTACAGTAATGACCACCTGTACAGTCACATTGTTAATTTATTTCATGCAACAGACTGACATGTATTATGTCATTTGGATGACAGGAGCTAAACTATTAACACGGGAAACATGAAAACATGTTTTTTATCGTTGGATACTCAACCCATATTATGATACAAGGACAGCTCAAACACTAATATGTGTAAACTTTACTAGTAGGAATAAAAATCTATTTAAAAGCTGCATATGCAATAAAATCCATCCACTATAATGTTCCTGGTCTTCGAAGTTAGTGGTTCTCAAACTAGGCTCCAAGGAACCTCAGAAGTCCTTGACTCGAAGCTGAAAAATTTAAAAAAATATATATTTTATTTTTTACAAATAAATGTGCACATTTTGTTTATTGCTAATGCATTAAACACATTTTATGTTATATACAAGAGTAGTACAGTTAATTTCTATGACAAAGATCTTAAATGTTTAAGTTGAAATGTTCAAATAGTAGATCATTCCTGAAAAATGTTCTCCCCAGTAGGCGGCCCCTGGATTCAAAACTTTGAGAACCCTAACCTAAGAAATAACATCTAAATATCTAAGCACCCCCCGCGACCCTGAATAGGACAAAACCCTTTTTTTGTTTTGTTTATTTATTTTTTTGTTGTTGTGAGCTATCCAATCTTCTATTTGTGACCTGTGGGGGCAGTAATGCAATTTTGCTATGTCTAGCCTGCAAGAGCCTAAAGCAGGAGAAGAGGAGGAGTACATTTTAGTTATGGGCTGCGTCTGAATAGTCCCTCCTATCTCCTTTCCTATCTCCTTTCCTATCCAATGTTCCTTCACCCCCGGAAGTGTTTAAGTGGTGGCCATGATAAAGAGTGTCCGAGTTCTCTTTACGCTCAGGAAAAGAGGCTCAATGCTTCCTTTATAACCTCCTTTAGCCTAGGAAACACTGATGTATCCTTTACCAAAGGAGACCAGATAATGCTGACCCATAATTCCTTGCGGCGACAACATTTATAGGGACACGCACACCCGAGCGCTGACGAGTGTCGGCGATCATGCAAGTTACCAATGTAATAATGTCTTTAAATAAATCTAAAACTCAAATTTTATTATATGTAAGACATATGATCAGATTATAACTGACATAAAACAGACACTCTGTGGTTCAAGAAAAACAAATCAGAGACATTTTTAGCGACTTTATGTTTCATTCAACATAATTCATATTTCTGAGTGGAAGGTGAGTATGAGCAACCATTCTCAATGTGAGTTCTTTTAGTTTCACTTTTGTTCCTCGTAGCCTGGTAGCCTCTTTTCCTTTGATTTACATTCAAGTAGTATTTATTATTATTTATTTATTTAGTAGTTCTTTTTTGGAAATGTGTAGTTTTTTTCACCACAACAGACGTCACTAACCTTTGCGGCCGTCAGATTATTACGTCACTTATTTGAAGTGCGTCTGATTGTCAAAACAAACTTTCCTAACTGGAACGTTTGGAAAAGTGGATAGGAAAGGAGATAGGAGGGACTATTTGGAGGCAGCCCAGGTTTCAATTTGTGGAAGAAGTTCATTTATTTATTCATTTTTTATTTATTTTTATTTTTTTACTTGTCTGCACATGCTGTCAAAGGTCAGCACTACAAGAAGTGCAATCATTATGAGACAGCAATGCATGTTTTGTTATTGCAATAAAATAAATTGATTTGTTTTATTGCTTAATTGTGACCATCACCAGCCCTCCCTAAGGAAGGGTAAGAAATATTTTATTATAGGGAGGATATAAAAAGGGAGAGCAGTGTTACACCTAAGTGGAGGGGAAGTTTATTAACAGTTAAAAGAACATGGCTATGTAGTTGTGTACACTCTGTATTGACAGAGTAGAACTTTGATTTGTTTTGTACATAATATTGTTTGCACTTGAAAAAAAAGAAAGAAATACTTATTTTATTTGAACTTTTATGCATTTTAGTTTCAGTTTCAATTTGTGGAAGAAGTTTATTGAAAGCTTACAACATGCCTGTATAGAGTTATAATAAAACATGCATGTGCAACTTAGTTAAATAAAAGTCTGTTGGTCTCGTCATATATTTTGTCATTGTAGTTTTCTTAAAATCTTGTCTCGTCACGAGTGTATCGTCACACCCCTAGTAGTGATTATATGAAGGGTGATTCTGACATGATGAGAACATGATATGCAAATACTGATTGAATTCTCTAAAATGGTGATGCCCACTTATAAAGTGACATTTTGTGTAATTGAAGCTTTAAGTTGATATCAATGACTCCAAATGCCTATATTACACAAATAGCTAACAATGTTTTATTATTCAGCATTAGACCTATTACAGTATCTAAAGTGCAATCATGAGATGGGTTGTAACTTGTGAATGTAACCACCACAAAAACTTTATTAACCCCTTAATGCAACCATCCTAACTTCATCCAATTAAGCAGCTCAGCGTCCTTTTAGGCATGCTCTGAAATTAATTTCCCTTCATAACAAATCTATTATTAGGAACAAATACTCACTTAACTAATATCCCACTAATTAATACGTTATATAATACAGAGAGAGATTATTCCTCACCTTACATGTCACCCCATCACACATTGTGACATCTAAAATCATACTGTGGAACACCCTATTGGTGCTATTGAACAGTGACATTGTTTAGTATTTCAGTTCATGCACTTAATTATGGGAAGTGCTCTTTTGGCAGTTTCCATGGTTGTTAAATTTCAATAGACTCGTTAAAAAAAGAACGATTTTATTGGACCTCCATTTAATTTATATTCAAGTAACCATTTAAATACATTGTGTGTTCTGTGTAAAGGCATCTATATACTGTACTTTAATCATAAAAAATAAGAAAGATTGTATATTTATTTCATATTATTAGTTTTCTATTATATACTCATATACTTAAATATATAATTAGGGATGTCCCGATTTTTTTACTTCTGATACAATACCGATATTGCAGCCTTACGTATTGGTTGATACCGATATCGATCCGATGCGATATCAGCACGAATCATGCATACTTTTATTACTTATTTTGTAGTGTGTTAGAAAAGGCTTAAACAGAGTACAATAGTCAGCAACGGTAGGTATGAGAAAAACTGACCCATTTATTATGAACCAATTGGTTTAACCTTCAACATAATATCTACAGGTAGGAGGGGGCCCTAATAATCAGGCCCCCTCCTACCTCACAGATCTGCCCCACCCCTACACTCCCTCCCGCAGCCTCCGCTCCTCTGATGCAAACCTCCTCACTGTCCCCAGGACCCAGCACAGAACCTGGGGGGACAGAGCTTTCTCTGTAGCTGCCCCCACCATATGGAATTTCCTACCAAGCCGCATCCGCAACTGCACTGACCTCCAATCCTTCAAATCACTACTCAAAACTCACCTGTTTCACTCAGCTTTTATTGTTTAAACCACCCACCCACTCACTTCTTTTCTCTATGTCATATTCACTTCTATTAATGCTCTTGTTGTTTTTAATGCTGTAAAGTGTCTTTGAGTGTCTGGAAAAGCGCTTTTAAATAAAATGTATTATTATTATTATTACAGTATTCTACAATTAAATAAATATAATATATATTGGAGATTTTAGATGCAGTCTGTTATAATCCACCCCTATATATAATAATAAGAATAATAATATATTTTACTTTTTATTACATTTTTGTTTTTATTTTTATTTCATTTTATTTATTTTGCCATGTCTTTCAGAACCAACCCCAGAGAGGGACAAAAGTCCTGACCCTGGGAGAGAATCAGTGAGCCCAGTCCCTGACATGGATGGGAAGAGACTGCGGCTGTCACTGCGATCTCCTGTCCTCGGTCCTCTCAACAAGCCCACTGTGCCTGTACGGGTGAGAAGCAAAACAAGTTGTTACTCTACAACTGATGCACTCACTGCCAACATTAAATGACTCTTTCCTTACAGAACACTGAAAAGTCCAAAGACTGGTATAAAACCATGTTTAAACAGATACACAGATTACCTGGTAAGTGATAGTGTTTGTCCTGTGTGGGACTGATGTTTTGATGTCGCTTGTTGTTGCTGTTTTGTGTGTTTTTGTGTCACATCGCTCTCACTCACATGTGTCTCTCCATCACTGTGCTCAGACTCTATTGAGGAAAACCCTTACCGCCCCACCTACATTTTCCCTGAGAACTATGACATTCAGATGAGATCCAAAGGTATCTGACAGCAGTGACTTACCTCTTGCCAACTTTACTAATCAGCAGTTATATTAATGTATAGTAATAATAACAATATATTAATATCCTCTCGGCTTTAGCTGTGCTCAACTATCGACACCATGAATTCCTAAATTGAATCCAACCCCCTGTAACTTTCCATCAAACATTTTACAACCTATATTCGTTACTTTGAAAGTCATGTTTTGTGCTATATCTTGCTACTATCACCCTGTCAGCATCGGCACACTTGTTATAACATTTGTTGCTCAAAAATGTCTATCTAGAATTGCAAAAATAAAGCTGAATCTCTTATTTTAGAAGTTTGCCTCAATTTCCCACCATTATATTTCAATGTTTCTATAACCAGTAGATAAGCTCAAAGATGTCATTTCTGATGTAGTCACCAAAAAACAGGTCACAAAAAAAATATTGTGTATATTACATAATACAAAGTTAATGATTAGTGCAGTTGGCTGTTTCAGGCCACTGTGACCACACTTGTATTGCTTTAAAGCTGCAGTTTGTAAGTTTTAATTTTGTTTTAGTTTGTAAAAAAAAATCATCTCATTATATTGTATTGTATATTGTAATCTAAAGTGTTCTAAGTGGACATTGAATCTTTGCTCCTTCTCCTGGCTCTATAAATGAGCTTTAGAAATACAGGAGCGTGACGCTGGACTTCAGCCAATCAGAGATCTTTCCACCAACAGGGCGATCCCATGAGCTGTTTTAAGCATTACTATTGGCTGCTCGAGCTGCTCGTCAAAACTCCATGCGCGTTCTCGAGCTGAGAGTAGGGACAGTCCCATGGCTCTATATTTCAGCTGAAGTCTCTAATGCGTAGGGGTATGCCAAAATATCGATATGATATATCGCGAGGTTTCATCTTGCGATACGTTATTGATTCACTGTCACAAAATATTGATTTTTTTTTAATTCATTTTTTTTTTTTAAATGCAACATACAAAACATGATGAAAACAATAATAATAATATATATATATATATATATATATATATCCATGATACACAGAGGTAATGCAGTACAATGAGACAATAGGTGAGGAGTGGATATTTACAAATTTACAGTATGTGTGTGAAATGGATTCAGGGCGGTAGATAAATTCTGAATTTCTTCAGTGACACAGATATCGTGATGTATCATGGATGAAAATTTCAGTGATATATCAGTTATTGCTGTAGCGTATCGTTATTGTGGGGGAAAATATCACGATTCATCATATTGCGAGGTACCTGGCGATACCCAGCTCTACTAATGCGGTTTTTGGCACAGCGGTTACATGGCAAATCAAGAGGAAAAAGGAAGACAGAGGTGGAGAAGCAACAGAATAAAGGCACAAACATGTTCAGGAGGAACGCTGTCCGCAGAGAGAGTGAGAACAGATGGGATAAATAGCTTAATAATAAATAATAATGATCTATGGAGGAAAGAACAGACCCAATTCATCTGCAGTGTGGATGGAGTCTGTCTGCTCTGATCAGCTGAGATTGGCTGCTGCTCAGCTGCTGCTGTGACTCTGAGCCTCTTATTGTCCTCACAGCAGTGAATGATACGTGCTTTCAAGTCTCTAAAACATCAGAAAACTCCCCAATAGCACAAGATAAAGTTCCTACATTTGTTACTAGTCTCTATAGAGAAAACAGTCACAAAGAGTTCCACAGTGTGCGCATGCACGCAGAGTTTTGTTTAGTAGGGGAGGGGGGAATGTGGGGCGCCTCACGATTCTACAAACCCCAGCTTTAACTCTGTGTGGTCCTGCTGTTTTGACTTGGTCTCTATTAAAACCTCATTTTCCAAAGCAATATGGACCAATATTTTATACCCCACCTCACCCAGCCATAGTGTCCTCCTCGTGTCTAAAGCTCTATTCACTTCTGAAGTGGTGTTTAAAGTTTATTCTGGACTTTTGGACCCCGCGACCCTGAAAAAAAAGCGTGACCTGAAAAGAAGCGGCTCAGAAAATAGGGACTGAACTTTTGGAATCACTTGTTGGTCATTTGATTTCAAGATAGCACCCGACCATGCTTCTCTCTTTGGTCATCGCTCCCATACAACGTATAACACTGGTATCAGACATGGTAATTGTTGTCACAGTTGAGTAAGTAAATGTATTTTTTCAAGAAAAAAAAGACATTATTGTTCTAGGCTCAAAAAAAAAATTAAATTCATGTGACTAACTGTCCTTGAGCAAGACTGTGTGTGTAAAAAGTGCTAAATAAATAGATCCTATTTAGGGGGTACATTGATTTTAGAGACAGCCAGCGGTGAATTTCAGTCCAAAACACAAACTTGGTAAATGTGGGTTATACATCCCTTAAAAACATTTTTGACCTCTAAATTACTAAAATAACGTTTTAAACACAATTTTTACCTATGCTGACATCTGCAAAAATAGACGCTACATTTTGAGCATTTTGAAGACAAGAGTGTTACGTATAATAACACATACAATAACCCCTTCATTTAAAAACCTTTTAATTTCTCACTAAACCATACACTGATACTCCCTTACCTGCTAACAGGGTTTACTCATAAGTCTCGCATATCAGTCCTTGTTTCAGGCCATCCCACACACACTGTGTTGGTACAGTGTGTTTCATTTGAGGAGACATGTTTTGAATGTTACAACTGAAACAATGTTTTTTGTTACTTTTTCAAAAAACCTTGAATGGTTGTACAGAAAACCGTGTTTGGAATATTTTCCTTGATCTTGTCTGTGTGATCTTTTCTGTGAAGATACTGTCTAACTTTCTTGAGTAGTGCATCTTTTTAAACATATCCATCTCGCTGCTGATAAGTGCCAAAACAAATCTTCCAACAGTGCATTATCAGCATATGGCTTTCTTTCATTGGGTGATAGTAGTTACCCATAATGGCCACTAGGTAGTGCTATAGTCCAACCCTAAATGGATCTCTTCTCTCTCTGCTTATATGTAGCTACACATTAGCTAGTGTGTTTTCAGATTTTGTGATGCAGGAACCATTGAGTGTAACAGGTTTTGGTTTCTGGGTTTAGTTTTGTAATCGTTCTGCTTTATCTTTTCATTAATTCATATTCCATACTGACTTATCACTTTCGGTACATATTCAGGCCACAAAGACAGGCTACAAATTCCATCATCTTTATCAAAGGTGGTTTTTGTTACTGGGTGTTTAGATGTTAACTCAAAGCTAAAAACAAGTCCCCAAGCTTGGCCATGTGTGTATATGAGGTTAAACGTAGACGGACAGAAAATGTACTTTCTATAGATCAATGACAATGTTGCAGTTGGGCCTTGTGTTCTGCTGCACATTACTCAGTCACAGCCTTGACTTCCATCGATGTTTGGATCTTTTCTTAGCTCACTAATGCCTCCCCCAAAGTGCTTTGATTTCTCACTCTTCGCTCATGTTTGATGAAGATGAAATGTTTGACCTAATGGAATCTTTACGACTTGGGGATGAAACTGGAAAACTGTGTTTTTAGTGACTTTTAAATAATTTAACCTTGTGTTGTATTGATTCATGTGAAATCACATTCTCAGGTAATGGCCCTGTCCCCTTTGGTTACTTGGAAGAGGGTGAGTGTTGGTGTTCAATATAAAAAAAAAAACACACATTTTTTTTGGGCAATTTCCCGTTGTTGTTATCAATTTTTACAGCTCTATAAATGTAATCTGATATACTACTGCATTTGTATATGATTCTACCAAAGCCTACTTATAGTTTTCCCTTGATTGTTTTTAACCAGATAAGCTAGTCCCACGCTCAAAAAGTGACAATGTGGTTGATTCACGAGGCCGGTCGATACCTGTGCCAACACGGTCCTCGTCCCTTAAAAGTACGACCAAAAGGTCAGTGAAAGTTCACTATATCCAAACAACAGCTTAGTCCTCTTATCAGCTGCAATACACAGTATATACAGCACCAGTCAGGATAGTTTACTCAGTAGCTTTAGGTTGTAAACTATAGGACGTGAAAATGATATCTATTCTCTTCATTGTTCCCATTTATTCTAATCTAGCCATGATCCATATGTAATCATCCATGTTAGTAACATAGGATGATCTGTGCTCAGATGAATTTTAGATAACTGATAGATGAGGGCAGGTACTCTACTGAACTGACCTCCCTGGTTCTTCTGTGGTTAACATTAACTGAAACATGAAACACATGCTCCTCATGCTCACTGCAGATTTGAATGATTCACTTTTTGTTTAGCTTGAGTCCTTGGCCTCTATTCAGAAATGCTTGCAGGAAATTCTGCCCCCTGTTTTTATCTCTTGGTGAAATGTAATTTACCTGATTAGATTAGTCATTTAGCCCAGCTGTGAGTTGGATCTTCTTCTCAGATCATCATCAGAAGGGAAGAAGACGACAGGAAGGGGCCCTGATGGAATAATAAGGACAGACATCACGTTTACATTTCGAGGGGGGGAAACATTTTAGCCTATGCTGGTTGCTATGGAGACTGGATAAGGATTGGCTCTTCTGAACCCCACACCCACACCCTGCTTTTTCATAGGAATGAGTGGGAGCCCCCTGACAAAAAGGTAGACACCAGGAAGTACCGCGCCGAGCCCAAGAGCATCTTCGAGTACGAGCCAGGAAAATCATCCGTGCTGAAGCTGGAGAGAACGGTACGTTGGCCACCTGCCATCCATCTCTCTCTCTCTCTCTCTCTTTCTGTGTGTGTGTGTTCATGCTGCGTGAGACGTCTGCACTCTACCATCATCCAACCTTCCGCCACCACCATCACCTCTGCATCCAAGCTGCAGCCTGACTAACAGCTTAGGAGGCGATGTATGTGTAAGCCGCCACATTCCTAACGGGTGTCGTGTTGCGGTGACAGACAATTCTGCTTGGGAGCAAGTAGGGGAGTATCAATTTCAAGGATACTGTTGTCCTCTTGTCTTGTAAGAGGTTGTGAGAGGCTCTGACCATTCATCGTGTTGTATCCTTGTGTAGCTTCTTCCTCCATATTAATTCTAAATGTGAGCAGCTCAAGCTGTGACAGCGTTTCGTAAATGAGTCATTTATATTCAGCGTCCTTGAGGGTTGCATTTTTTCTTCCATGTTATGGAAACGTGCCACATTCTCGGCTGTTAATGTATATTTAGTTGATTATATAACTACTGTGTGTCTGATGCACTGTAACATGGAGCCAGAAAGCATCAAGACTGAGATCCAGCTTGATTTAGCAGCCAGTGCAGGAGTTGGAGGTTACTTCAGTTCATACATACTGCTGTAATCAACTGGGGTCCTGTTCATGTGTCTGTGTGTCCTAGTTACTGCATTAGTCAATATGTCTGTTTGCTTTACCATGTGGTCATTGGTGTAAATACAAGTAGGTGTAAATATCTTCTTGGAAAAACCATGGTTTGATAAACTAAAATAATAAACCACCTAAAGTTCTGCCACAATATTATGAACAGTAGCTTTCATTAGGTTTTTCCATAACAATCTGTGACCTTGTCTGTATTCTGAAGCAGTATTTCCTTTTCCAACAGTTTGAGCTGCATAAGCCAATATGTTAGGCTTTCCACACATACATTAATGAATGTCCATTGGTAGTCCATGACTCTCTTAACATTCCTTACTTTATTTGACAAATACTGCAGCTCAGCACATCCTCAACCCCCAATACATTGGAGACTTTTCATTTTATACTTAATAAAAATGTTAACGCAACACTTTTGTTTTTGCTCCCATTTTTCATGAGCTGAACTCAAAAGATCTAAAACATTTTCTATAAACACAAAAGACCTACTTCTCACAAAAAGTGTTCACAAATGTGTCTAAATCTGTGTTAGTAAGCACTTCTTTTTTGCAGAGACAATCCATCTCACGTCATGGGGGGGGGCATATCAAGATGCTGATTAGACAGCATGACTATTGCACAGGTGTGCCTTAGGCTAGCCACAATAAAATACCACTCTTAAATGTGCAGTTTTGCTTTATTGGGGGGGTCGGTGGGTGGTGGGGGGGGGGGGTTAGAAAACCAGTCAGAATCTGGTGTGACAACCATTTGCGTCACGCAGTGCAGTTCAGTTTTATCACACAGCACAATGCCAAAGATGTAGCAAGTTCTGAGGGAGCGTACAATTGGCATGCTGACTGCACGAATGTCCATCAGAGCTGTTGCCTGTGAATTGAATGTTAATTTCTCTACCATAAGCGTCTCCAAAGGCGTTTCAGAGATTTTAGCAGTTCATCCAACCGGCCTGGTTTGCATAACTAGAACATTTCTGCACAAACTGTCAGAAACTGTCTCAGGGAAGCTCAACTGCATGCTCGTTGTCCTCATGGGGGTCTCGACCTGACTGCAGTTTGTTGTCGTAACCGACTTGAGTGGACAAATGCCCACATTTGATGGTGTCTGGCACGTTGGAGAGGTGTTCTCTTCACGGATTAATCCCCAGTTTTCACTGTTCAGGGCAGATTACAGACAGCGTGTGTGGCATTGTGTGGGTGAGCGGTTTGCTGATGTCAACGTTGTTGATGGAGTGGCCCATAGTTGCTGTAGGGTTATGGTATGGGACGGTGTATGTTATGGACAACGACCACAGATGCATTTTATTGATGGCATTTTGAGTGCACAGAGACATCGTGACGAGATCCCGAGGCACATTGTTGTGCGATTCATCCGCGACCATCACCTCATGTTGCAACATGATAATACACGGCCCCATGTTGTAAGGATCTGTACACAACTCCTGGAAGCTGGAAACATCCCACTTCTTGAATTGCCAGCATAATCACCTGACATGTCACCCACTGAGCATGTTTGGGATGCTCTGGATCGGCGTATATGACAGCGTGTTACAGTTCCTGCCAATATCCAGCAACTTCACACAGCCATTGAAGAGGAGTGGACGAACATTCCATAGGCCACAATCAACAACCTGATCAACTCTATGCCAAGAAGATGTGTTGCACTGTGTGAGGCAACACATCACTCCCCCAAAGCAAAACTTATTGTGGCCAACCTAAGACACACCTGTGCAATAATCATGCTGACTAATCAGCATCTTGATATGCCACACTTGTTACTGTGAGATGGGATGGATTATCTCTGAAAGGAAGTGCTCACTAACACCCATTTAGACACATTTGTGAACAATATTTGAGAGAAAAGGGTATTTTGCGTAAAAAGAAAATGTTTTAGATCTTTGAGTTCAGCTCATGAAAAATGGGACCAAAAACAAAAGTGTTGCGTTTATATTTTTGTTCAGTATATATTTAGTTGTTTATTGCTGAGCTTTAGTGATTGAAATACTCATTCATGCATTCATTGTCTAGTTGTCTACTCCTTTTTCAGGGTTGCAAGGTTGATTGAAATACTAATACAGGATAAAACAGCAAAAGTTAGAGTTTAGGTAATGTGCAGTGATGTTTTCAAAAGTTTAGAAATGATTTTGTTGCTGGACACACAGTAGTCTATTAGCTTACATAAATATGTTATATGTATATAAATATGATCCTTTTATAAGATAAAATGGCACAGAGAAATGCATATAGAATATCAACTGTATTACCAAAATATCCAATGAATTCATAGGCAGGCCTGAAAAAAGTCCACCTTACAGTTACATAGTAATGGAGTGTACACTATGTGCTGTCTGAACTGTCTTCTCTTTGTCTCTCTCCTCCTCTTCTTGTTGCCATGCCCCCCCCAATAGACTCAGGATGTAGGTCCAGAAGATGTAGATATAGAGAATGAGCCTTGGTATAAGTTCTTTTCAGAGATGGAGTTTGACAAAGCGGTAAGTGGTTGCTGTCCTCAATTCGACAGCATTTATTGCATGTTTTAACATCCATTTCCATACCGTCTAATCAAACTGTGTCCCGTGTAAAGAGCATGTGTGGCTAAACATGTTGTCTTGTTTATTTTCTGCTTGTTTTTACTCATATTCAAGTTTTCTTTAAGTTCCTGCAAACTTTCAAAATGTGTCTTATTTGGTGATTATTGTCACATCACTTGAGTAGTGACTATTTAAGCTTGTTTTAAAAGAAAAAAAGAAAGGCAATTTTGCCCCCAGTTGTATTTGCCATGGTCAGCTGAGGTCTATTTTGGTGCTCTGTGAAACGATTGTCAGCAGTAGATTTTGTTTCTTTAATGCTGAGTGAGCAAAATCAGCTCAAGTGTGAATAAAAGGTCTCTTCACTTATTTTTAGCCCTTGGAGTTAGTATTTATTTATTTTATTTTTTATGTTTTTATTGAATGTTTTTCCTTTAAAATTATTCTGCTCTTATTAACGCACACGTGCCTTTGACAAATTAGCAATAAAGACAGTTTGTGCTGTTTGTCACTGTCCTCTTTGGATCTCTTGCCAACAGGCAGCAGCATTGTCCCTCTGTGCTGTTAACACAACACGTTCTTTTGTTCATTCTGACATTTCCTGCCAACTAGGATGTCAGAAGGCCTTGAGCGATTGATTCATCCAGAAGTCACTCCTCACTTGGATGAGGCTGCAGTCTACGCCAGCCTCCACTGAGGCTCCAACATAATCCCAGGCACTTGAGATCATAATTGTCCGTCTGGTATCTGGTGTATTTACCAGAATATCCAAATGCCATGTCCAGAGGGAGATCGGTGTCATGATAAATCCATACCTTGGGTCTTAGTTGGCACCAGACAAGCAGGGCACAGGCTGGCCCACAAACAGATGTTGATTCTCTACTGACGGATAATATGAAGTGGTACTGCTGGGAACACGACATTAGGTCGTGTCCTCGGAAACCGGCAGTGGGCTCCTGCTCGGTGTTAGTACACATGTAGAGGAGATTTAGCAGCATAGGTGGCCCACTTTGGTCTCACAACAGCCTTGGTGTTTGCCAACTGAGCCGGGCTTGATGACTGGCTCCTGTTTAATGTCAAAGTCGCTTCTAAAGCTGCACCTGGTATGTGCAGTATTTGACCTTAAGGCTTAGCCAGACACACTGGCTCATTGGAGGCTGATTGACATATCAGTGTTTACTTACCGGAAGAGACAGATGACTTCAAGCAAAAACAGTCTGCAGCTCTAAGGGTCAAGTGCAGGGTTCGATTCTCCTAATTCTCAGCACTTTTAAAGAGTTAAAGAAATCTGTACAGGTGACCCCGAATTAAATGTGTACAATGTTTCTTAATATTGGACTGTTGGATGGTTTCTTTAATCCACTTGTTCTTTCACATCGTTCTTGTGGCTTTCCGAGAAGAGCTCTATTTGGAAACAAAAACTCAAACTTATGAAGAATTTTTGTATTCTACTTGAATTGGATACTTTGTAAGGATGACCCTGGGATGAATTTTCATTACGTGCCTTCTTATTCATCCATACAAGCTCTGAAAACTCATCCGATGACGGCTAAGATCAAACACCAGCTCATCGATATACATACTTTGCTGGAACTGAAATTCCATACATATTTACAGTCAGGAAGCTTCGTCCGGCCTCCGCTACCGACAGAGTGACTCCATCTGTCGAGCTCACGCTGACATGAGGGGCTGCTGCCACAGCGTCTCAGTGCTCAGTTACACCGTTACCACATGACTTATTCTAAAGGAGGCTACTTTGTAATCCTGCCAGCTCATTGTGCTGTCATATTTAACCTCAGTTATACACTTAACCTTTACCTTTAAGTATTTAGCAAAGAGGAGATGAGTCGATAACAGGCCCCCCCACACAGCGTGAGCTGTTTTGTTTTCATGAGAACATATCAACAGAAATATGGTCTTGGAAAGAATGAGATTGATGTTACCATGACCCACTCATGATCGCTATTTTGGAAATGAAAGCTCTGAGGACACCTGTTAGGAAACATGCTCACGAAATGCTGCAGAAACACTGTCATCAGTGTCTCACAGGCTGACTCATGGAGGTCTCTGTGTGTGTCTATAAACATGTCTGGATGCAAACTATCTGGCACTTTTTTCCTCTGATGTAACCCTCAAAGCATCTCTTTCATGACCTGCATCATTTATAATGTAATCATGTTATATGAACTGTAATTAGCATTATATGTGATTGAATATGGTCAGTTCCAGCCTTTTATATCAGGAAAGGTTCAGAGAAAGTGACACTAATCAGGCATCTTGTGGCTAACTAGATTAGGATTCCATTCCTTTTCCACAGATAAGCCATCCATGCTCATTTCCTGTTTATTTTCCACTGATGCTGTGTGGAAGCCCTATTACACATGGGTGTCAGAGGACTCTCATCTTTTCATTTCCCCTTGGACAATACAGTAGCACTGTAAGACATTATCAGAGAATAAAGTGCCACAAATATTTCAATGACACTAATGTCTTCTCTTGAGCTGACATGGAACATTCAGCCTTATAAATAGATCGGACTATAGACCTGCCTGGTCCCATGTTGTGCTCTTATAAAGCTTGACTCTTATACCAAGAAGTTATTAATGATAGTTCTGCCCTGGCAACTAAGTGCAAAAGTATGTTGTGGCGAACAAGCTGTGCGGAATGTCCCCGGTGTGGGAAGCGGACGCCGGGCCGTGCCGTGGGGAAGTGGACGTGGTATTAGCAGCAGGGCCGCGCTGGCTGGGACGGGGATTGTGCAATCGTATTTGCAAACACTTGTGCTCTTATTCATAGTGCTGCTGTCGCGGCTGTTATTTTTGCTCGCTGTGACGTTCGAGAAGAGGAAAGCAACAGAAACAGTGGGCTAAATTTAGTTGTTACTAAACCATTGAAAGTGCTGGTGCAGGTTCTGCCATATTGAATGAACGACCTCCACCTTTTGTTTTGGAAAATAAACTCACATTTACTTTTTCCTATTACATCTTTAAACATTCATTTATTTTCTCACTGTGCTCACATTGAATTCCTTTAAGGTTTTACCTTAGTTCTCTTGTCTTTATCCTTTATTACATGGTATCTAATGTGTCCCTCTGTTATTCCCGTGTTACTAAACATTTGTATTTGACACTGTGTTAGGGGGAGTATTGAGTGTGTGTATGAGTGTGTGTAATTTGGCCTCCTTCCACCAGCAGCTGCTTAATTGTCCACACGGTAATGAGAGTGACTCAAAACCAGACAAAAGAGATGGCTTCACTGGGAGACAGCAGCTGATTGGCTGAGCCTGTGACAGCCCCCTCGCAGCATGGGCTCCCCCTGACCGATGCACGCCCACCCTCTCTCCCTCCCTTCTCTCCCCACCACTCTCTTTACCGCCTCTTGTTTTCTCCAACTTACACACAGGCCAAAACACACACATCCAACCTCTATGCCAAGCCCAGTGCAGAGAAGCTCCGAATGCTCCACACAGAAACCCAGAGCAGCGAGTGAAGCTCGCAGAGCAAAGAGAAGAGAGAATCCTGCCATTGCTAATGTTCCTGTCTCTGTTCTAGCTGGAAGAGACCATCCTGTGGATCTATCAATGACTTCTTTGTTTGGTTTGTTGCAGAGTGCCCCCTCTTTCAGCCCCTTGGAAACAGCCTCCGACCTGCAGCAGTAGTAAGTCCATTTCTGTCGTTCCGTATTCAAAGCCATGTTCTTTGCATCCTGCCTCATCCATTTCAAGCAGGGATGATTATTCCTTATGAGGATGAATGTCAATGAGACGTTTGTGCTGCCCGCCTACAACAGTGGGGACTCCTGCTTCATCAAGTGATCCTGTTATTTTGGCGGAAAGCTTCCAGAACAACTTGTGCTCTGTCTATATTTCATTTAGGAGGGTTTGGTGGTTGACGTGTGCTGTAGAGTTTCTGTGTGGGGCTCTTTAATCACAAAAAGCAGGATGTCACTGAGGAAAAGGGTCGTGGCTCAGCTGCAGCATGTCTTCCAGTCCGTTATTTGCTTACAGAGCTTTAACCAGCTACTGGGTTAGAAGGAAGATAATAGATCCTGTTATCATCATAAAAGAGCTTTACAGTGATTGATTAAGAGAATGTATTCCTACATTTATCAGGAATTTATGATGTGGAATTGAATATAAACTAAACGCTCCTGTTTTTTTTTTTTTTGCTGAGAACTTTCCATCTGCTACAGTCATTAGAGTCGCCTCGTCCAAGTCACTGAACAGAGAGTCTTTTATCCAACTTTTTAACTCAATAATTTTAGTGCTGCTTTGTGAGAAAAAAGGCATTTACAGATGCATGTGTTTTAAATGAAAATCTTCACTGGCAATCTGAAAACCCTTAAAACCACATGTTCAACAAACGTCTATTTATTTGTTGATTTCTTCTTCTTCTTTTTGTTCATTTTTCAACTGGAGACCATTTGACAAACTCGTGAATGTTTGTTCTGAAATCCAAACCCCCGATTCGTTGCAGGAGATGAATAGTGTATTTAGTGTAGTGCAGTGGGACTTCAGGCAGTCCTGTCACTGTGTGGGCTTGGTTGTTATCCCCTTAGAAGTAGACTGCTAAAATAGCAGCCAGATATTGTTGATATGTGTGTCGGATTAATGAATAGGTTTTTATGACCTCACAACGGGAGGCCTTGCTTGTGATGCAGTCATACATACTTAGTAACTCTTTGAAAGTGCTCCCAGCCACTGTAGATAATAGATCAACTTTGCACTTATCAACACCAAGCACTGCTGCTGGTTCTCACAGTGCTGGCATTCAGCGCCACAGAATTTTCCCTACAGGTTATTTTAAATGTCGCTCTGTTCTGTGGAGCATTTATGTGAATTCCTGTAGATAACCTGAAGCTGACATTAAATGGATTGTTGTGGCTGTAGTGTGTGTTAAACTTTGTAGCAGTGGAGATGTTAAAAACATTTTCTCTCTTGAAATGTGGATGAAAAACAGTGTTTATTGTGTCGTGTAGGTGTTAGCTGAGCTGCTGTCACTTTAAATGGCCAATTTTGTTTTCTATGCATTGAGGAGTGGCGTGAGAAACATATGACCGCACGTAAAAGAGCTTAAACCTGAGAGTCTTGCAGGTGCAGGGGCTGATGCACCATGAGGGAATATTTATAGTAACCTAGACAGGTTGTTGGCCTCCTAGGAGCGTGAAGATGTCTGCAGTAGCCACAGTCTTCTCCTAACATCCAAATTCTATCTCTTTCCATCCCATGTTAAAGAGTCTGGTCTCCACAGACAGGAAATATCTTGAGACGTGCTAAATAGGAACCACATGACAGCTCGTTACCCAATTAGTCAGATGCTGTTTAAACATGTAACACGTCCCTTTAAAATGAATCTGACTCTGTCTGCATTCTTGTGCACTCTTTATTAAGCTCCTCGAGTAAGTCTGGACACAGCGACGTGGAGAAGGACAGGGGAACACCCACGAGTGAGCCTGTAGCTCCAGAATGCGACCGCCATGTTTACAAGAGTATCCTAGAAGGCGGCGACATTCCCCTACAAGGTCTACGAGCTCTTAACAAGCGTCAAGGAAGCTCCTCCTCTTCTAAAGGTGAGATAGCAGCCGTTGCACATGTGTGATCATAAATCTGCAGGCGAGTGTATGTGGATGTTGATAGTAGCCTATAGGAGCTGTTTAAATATCCCCCCCTGCTGAGGTAGAACCAATGATGTGCGTAAACTGGTGGAACACATTGTCAGGCAGGATCACATGTGCTTTTGTTTACTTTTGTTAATATTCACTTTGTTCTATGCACCCAAACCTCACAGCTTTGGCCAATCACCTCACAGCATTTGGTCACCCTCACCAAACCTACAGCGTTTGATTTATTATTGATGCCATTGGTGTCTCCATCAAACATGCACTCGCCATCTGTTTCGGAAAGCTCACAACGCGGGTGAGGAAGTCGTAGGCTAACCTTGAGGGGTTTTTGTTTCACACCCTCCACCCCCCCCCACCCCCTTGCTCCAGTTATGAGTAAACAGTCACTAGGCAGACTTAGTGCAAGACTCCAGAATGTTCCACCCACAAGGAGCAAAGGGCCAGAGCGAGGGATAGACAAGGTGGTCCAAAGGAGTGATAAACACAGTTCTGCTCCTCAACAGCCCTTCCAGACGAAGCTGAGATAAAGAGGAGGGACACAGAGGGTGGACAGGCATGAGGAAGTCAGCTGTCAGTGTGAGGTCAGGGCCTGGAATGCTTGCGCACATGGCCGTGGGTGGAGAGCAGATGTAAGGAAAAGAAAGGAAGGGACAGCGTGACCCAACACATGACATTACATTATTACAAGGAAGACACAGAGCAGACATTGCAGAGCTCAAGTTAGAAAAAAATAATATTTGTTCCCAGTAGCAATTTGGGAGCACAGATATAGGAAGATGAACAGATTTTTTTTTTAAATTTGTATTCTGCTGAAAGTGTTAAAGATGAGTTAGAATCTTGGGTCAGATGATTAGCACGTTGCGTCATGCGTTTCCTGCCACAGGCACCGCTTTGATCAATTATAGTTAAAGTCTCAGAAAGCCAAAGTTTCTGTGATGTGGTTCTGTATATTGTGCTTAAAAAGTAATCATCCTCAATAGTCTTTGAGCTACTAAGCCTTCTTTTGGCTCAATAGTATTTACTGTCTCTGATTTCCTGATGAATAAAAATGTGACAGATCAGTTACTCATGCTGCAGACAGGGCTCACAGCATATGAAAGTGTTTCCCAGAACCATCTGCAGTGCTGTCAAAGGCGAGCCACAAGCGCAGGCATGGCAGAAGGATTTGTCAGTGGGTTTTTTTTTACACTTACGTATGCGCACCATGCAGGTTGACTCAGGATACGTTTTTTTATTTACAGTCGAGTAGGGGAGCAGCGTATTACCAGCAGCGCCAGTAGCCATTCATCATTGCGGTCGTTTAAATGCTATAAGTGGACAAGCTGTGTGTCAGAGAGAGGAAACTGAGAGAGACACAGACAGGATTTAAATCTCTATTATTTATCATTATTTTTTTCAATGTTTACAAAGTCAGTTTAGATTTCTAATAACCCCCAACATATCATAACATTTCACAGCATTTTGCTGCTTTAATGCTTTGTGTTTCACTTGTTCTGTGGCCGAGAGGGTTGCAGTCACAAGAATCTGTTTCCCAACATAAATCCTCACCACTCTGTTATTGTGACAGACATTTATTACTTGATACACTGTGAATCAAGTCTGCTCTCACCTCTCACCTACTTTCTGAGAGAACTTGCCCGGAAAAGAAAGATGTCGACCGTGTTCATGTGTATGTGTGTTAACCTGTGATCGTTGTAATCTAATATGTTGTTTATTCTGTTGTCCTGCATGCTTACCAGTGGATTATAAAGGTGGGAATGGCTATATTATTTCACCCTGCTCCTCACTAAATAGTCGCTCAGTTGTTGCCAGTCATGAAATAAGTAATCAATGTAAGAGTAAGAAGCCACTATCTGCTGCAAAAGCCTGCATACCCCAAATCCTCCCCTCTAAGTTCAAACCACTGCTGCTGCCACCTAGTGGAACCAGTGAGGAGAGCAGGACAACAGGCACCCAGCACCCAAAGGCCCACAGCTGTGGAGATCTGTACACACCACATTGTGACACGGATAATGCAGAGAAGAGCGAGTGCCTTGATGATCTTGGCAATGTTTGCCCTGCCATCCGGAGGAGTGCTGTGGATTTTTCCAGCCTGTACAGAACCATGCACAACATCCAGCGACCCAGCTCCGTCGGCTGCAGCCCCCACGGCAGCGTCCGTAGCCTGGCCTCCCTTTTCGAGAAGGCAAAGTCTGAGAGGAATGGGAGGTTGGAAGCAGACGATGAGGGCGGTATTCCCAGGGACTCTGTGTTGTCAAGGGTGAATGAGTTTGAAATTATTATCCAACGTTCCAACTCTGCTCCCAGCCGATCCTCCTCGCTTCCCACCTTGCACTCCAGCCCCAACCACAGTCCTAGCCACAGGTCCGCCCTGCACATGCCTTCTGCAGTGTCAGCAGAGTCTCTGTTGGTGACCAATTCTGTACAAACTCTCATCAGCTCCAAAGTAGAAGTAGGAATCCCTAACTCTCAGGGAGACGCCTTGTCCCCGGACACTGTAACTGTGGAAAAAGCTGCTTGCTCCTCTGAGGATGGACAGAACACCAGGACTGAGTCTCCCTGTAACACAGAGGAAGAAGTGGAGCAGATCTTCAGCAAAGGTTCTCCTAAACCTGACCCCCAAAGTGCCACTGAGATGAGTCCTTCTGCACATGTGACGCTGTCCCCTCAACAACACCGCCACTTCCACCAACACCTCCTGCACCACTTGAACCATCAGCTTCTTCCCAAGCCCAGCAAGTGCAAAGGGTCCTGTCCAGCCTCCTACACTCGCTTCACCACCATCCTGAGACATGAGAGGCAGCAGGCCAATAGCCAACAGGAGAAGGCACAGCCTTTAGAGAAGAAGACCATGCTTCCTGGGAACCTCCTCCTGATGGGTCCTGCTCCTTTTAGGCTACGCAAAAACCCAAAGTCCAATCAGACCCGTAGGAGCCTTTTAGCCACCAAAGTGACAGCAGACATGACCAAGCCCTCCCGTCTGTCCTCTGAGATCAGACCTCTGATCCCTCAGCGACTGTCCTCCTTTGAAGTCCTAGACAAGCTGACTACTGAGGAGGAAGACGACACTGAGAATCTGAGTAATGGCCAGGGTTTGGACGCCAACGGGAACGTACTGCAGCCGCTGGCAGCTTACCGCAGAGGTGGCTATCTCCATCCCTTCACCACTGTCACTCTCCTTCTGTGGTCACTCACCTCGACTCTACTTTCACTGCGTGTTCCTTCTCCTCCTCCAAAGCAACTTTGTCACCTCCCATCTGTAGTCAGTGTCAAAGTGCCTGGAGATCCTCCATTTCATTCTATGTGTGCCGTCTCTCATTTCACTGTGAATTTATATGAACCCACACATTCACCCAGACACCTCAGGGACTGTAGGCAGACAGGTCAGGGTTTTTGGTTACGTATCAGTTCACAGACATCAGATTTGAGTTGTATGCATGTATGCTAGAGGCTGCTTCAACAGATTCTTTATTTTACTATCACAATGTTGGTGGCAGTGACTTTGGGTGATGAAAAAATCTGCAAATTAACATCCGCATTACAAGATGATCCAGATGATCTTATGAAACTAATTGAAACTAGTTGAAATTATGATTGTTTTTGGCCACGTGTGCTGTTACATTGCTATGGTGATTTTTCCAAATACCTTTGATTGACTTAAATTTGAAGGGAAGGAGATTGTATTGAAATTGCAGGACAGAGATAAAAATGATGTATAGATACACACAGCGGGGGATTGATCACATAGTTGTTCAAATGAAATATTTTACAAACAAACAAAAGCACCAGACCCAGATTTAGCTTCTCGTTAGGTTTGGATCATGTGTTTGGTGAGCCACCTTGTGGTGGGTTCAATAGTCTTTGACATGTCAAAACATTAATGATTAATGTGAAATCAGGTTGAATGATGATCCTGTGTTGCCTCACTATAGCAATTCACCACGAATGCCACACTTTAAAATCTTTGCATCATTGGGTACCAGTGAGATGCCAATGGGAGAAATACTGCAACACTGCAGATTCTGTGAGATCTATAAAGACATGTGCTTTGCATATGACTTTAAATTTGATGATTTGTAGAACTCTAACACAGAAAATATTCATATAATTATAAACAGTTTAACATTACATTGCATATGTGTTCTCAAACTGATGTCTTATCCTTTTGTTTTTGGAATTCTTCCTTTTCTGGATGTTTCCTGCTTTGAATTGAGGTTACTGACAGAGGAAACACAAAGCTAAACATTAGCAGATGGTGATGAGATTTATTTAGAGGCAAAGACTGAGAGAGTGTTGAGACAAAGGGAGTCATTTAAGTTACCTAAAGGTCAGAATTGTTTTGAAATTTGGTTGGCCGATGAACATTAGTACAACCATGATGTCATGTTTGTTGGTTTGTTTGTTTTTGCCTGACGGACGCGTGCTTATCTTTTTCCGTTTGTTTCTTCATATCCATGATTATGGGTCATTGTGTATTCATGCCTGTCTGCATGCAGGATGCGGTTTGCCTTTTGTTATGAGTGTGTGTTTGTTTGTGATACAGCAATGATGGTGGTAAATAAAAGCATGCACAGAAATTTTTATTTGTAGTCTAAATAGTTTGGTTTTTTGGCTTCTAAGTATTTGGTTTACTTTATTGGTTTAACATCATGTTGTTGGCAAAAATGCTTCACGGCTGTATTACTTTTGTTTCAGACAACTCTCCAGCTCATGGAGAAAACTCAGATGATGTACGGAAACGTCATGGAGACAAAGAGGTAAATCCTCTTTAAGTTGAGCTTATAGTTGACTTGTTTTATGAATATTAAAGTAAAGAAAACAGTGCTTTGGCTGGCTCAGAGGCATGAAAACAAAAGTGCAGCAGAGAGCCATATCTACAGGAGACCAACTTTTCCATCTGGTTTCCTGACAGAAAATCTTGGAGGAGCAGCGACGGCTGAAGCGGGAACAGGAAGAGGCTGACACAGCGTCCAGACGACATACAAGCGTTGTCCCAACACACCACCAGTTCATCACCAACGAACGCTTTGGGGATCTGCTCAACATCACAGATAACACAGAGAAAAGGAAATCAGGCATAGAGGTAAAAAAGTGGAAAGAAAACAGCACATGCTTTCACAGTGTGTGTCCATTTGTGTGTGTGTGTGTGTGTGCGTGCCAGGCTGTGTTGGTGTTGGGCTGGTAATGTGTGATATGCTTGTCAGCAGATCCGTGTAAAAACAAATGGTGCTCACCCACATGTCACAAATTCAAAGGTCAAGCACTATAACTGCAGATGCAATCTTTTTTTATTTAGAATTCTAATAGTTTCAATACACAATAACTACATTTACATCATTTGTTCAATCTTTTTCATCTTTGTCAACACATGAGCTGCAGAGTGTTTAAGTACGGAATATTTTTAGTCTTTCATTTAGGGTTAGAAGTATCAGGTGCCACCGTTAGTCCGGTATGCACGCTCTCGTAGCAGCACAGGCAACGATTTAAAACCCAACAGCTGTTAAATTTGCATCATCCAAACATTTATTATTTTATATTAATCCATATTATACTACAACTACTTTTCTGGTTGTGTGTGTAAATGAGAGCTGTATGTAGAAGTCACCTGATGTCCTCAGCACAATGTATTCCTTTATAATTCTCCGATCATCTTGTCAGACTGACTGACTTTATTTTCACAGAAAACTCCAGCCATGGCTCGCTTTGACTTCAGAGCTGAATCCTTGAAGTAAGTGGAGAAAAGTGAAGTTTGTACGTAGTTTAGCTGAAGATAAAAATAATCAAAAGTGTGACTGTAATAAAAATGAAACAAACTCTAATATGCATTGTTTTTTGGTCAACATATTCTGTTTGATTTATAACCTTGAATAGTACAGTAATTGTACCTGTATTCGTTAATAATCTTTCCTTTTAGTTAATGAGTCATAAACAGTGTTGGGAGTAACTAGTTATTTTTGTAATATATTATATTAATAGTTAAATGCATATTTAATTAAAGGGCGTATTTGCTTTGTTTTCTCACTGTTTACAATTATTTGAGGAACAAAAGATGATCATCATAGTTAAATATAACTTATGGGGAACAAAAAAGAGCTTTTTGCTCCTGAAACAGCAGAAGTATTTGAAACAAAACTTTGACCGATGTTATTCAAACACTATCAGTGTGATATAATTAGTGTTCTGGACCAAAAGTAACTCAAAGTAGTGTAACTCAGTTACATTTTAAAAAACAGTAATATTGTAATACGAATATATTACATTTTTATTCCAGTAACTAGTAATATAAATATATTACAAGTTTAGAGTGACTTACCCAACACTGGTCACAAAGGTTCTCATTTTAAGGCCACTAATATATCTGCAATGTGTCTTTTCAGGGAATTACCATTTCAAAAGGGAGACATTGTGTACATCATTCGACAAGTTGATCAAAACTGGTACGAGGGCGAACATCACGGACGAGTGGGAATATTCCCCCGTAGCTATGTGGAGGTATGTGGGTTCTGTCTGCTGTAATTGATCAATAACAACCGTTCGGTGTCATCCATGAACAGATGACCACACACACACGCACTGCTGCTAAATGGTTATTGATCTCAACACTGGCGACTGTTTTCATTATGTGCACTATGAGGTTAGTCATTTGTCCTCTCCCACAGCTTCTTCCTCCGACAGAAAAAGCACAGCCGAAGAAGAGCGCTCCGGTGCAAGTACTGGAGTACGGGGAGGCTGTCGCACGCTTCAACTTCACAGGAGACACAGTGGTGGAAATGTCCTTCAGAAAGGTCAGTGGAGCAATCGGTGGTCATTGCAGAGAAAAGTGCTGCAGATACAATTTATTTACTGATTGTTTGAATCAGGCCAACTAGCCCCAGTAAGTAGGATCTGTAAAACCATTTTGTACCACTAGAGGGTGTAAAGAGACACATTGGAGACTAAAACAAACAGGTGAACACACTTTTAATGAGCATTCGACAGCTAACGTCACCTTCTTACGAACGTCCGAGTGGGAACGTTATTAGTATACAGATCTATATGAATTAATAGCTAATTAATTAATTAGCAGAATTAATCATGACGATCTTTGAATAGGATGGCCTCACATGCAATTCCAACATTACTGTTCTTGTTGTTGTTTGGTTTTTTTAAATATTGAAACATAGACATGCAAAAACACAACATTACACATATTTTTTATATTTAAAGAAACATTACACATACAAACACATCTTCATTTTATTGACATAAATAAATAAATAGTATAAGTTAACAGACCTTGTTTAGATAGGAAAATTATTTATTATTAAATTATTTATATCATACTTTAAGGTTTTGAAAATGAATATTTGAACTGCTGAGGATCATTAGATGAGTTCCATCTGTTCCTTATTACTCGTATTATTAGTATATTTTCTTGACAAAGTAACAGGCACACTGTGGGGTTTTTGTTTCTCGTTGTTTCAGACAACATGTCATTCTAATAGCGACTCCTTATATTTTTTATTCCTGTGGATGTGCAGGGAGAGAGGATCACACTGATACGCAGAGTTGATGAGAACTGGTATGAAGGCAAAATCGCAGGCACGAACCGCCAAGGCATCTTCCCCGTCACCTACGTAGAAGTGCACAAACGACCCCGCATCAAAAACGGGGTGGAGTACTCTGATCCCCCAGTGAGCCAGTCCCCACAGCGCAGCACCAACGCATCCCCTCAGGTACATATTACAACCAATCACAGGTAGTTCTTATGCTTTCATGTCCACATTGTTTCTTTCTACCTCTAAATGTGGGATTTTCTCTTTAATTTAATCACTTTTTATGAGACACGCACACATAGTTTGTTGTGTTACTTTTGATCTTTTCCTCATCTTTCATCCTTTTTTTCTTTGTCCTCTGCCTTTTTCTCCTCCATCGATCACGTTGTGCTAAAAGCTGTACCGTAACCGTCTGACCACCTCACCCCTCCCTCTGCCCCGCTCCCCCCGCCGCTCTGTGTCCCCTGAGGTCCATGCCATTTCCTCTGAGTGGATCTCCCTCACTGTGGGAGGTGGGAGTCCCCCTGCTGCCCCCACCCCTCCTCTGCCACCGTTGCCCACCGTGTCCTACCGCTGGGGCGAGTACCTGCCCCCGCCGTACTCCGCCAGCCCCATCCCTCCCATCAGCGGCAGCCCATACTGCATCTCACCTATGGCCTCCCCAGCTGCCTCCCCCCTGCCCCCGCCTTATCCACCCAGACCCAGCTCCACCACCCCCTTCGTCACGTTCACCCCACCTCAGGGGCAGGACTTTCTCCTCTCTCCTCCCTCTCCTCGGATGTCTCGCAGCATGAGCCCGTGCGGGGGGCCGGTGCTGGAGGGCTGGCTGAGTGTGGAGAAAGATTTGACAGAGGGTGAAGGTCCAGAGGGGGACCGAGGCCCCGCAGCCTCTAACAGCAGACACAATAGCCCTGCAGAGGTATCTTCAGCATGGTGTGTGGTGTTGCATTCAGGCTCACTCTGGATTGCAGAGCTCCACTTAACAGAACAATGACACCAATTTCTGAGTGGAACTAACAAACGACATCGCAGGTCTTAGAGGGATTGTCACGTTTAGTAAAAGCAGAATTATCAAACTGGTCACATTGAATGTTCACTCCTGCAAGTCTGCATGCTGGTGTGTGTGTGTGTGTGTGTGTGTGTGTGTGCGTGCTACTAATACAGATGTTTGTGTGTTTATAAAGATAAAGAAAACCTTTATTAGTCCCACAAAGGGGAAATGTGCAGTGTTTCAGCAGCAGGAGATAAATAAAACAGGGTAATATCTAGGGGTGAGTATTGCCAAGGATGTTGCAATACGATACGTATCACGATACTTGGGTCACGATACGATATTATCAGGATATTGCGATACATTGTGATATTCTACCCAGTTCATATCAAAATTGAACGTAGAGATGAAAAATCAAGTTGCTATATATGTTCATCAGAAGATTTTGTTCATTCATAAGACAACTATGTGTTTAGAAACATCCTATTTATTATTATTATTATATCTACAGCGCCATCTACCGCAGTGGAGGAGCGGAAGTGGCACAATTTTCAAGGTTTTTATGTAGGAACAGGAGCTGGTCAACATGCCCAGTAGTTAGGCTGCTCCGCTGAGAAGTGACAATGTCTCCAGCAGTAGAAAAAAACACACGTCCACAAAAATGTGAAAAATACAATAAAAAAATATTGATTAAATATCAGAAAACTGAATAAAAAAGAATATTTTTTTTCATCAATTTTTTTTTTTTAAATCAATTTAAAATCGGCACCCAAAAAATTGCGATATATCGTGAAATCAATTTTTTTTCACACCCCTAGTGATAACATTACACAGTACAGAGAGAAAGAGGGAAGACAATGCTGCAAGAAAAGACATTGCTCAATAAAAACAGAATATACACATATGTGACTAAAAATGTATTTTTTATTTTATGTATGAAGTTTGTGGTTTCCTATCTTTAATAGATGAGATATTGTGCTGGTACAGGCCGGATTCCTCAAAGATTAAGCACGCGTGACGTCTGCATGTTGTTGTGCCGAGGTGTGACTCCTCAAATGCCACTGGAGGGTGGAAGTTTATTTAGGACAGTGACATATTTATTAGTGAGTATTAATAGGGGTTTCACGTGTTGGCTCCAGTTTCAAAAACTGCTGCGAGGTTGAAATTTTTCCTCACAAGAGAACACAACCTGTCTGTAACCGAAGTGTGATGGTTTTTACAGCAGGTCAACATTCGGTGTCATCTCCAAAGAAAAGCCATCATTTTGAAATGTGTTTGATGACGTGTCTGTTTTTATGTTGAAGTTTGTGAAGAATGAAGCTGACCATCACGGACGAGGTTCCAGGAGCCCTGTGATGCTGTTCGACATCCAGGAGAACAACAATGTTAACTCATTCACGGTAAGGTCACACAATGCTTGTACTGCACTTCTATATGTAAGATCGTTCATCATTGGAATCCTCTCAATACTTCTTGAAACGTTTCACTCTCTGAAAATCTTTTGACTCCCACTAACTTTGACTTCAATATTGCTTCATGTGAGATTTTAAAAACATATATTGTCCTTTAGTTGTTCAATGTTTAAGATCAGAGTCTTAAACCCAACCTGAAGAACAACATCAAGACAATTTGTTATTAAGACATGGAAGCCACCAGTTGAACCAACTGTCCAAGCTAGGGAGAATTCTGGAAGAATCCTTTCAGGACTGCTTGTAGGAATGAATGTAGACGAGAATAGGAATGGTTATGAATATTTCAAAGAGGAAACCTTTACGTTTCTGGCATATTTTAAGTATACTTGTTTCAAGTCGTTTCCTCATGTTCATACGTTGGCATCACAGCTTTTCACAATAAAATATCAATTCTCCAGCCACTTTATCCAGTACACCTGTTCATCTGCTCATTGATGCAAACAGAGGATTCAAAGACTAGAAAAATGGATACAAATAGAACAGCGTGACTGGTACGACATCATGAAAAGGCAACAATAACCAAAGCATGCACTGTTGCATTGGTCGTATACTGAAGGTGATTTGCTAAATTAGCAGAGAATCACACCATCTAAGGACAATTTGAACAGAGTGCGTGTACCCTTCGTTTTTTGGTGATTCCATTTTAAAACCAAATCAAAATGACAAATAAACTGTGGTTATTTTGTTTTACTGATTTAAAACCAAAACAGAAATACAGAAAAACTAAAAACCAGATAAGCAGCGTTTTTCTTTTTTTTTTTTACTTGTTCTGTTTGTGTGATATTTTGATATTTACGGGAAAATTAGTGCGTGAACTGAAGTCTGCTGCACCTCGTTTCCCTCCCCAGGTCCTGGACCAGGTCTCCTCACATGATAGGACTGCTTATTTCAGCAGTTTTCTGGTCCTGCTCATGTTTTCATTCAGTCTGTGGATGTTTTAGCTCGTAAAAAGCTGCTCACATTTATGCTTCAACTGTGAGGCTGGTGTGATGAACAATAGATGTTAGAACTTCTACCATTTGGCACTTTTGCAAAAACAATTACAGCTTTTTTGAGGGCAGTAAAATTATTATTTTGCACATGATAAATACCGCTAACAGCAGCCGTCAACACACACGGAAGTTCATCACAACAAACGAGGATCGCCAGTAGATTCATTACACCACCTCTGGTTCCACATATGTGCATGTTTTACGTCCATTTTTTGGTTTTGATTTATTTATGTATCAATAACATTTCAATTCACCAGTAATGTGACTTATGCATTGCTTTTTTTTATGTCCGGACCGGGAGCAAAAGTCCTCCCAATCACCAGATTATTTGGATACTATTTGGACCGTAACACTGTTCGTTAAAGTTGGAAGATATTCACAAATTTGGACTTCCAGCATCAATAACTATTTAACGAAACATCATCGACACACAAAATACGCCTCTGCCATCAGTGTGAGGTGGACAACATATGATACAAGATCATTCTTTATGAAACGCAGCAGTCGGTCTGCGTGTCCCCTGTGTGTGGTGAGATTAAAACATGAGAACTCTAGTCCTAGTTTCCCCGTAAATATCCAAATATCACACAAACAGAAAAACGCGGCTTGTTTGGTTTTTGGTTTTTCCGTTTTCCTGTTTCTTGTTTTCAATTAATAAAACAAAGAAACAGTCTGTTTTTTCTATTTTTAAAATTGGTTTTGAAACAAAAAAACCAAAGAACAAAAGGATTAAACAGGCTTCTTAAAACTGGATTATTGATAACATTTTCTGCTCTGTATTTGCCCATCATGATGCACCAATCATCTTAAGCAGTTCATTTTAACACCATGTGTGTTCACTGGTCTCCAACAGCTGCCTTTAGTCACCTGATTTGAATTACTTACTATATGTAAGGTGTTAGGACTTATGCTAATTCTCTTTTGTGACACACTCCAGTTTTCCTCCCACCCTGCACGTTTCCCACTGACAGAATGTAAATGTAAACTAATATTTGGTGTTTCCTGTCCACATGCTTCCACTCTGGTGTTTTCATGCCTCTCCTCCTGGATTTCACCAACATCTCGTCTACTCTTCCCCCCTCCCCGGCCTTTTAACGGATCACTTCCTTTTCTGCTTTACTACTTAATGGACCTTCCTTCCTTCTTCGCCCCTCCTTTCCTAACACTTCCCCCTCGGTGGTCTTCACCTCCTGTGGGACCCTCGTGGGCTCGCTGTCTGTCTTTCTATGACGACCTCACCTATTCCCATTATTAGGAGGCCGTGTGTAATGAGATCTTGAATATAGCTGAGACCTCAGTGAGGTACTGCAGCACCATGTCCCACCACCATCATGACTCTGTCCATAGACTGCACCCCCACCCCAGTAAACAATCTTTCATCATTTCCCAGCAACCCCATTCCCACAGCAGCAGCCCAGAGCCACGACGTCTCAACTGTGGAATGTGAGTGTGATTTATTTCACTCATTTTCTGCCTTTTGTTAAACCCAGATTCCGCTCATTTCACCTGGTTTGAATCATTCCTTTCCTGCTTGTAGTTTCCAGGCTCTGTACAGCTACGTGCCGCAGAACGAGGACGAGCTGGAGCTCCAAGAGGGGGATCTCGTCAGCGTCATGGAGAAATGCGATGACGGCTGGTTTGTCGGTATGTGCCTCAGGGCCTCGGGATGAATTCCTCAGACGTGCAGTCACTCACGCTGTGTCACAATAATCCATTTAGGGTTTCGCCAAATTTACAGCAAAGGATTGCAATACACATGCTCAGTGAAGTAGAGCCATTGTTACTGTCACATCCTCTCATATTAGGTTTCTAAAGAGTGACAGCGGAGGATTGAATGAAATGTACACACTGCACTGGCCTTGTACCGGATTCAAAAGAGAACTTGAACATAGGGCTGGGCGATATGCCTGAAAAATGTATCACAATTCGAGCTGAGTAAAAATGATTTCACTGATTTCATTGAAATTTTCCAAAATTGTTTGTTTTTGATTCTAACCCCAGTAATATTGCGCTATAGTCTGGCATTAGCAAAGTCGTCAACTGCGTCTGCTCAGTGTGAGAGTGCAAACATGGCAGATGAAGCTCCGTTAGGTAAGCTGCCCACTTAAGTCAGAAGTTTGGAACCATCTTATTAATATCCAAATAAAGTTGAAAGATCAATACTGAATCGAAATTTGTGATCAAATCGATTCAGGAAAATTGGTCATGATACCCACCTCTAATCACGATATAAGTGTTTCATATCAATATTGATTATCAATATCGATATTGATAATTATTGATTTATTTTATTTTATATTTTTTTACCTATGAGGACCAGAAGAAAAAAGGCCACATTTAAATACTTTTATTTCAAATGTAATGTTTAACATTTAATAAGAGGTCAACAAAACTATAGAGAAAAACTAAAAAACCTCAAAAAATAAACTGTTCAATGCACAAATACAGACATTAAAGGAACATAGGGCAGGATTTGTGTAAAAATAAACATTAATTTTGAGTCTTTAATGCTAATGGGTGATGAAGTGCTCACAACCAAACAGAATCAGCCCACACATTTCTCGCTATTGCCTTGAACAGATTTTGTGTGATACATTTTGTACTGTTGTTCCGGGCACAAATTTCCCGCACAGTTCTGCAGATGTGACGTCAAATGACGCTAGTGGAATGTTTCAATGGTGCATTCCTTTAAAATTGTCCTCCTTTGCTCCATCCTTCCTCCACTGGGATCCTGCTTTCACTGTTAAAGCTGCATTCTTCAGGGCTACAACAGCTGTGGCTGCTGCAGCAGGAAAGGGAGAACGCTGCGCGCAAACGACACTCGATAGATAGATAGATAGATAGATAGATAGATAGATATTTTATTGATCCTGAAGGAAATTGTGCAACAGTCTGTTGCTCACATTCACATAAAAAGAGCAGGATCTACAGAATTAAGAAGTTAAAAACACATAAAAAACCAATAAATACATAACGGTCCAAGAGAAGTTAAAACACTGTAAGACAATGTTCAAGACATTTCCCTCTCTCCTATGTGACCAAACACGACAACCAGTTCTAAATATTTGTCCGAACCCGACCCGACCGGTGTCGTCGGGTCCCGTCGTGCTTTGGTTGGGTATCCATCGGTCAGGTATCCACCCTCTAGTATCTAACCAGCTGTGCTCCGGTCCTAAAGAATTGATACGCGCTCCCGTGGCAGCTTGGCTGATGACTGCATTAACACGAACCACTTCTAGATCCTGCCCGATGCTCCTTTAAATAATAGCTTAATCATTGTAAATAATAAATCAGTGCACACCTTAGGTAGAACTCACATCTCTGACATGAAGCAGGGTATGAAATTAAGAAAATATTTCGGGGGCAATTTTTGGCATTTATTACTTCATTTATAATGAAATTATTTCCTGAAAACAAAGCACATGAAAAGCAAAATTAACTGCAATAGTGCTTTATATAAACCACTGCTGCTGAATCTTGTTTATTTAATATCTGATAGTTAGTTACATATAGTTATGGATGATAAATATTACTCAGATTTCCTATAATTGAATTGGATCAAGCTGGATGATTTAATCATTTATCTACTGAGAGCATTACTAACAGTATATTTTGGTGTCTCTGCAGGGACGTCAAAGAGGACAAAACTATTTGGGACTTTCCCGGGGAATTACGTGAAGGAGGTGGAACTTTAAAGATGTCTACTTTGGCTTGAGACTCTGTGGCCCGTTGAGCTTGAGAAGTGGTTACTACCGAGCATGGCTGTTGGTTAGAATAGTCATCAAAGCCACGCAAATGTGTTTCTGATTGGGAGAATGGTTAAGCCTGAAGTGTGTCAACCTGCAGCAAGGAGAGGACGGAGAGCGCTCACTACACACACCTTCATCACATCACGACACAGATCTTCACCCGATGGAATCTCTGGAGGAATCTCCTCCCGGACAAGCTTTGTTTTAAATGTTTCTTTTCATTCTTTTGTCCTTGTGTTTTTACAATGCACCTTGGCCGAGAGGCTGTCAGCAGCTGAGTGTGCAGATCACACAGTGGATCTGATTGGCTGAGCTGGACTTTGGAGAAATCAGAATGTGTTTTTGTGTGATGTGATGGTTAAACCTGTTTTTCAGAGCCTGAGTTGTTATCAACTTTTTTTTTCCAATATTTAATGTAAAAAAACAAACATTGTCTGTCGCGCTGTGCATAAGTTCCCTAAATCAAATCTCAGATACCTTTGCACGAAAACCTAGAAAGCATCACCCCAGAAGCCTGCGAAGAATCACTTATGATGCTCCTGTTTTGCCCTTTTGTTGCAGTTTTGTAAACCATTTACAGATGCTTTGCACACTGGTCCACTTGTTTTCTGTCCTTTCAGAGGTTTTTTACCCTGACTGTGAACTGTCTTTGCGCGAGGTGAGCTTTCCTAATTTTCAGGGTACACCGACTATTTTGCATGTCTGAAGAAAGTAAAACTTTGTCTAAGTAGATTCTTTGCAAAGTATTTACATCCGATCATTTTCTATGGATTTTAAGGTAGCCGGAGACAAACATGACAGGCGTGGTAGCACTTAACTTGTCCTTAAGGAAGATCCATCTAACATGATGATAGCAGATGAATCAGCGATGACCGAACCAATGAGGTGTCTTAGAATAAGAGTTTTAAAGCATATTGAGATTTTAACCTCGCCCTTAATGCTATGAATGTCTACCTGCATGTATTAGCCTACAGAAGCCTTGTCATTAGAGCATGTACCGTATAGTCAAACAAAGACAGAATCCAATTGGAGCAAATCATCAGTTCATCATCTTTAAAAAAATACTAAACACACAGTTTTTCTTTGATTTTAAAAATCTTCCCAGTTAAAAGCTTTGATCTCTGCTATCAAAGCATCTGCAGCGTCTTCCTGTGCACACAAAGCGCTCCCATCTCCAAAACCATCAGATCCTGCAACCGAAACCCACTGAAAGATGGTGAAGTTTTGAATGCATTTTCTTATCTTATCTTGTTTTTTTGTTTTTTTTTTAAATTCCTTGCTGTCATCACTTTCTGCATTGTGCTCATCCGTCCCACCGGGTAGACCTCAGTGCTTGTTACGACTTGTTGGAGCTGCTTTTTGGTGGGATTTGTAAATACCAGCTGAGGTTTTAGTGACGAGACAATTTGAACATGATATCAGAATGTCTACCTGGTATAGTATGGCTTTGAATAACTGCCTGAATATACTAAATCTAACAACGGAAGGCCTAACACTCTAGTTCTGGATGTGTGTGTTTACAGTGTTTTTGCTCCTGACTGTGTACTTGTACTATGATGACATGTGTCAACTTTGTTTCAATGCCATACACGGTTTTCATGTGTCAGCTATAAAGTAAAACCATTGATAATCTTCAGTGTTTTAACCAGTTAGTACACTTGTGTCAAACTCAAGGCCAGGGGGCCAAATCCGGCCCTTTAGAGCATCCAATTTGGCCTGCAAGAGAAAGTGAAAATGACAGAAAACATAAATTATTGTGTAAATGACCAAATAATTCAGTTGTCCAGATATCTCAAATTCACAAACTCCACAATATTTTTCGGGGCTTGCATTTTTCCGCTGTTTAAATCACATGAATGCAGTCATTTTATTTGCCAATTGTGGAAATAACTCAATTTTTGCAATTTCTCAAACAATTCTAAAAAATTAATCCAAGTAAACAACATCAATATATTTTTTAAGTAAATTGAACTGATATTAAAAACTAGGGCACAATCATTTTAAAGTTGTTCTTTTTTCTTCCCACCTAAAATCTACAACCCACAACCTGGTCCATATTTGGCCCCTGAACTAAAATGAGTTTGACACACCTGAGTTCGTACAATCAGTCGATAGCTGGTTCTTGCCATGATTATTTTGCTAACTTCAACCAAGGATTTTGTCCTTGGCAAGATAAGACATGTAATATTAAGCACTGCGTTGTGAGTTATTGCCTGCACAGCACTGAGGATACGAGTATTTCACTGCAGGAGCATGTGTTTTTATCTCCGTCCACTGTTTGTTGCTTTGTTGATATTTTCTTTAATAAGGAAGCGAACAGAAAGAAGATTATTTTCCTTGGGAAACACAGTAAACACATTAGTCCCAAGTCAAACCACGGGTCGGTTGTTTTCTGTGCTCCGTGTTACAGCAGAGGATGCATGAATGTAATAAAATATATGAATGTGATGCAGACAGTGTAAGTAAAAATGTAGACTTTTCATCACGAATGATCACGGGAATGGTTGTAAATATGTAAAATAAAGAATAGACAGCGAGTAACGGGAGCATTAGATGGAGCTCGGTGTCGGTTTATTTGCCTGGAGGTCATTTGGCAAAAACACAGAGTGGAGTGTTACTGAGCACAGGAAGCCTGACGCATCCAAACATTACACTGCCATCTGTAAGCATCACATTGCCTTATGTTAGATGCTAAATTGTGCCTCATTTTCATTTGAAATCTTTCAGAGAGGGGAAGCATCAGTGAGGTGTAATCATGACATAATCAATGTTTTTGCATTAGTCCTGGTGCCTGTGATGGGAGCACAGTTACTAAGAATGTGTCTGTTACTGTATAAGTACCTAAACGTGACTCAATGCTTTAACGTTAACATTAAATAACCATGAAAATGGACGAGTGTGACACACACATCTGCAACAGGTTGGTTTGGTTTGCTTCATTTTGCAGTGCTGTTACATTGACAATAATGAAATAAAAGTACTATACACTGCTGTGACTTGGGTAATATGCAATATTTAATAAACCATCTAAACCACCTCGTGTGTGTGTGTGTGTTTTATTTTTTTCAGGTCATATTTGCAAAAAGCATTTCTTGGGATTGTGGGAAACCTCCAGCTTTAAAGCCTGATCCACCTTCCTCCTAACGTAACGCTAATAATCCATCATTGCACAACTCGTAGGAGCCTTTCACACCTTAACCGCATCAATAAACAGTTCATGTAAAACATTCAATAAGGAAACTCTTGGCATTAATCCTGTTATTTGGAGCGATTTGTGAATAAAACATGGAAATAACACATGCCTCATACTGGATAACCACTCTGTGTTGGCTCTGGGTTCATGTAAACACACTGTGCTTACTACATCTGCCATGGTAGTAAAGATGTGGTACACAGCACAGTTTGTCTGCTCCTCACCTAGTTTGAGGACTCCAAATATATGATATACATATATACTGTATATGTATTGTGTTAATATGTGTGCAGTGTTTTTTTTTTTACTAGTATATGTCGACTACATTTTTATAATAATACAATATAATAATAGACTATGACTAATTAAAAAAAATACATGTAAACAAAAACTATATCAAAATATATTGATATTTTTGTCAACTATAAATTCGTCACATGGGACGAAATCCAATCACAACTTTTTGCTCCATCAAATCTGTCTGTGTGTATTTAAAAACATTAATACCATCAGGTTAACAAATAGTAATTGAAACTTAAAAAAAAAATCAAAAATCAAGAATAAATGCGTAAACTTCTATCCTGTTAAAGTGTATATGTTATTACACTATAAGTAACAGATTTAGTTGACTGAAACTAGACTATTACTGAAATAGTCTAAATTTTGATTATAACGACATTGTATTTTAATTAAAAGACTAAAACTAAATCAAAATATGCTGTCAAAATGAACACTGATTTAAACACATTATACGTACATAAATTCAAATACATGAACACATATACATTTGCAACACATAAGGGTGATAAAAAAAATCGATTCGGAGATATATCGCGATATTTCACCTTGCAATTATCACAGCGATCAAAAAAAAAATGTCCAAATCAATTTATTTTCATCATGTTTTGTCTAATTGTGCAAACAGAATCAGAATCTGTTGTACAAGCACAAGTTTAACTTTTTAAAAAAGTGTAACCTGACAGTTTGATAAACATACCACTTGTTTTTTATATTTTGAAATACAATTAGTTACCATTTACTTGTTCTTGCAAGTTTAAAATAATTAAATATATTGTATTTCAAAATATTTTGTACTTTTAAAGGTGAAATTTGTAATTATTGATATTGCGATGTACAGTATGTTGTAATGTTTAGTATCGGATTATATGGGAACATATTGTATTGTGACACGCAAATCGTGATAATATTGTATTGTCAGATTCATGGCAATGCACACCCCTATCGACATATAGACATATACATATTTACACATCCCTGTACGTACTGTATATATACATACATACCTACAAAGCTAGTATAAGCATTCGCCTTTACATCTCTATATATATATATATATATATATATATATATATATATATATATATATATATATATATATGCATAACGAAAGGAATCTCTGTCTGTCTGTCTGTTTGTCTGTCTGTGTGTCTGTGGCTCAAATATTCAGGGACAGACAGAGCTGAGACTTTCAACATGGCTGCTGCTTGGTTCAATGGTGTGCAACGTCGGATTTGTTTGGACGCCCCACCCCCATGTCCTATGGGCGCGGACAATTTTAAGAACTGATGTTTACAGGTAGTCATGGTAACTCAGGATAAGTTAGAACAGCTCAACGTTGACTTTCTGTGAAGTGTCTTGTGATAACACGTGTGATGAATTGGCGCTATACAAATAATAATGTATTAAATAGTGAAGAAAAAATAAATAAAAAACAAGAATCAACAGAAGAAAGTTCATTTGTAGTTCTAAATCTTTCTCTTTCTCAGTAGGCTGCAGATGTATGCTAGCCTATATTACAGTGCTAAATATATACATACTTCTACACTAGTAGAATACAAACACACAGTCACACTGTACACTGTAGAAATTGTGTCTTTGTACCTCCTTGAACTGTTTAATGTTTGGACACTCCTTCAAAATAGATTATTATTATTTTTATTATTATTGTTATTATTAGAACTGATTCATTCATTATGCTGGTCACCTGAATAATGTCCAATGTGAGAATGGTGCTGACTGGACTTCAAAGCATAAACCTTGCATGCTAATAGAGAGCGACATGTCTCATTGAGAGAGTCTGGTCCGGTCCGACCTCTATGTGTTTCTTAAAGTTTCTGCACTGAGGTCCTGTGGCAGGAATTCAGGTTTTGGGAGCGGCACATTCCACATCCTGGGATTTAGGCCTACCATAAATGGTAAGCCAACACATAACACAGTGACGTAATGGGATACCATACCGACGTCCCTAAAACAAACTGTGGATTTCATCTGAGAGCAGACAAAAGGAAAGAGAGGCCACTCCATTCTGATTCCACACACTTATTGTCAATATGTCACAAAGTGACAGTGTGTGTGTGTGTGTGTGTGTGTTTTGTATACACTCATTTACAACCCCTTTTTTTATTTGCATGTTGTTTACATGATGCGTCTGAGCTCTCTCCTGCAGCAGAGCAACAGTGGTTATACACGTCAACAGTTTACTCTGATTTAGAACAGAATTATTGCACTTCCAGTGAGTTAGGGTCTGTTTTCCCCACTTACAGTATATTAGAAGAATACGTATTGTCTTCAGAGATGCAACTAGTAAAACTAAGTACTTATATATATATTATCTGCAAATACATTTGCCTTTATATTTGATAATCTCCAACATATTAGGGAGGATTTTGTTCAAAAATAATTATCTATTATTTATTCTATTGATGCTGCTTAATGTCAGTCGGTGGATAAACTATTTTGTGGACACATATACAGTATAGTGTCTGAAATAGGATATGAAATTACTCATTATGTTAAAAAGAAATTCATAAATGTTTACAAGTACCCTCTGCAACATGTTCAAGTAGCCCATAAGGTACACGTACCCCTGGTTGGGAACCACTGATGTAATAGTGATGTAGTTCCAATGATTATGAATATATTAAACACTAACTTCAAAATGTGTTGTGCACAATTTTAAATATATTACATTTCTGAGGAGTTGATTTTGACTTTTATACCAACTCTGAGAAATGTATGTTTATGAATCATTCTTTTGAAATGTGAAAAAATACCCAACTAGTCTTTTACTATGGTCTACTGTTGGTGGTCATTCATATACAGTACATTAATGTATATAAGCCCCTCCTTTGTCTCCCTGTTTTTGAGACTGTCAATCAAAGTGAATGCGGGACTGTGCACGGAAACAACGCCGCGCATCACAACAGCAAACAGGTAAATGGGATTTTGGCTCTTACCTGACCCATAGACATATATCAATGTGACCCGATGCAACCTTATTATGACCCGAGATGCGCGTGCAGAAAAGTAGAGGCGTGGCTTCTGGCAGATTGGCAGAGGCAGGGGGAGGAAGTGGAGCTGTTTAGGGCGGGACATCTGGCCTTGAGCATTTTGAGATTGTGGTTTTTCATTGCATTGTGCAATGGTGCCGTTTGCCTCAATGCACTAGAATGAGAGCGATCAGATAATTGCGTTCAAGTGCACAAACATGCATGTGTATGAGACCAATTGTGTACTTGCACATGCGGCAAATAGTCCTGTTTCCTCTCGGTAAAAAGGAATATCATTAATATTTGCATGGACCAGTACTTCTTACGAAGCAACCAGTCAAATCAGTTGATTATAGTACAGCGATGGGAACAAAACCACAGTTCGCAGAGCAGAGACTCCACCCAGCCTCAGAGAACTTCAAAGGAAGAGATCAAAAAGCAGACACTTCCTAAGGAGAAAAAGATCATAGGACACAGACCGAGTGTGAAGTGGCCTAAAGCTGCAGATAGGAGAGAGTGGGAAAGAGTTATGGGATGCAAGCTTAGGCTTGACCACCTTGTAGCTGGCCACCTTTGATGAGGGTGAGAAAAGTGTAAAAAATACCAAAACACCCCCTGATTCAAAGGAACACTACTGATGTGTCCTAAAATGTAACCCTTCCCAAATCTGAGACACAGCACCCACACCACTATCAAATGGTAAACCTCATGTGACTACCACCGTTTGGCACAAAGGACAGTTTAACATCATGTCCCGTGTTTAATGGTTCTTAGATAATAAGAAAAGAAAATAGTTTTAAAGAAACACAGAGTGACCACAGGCGGAGTTTGACATTCTTGCCGGGGGGAGGGGCAAAAGAAAATACAGAATTTAATATATAGACCATCTCGGGATTTGCGCTAACCATGATGTGTGTAGCATATATAAAATAATGCAAAAATGATTAGTGTAATTGATAATGTTGACAACAAAATTGTGCATCCACGCGCCATTTGATATTGTAAATTTATTTTTAAAATCAGGCCGGCAGTCGCTCTCTGTTTAATTTTTGCTGCAGTACCATATATGAACTGCTGGGTGCAGTGTCGCTTCACTATTTACATTGGAGTCTATTCTCCCATCTGGACTTAAGCCCTTTTTTGCACGCTTCTCTCCTATGCATATTCTCCAGTCCAGGCTGCTGACACGCCCACCAAGCGTAAGGTAGACCAAAAGCGCGTATTTGTGAATGAAGGCGGGCTGAAGGAAAGGAGGCGGTGATGTCATTTTTTTGGGCTGTCTAGAAATCACGAAACATGGAGTTTTCCCAACGCTTGTAAATGTCATTGAAATCCGTGAAAATGATAAAGTTCTTTTAATTTGAAACGTCTTCATTGATAAACAATGTAACATGTTGATTTGATCAGATTATTGTAGTGTGACTGAGTCACAGTTAAAACATATTTCCTTGATCATTTTCACCTTCATCATCACCTTCATCATCATCATCATCATTGCTGTAAAGCGTGACCGAGTTAGATGCGCTGGTGATATGAGGAAATAACTCGGCCTCAGAGCATCCTGCTTTAATACAGAGGGATGTTTGCAGTGAAACAGAACTATTGACTTCCATAATACACAGTTTTTAAATATAAATAGTTTAAAGCGACCTGAGCTGAGTCTCATTAAAATATGCGTGGGAACAGTTTCTGGTCCATCCTCATCTGCATATGACAGCTTGTTTCACTCTGTAGTGGATCAAACTGTGACTTTACATTGGACATAGTATGAAAATAGTTGAATCACTGTGACCAACGTGGACAGAAGTCTGCATCTGTCAGAGTTTTAATTAATCATGCAGCAGCAGCTGAGTAATCACAGCTGCTGCTGCACGACACACAAGTTCGTGTGGCTTAAAATGTAAGTAAGTCCATATTTCTAGTGCAATATAATGTTTCACCTTATCGGGGTGCTGCACTTATTCCAGGGTTCGAAGCTCGTAAGAGGTAAAAGACGCACACCGGAGAAAGCGCGTAAAGCCAGATTTGAATTGGAACCCCCACATTTCAGGGCTGCTCCACCCAGAGTGCGTAACTGGGATGAAGGCGCTGACTTAAGTGCGGGGGAAGAATAGCACACACCCAAAAACAGCGGCGCTGCGCTGCTTTTTGGACTTAAGCACATGCGAGAATAGCGCCCATTGTAAACAACAATTGTGCAACCTAAGAACAGTGCCAAAAATTACCTGTATTTTCTAAACAACAAATGAATTAATATATATTTTGTACAGTCACTGTGTGTTATGGCACTAAATATATATATATTATGTACATTATATTAAGTATTGTATTTTTTTTTTATTAATTTGGGAAAACTGTAATGAAAACTTTTGACCAATAGGGGGCAAAGCCTCCAAACTCCACGTATGAGGGTGACATGTACAAAATAAAAAAAACCATGCTAAAAATGGGCCAAAGAAGTAAAAATAAATATTTTAGAAATGTCAAACACTTATGTCTAGTTGATAATAATAATAATAATAATAATAATAATAATAATAATAATAATAATAATAATAATTATAATAATGCATTGGATTTTACATAGTGCTTTGCCTTGGGCAGATTGACAGAAGCGAGGCTGCCATAGTGCACCATCGGTTCCTACGACCACCACCAACACTCGGTCATGCACCACATTCATACTAGGCAATGTGGGTAAAGTGCCTTGCCCAAGAACACAACGACAATGACTTGGATAGAGAGGGATCAAACCACTTTTTTGGACCAAGGCAAAATCCCATGACCCACTGAAATTGCTTCTGCGGCCCAGTTTTGGGTTGCGACCCACAAGTTGAGAACTTCTGCTGTGGGTGATTTGAAGGAAGCTGGAGTGGAGGAGCAAAAGAAGACAAGCACAGGGAGAACATGCAAACTCCACACAGAAGGCCGGGGATTAAATCTAATTAAGTTGTGGCAGATAATATTTTAACTTTGCCCACTCAGAGTGAACTCTCTGTTGAACACACGATCTTCAGTCCGTGGCCGTGGCCCAGAGGGAGGAGGAGGAGGAGGAGGAGGAGGAGGAGGAGGGCGAGAGGGGGGTTGGTCCTCCCCCCGCTCTGCACGCGCTCACCTCGGAGCGAACGGTCCGCGCACATGTCAGAGGCAGCAGGAAGTGAAGCACCGAACCTGAGGCTCATAGCACCGTTGACTGCTCCTCTCCTCTCCTCCGACAGATCCACGGCATGCCTGTCCGGGTAGTGATGCAGGGTCCCGGGCCCTGGGGCTTCAGGCTGGTCGGAGGGAAGGACTTCGAGCAGCCGCTGGCTATCAGCAGGGTAAGAGAAGGTTTCTCTGCTAATCACTCATCATCAGCCACACCTGGCTCCAACTTTACCTCTTTACGGCTTCAAGTGGCCTCAAAGAAACACTGTTAATGTTCATGAAAGTTTGTTTAGTTACACTAACGCCCAAACCCGCTTTATTAATGTATGCACCAGTGTTTTTAAAGTTTTCTTTATTTATTTAAGGTGTTTTTGTGTTTCATGGAGATAATTGTGACTTAAATTATCCCTTTGTTTAATGGATTAAGACATGTATGTGCTGTTTTTGTATGATTATTTATTCATTTTTTAAATTATTGTTTTGCCTTTTGTAGCTGACTTCATATGTAACCCGTGTTTACATGTAATAGCTTAGACAAGTGGTGTTAAACATACGGCCTGCGGGCCACTGAGGGCCCGTTTGATAGCTCTGCAAGGGAAGAATTTACAGAAATCATTATCACTATCTACATCGCTATTACTACATGTTTTTTGGAAGACTCTCCTAGTACTAATAGGTATCCATATACTGGCATTTTATTCTTACGAAAGATGAGGTCACCAGTAGTCATGTGACAATTCCGTGCGGTTAGGGTTTGTTAGTTTGTAACGTAGTATAGGGTTTGTCGGTAACGTAGGTTAGGGTTAGTTCGTTTGTAACGTGGGTTAGTTAGTCTGTAACGTAGGTTAGGGTTAGTTAGTTTGTAACGTAGGTTAGGGTTGGTTAGTCTGTAACGTAGGTTAGGGTTAGTTAGTTTGTAACGTAGGTTAGGGTTAGTCTGTAACGTAGGTTAGGGTTGGTTAGTCTGTAACGTAGGTTAGGGTTAGTTAGTTTGTAACGTAGGTTAGGGTTAGTCTGTAACGTAGGTTAGGGTTAGTCTGTAACGTAGGTTAGGGTTGGTTAGTCTGTAACGTAGGTTAGGGTTAGTTAGTTTGTGACGTAGGTTAGGGTTAGTTAGTTTGTGACGTAGGTTAGGGTTAGTTAGTCTGTAACGTAGGTTTGGGTTGGTTAGTCTGTAACGTAGGTTAGGGTTGGTTAGTCTGTAACGTAGGTTAGGGTTGGTTAGTCTGTAACGTAAGTTAGGGTTGGTTAGTCTGTAACGTAAGTTAGGGTTGGTTAGTCTGTAACGTAAGTTAGGGTTGGTTAGTCTGTAACGTAGGTTAGGGTTAGTTAGTCTGTAACGTGGGTTAGTTAGTCTGTAGCATAGGTTAGGGTTAGTCTGTAACGTGGGTTAGTTAGTCTGTAACATGGGTTAGGGTTAGGGTTAGTTTGTCTGTAACGTACTTGACTTATTAATACAAACGGAAGTACAAGTGCGTAGCGTCTCATTAGCCAGTTTAGGTCACGTGATAATAATAATGTAAACCATTTGTTGAGCCAGAATGTTAGGCCATGTTGTCTTTTTGTTTTTTCCTACTAGTATTTATCATCACCACAATAATTGATACAGTAACCAAATATTATAATCACCAATTAAACCAGAACACTTCAATATGTGGCCACTCAATGCCATCTGGGTCAAATAAAATGACTACAGTCTCCTGGTATGGAGATTATAATCATGACAGATATGGAATATGGAGGAGGAGGAGATCCAACTATTTCATTTAAAGATGAAAATGTGTTGACAGTGTGTGGGACCTTCATGGATAGAGTGACTCTTTAACTTGAATGACTTAGACATTCCTAGCATGGATTCTTTTTCTGCTTTCTTGCTTGTATTATGCTATTGCAAGTTGTAAACACATTACTGCCCACAAGACCCATCTGAGTGTTTATTAGATAAAAGGATTAACTCTATTGTGTTTTTCTTTTCCTAATAATCTCCCCACTGCTTTCACTATGTTCATTCTCTGTATGCTGACTGTGTTATGGCTGACTCGAGCCAGTCCAGCTCCCCTCTGTGTATCTTTCCTGTTGTGGAGACGACCACTGCTCCTGTTGGACATGTTATTCCAGTCATTTCACTCCACTCCACCCATGGAAAAGCGATTAGGAATTCCTGGGCTGTGTGCTACTGTCTCCCTGTTTCAAGCTTCTATCTAGAAGGCTGTGCCTCCAGGCAGTGTTTTGTCTGGGTAGCGGACCTCCCTCCATGGGGCTTTGCTCGTGTTTTTGTGTAAATAAAGAAATGTGTTCAGAGGCCGTTGAAGGTCAGGCTTAAAAGAGAAGCACTGACCTGAATAGAACAGAGGTATGCCATCAAACTAAAGCTGTTAAAAACTGGACTGAATATTTTTGAATATTCAAAGAAATGAAGTTTTTTTTTTTTTCTTCTCTCTTTTGTAGGTCAATCCTGGGAGTAAAGCAGCCCAGGCAAACTTGTGCATCGGTGACATAATCATAGCCATTGACGGAGAATCAACAGAGACCATGACTCACTTGGAGGCTCAGAATAAGATCAAGGGCTGCGTGGAAGAAATGGTGCTTTCCATAGACAGGTAGGAGATCAGCCCTGACATGCAGCACACTGATCTGCATAGCCACAGGCCAGAAAAACTGAGCCAGGTGAGACGGCTCAGCCAACATCCAGGTGTTGGTCATGTTACATAGTGTGTGTGTGTGTTGTTTAGAAAGAGAGGAATCTGTCCATTGTTTCTGTGGTGTACTTTAGTTCTGCGTGTCACCGTCACGTCGCTGCGTTACATCATGACTTCCTGTTCGTGTGTGACCTGAAACTGGGTGTGACGTTGGATTGATTAGGTAGACAAATGTGTTTGTTCATGTTAGGAGTGTACGCTCAAAGCAGGAAGAGGTGTTCCAGAACACGCCTGCAGAGGCTTGTTGGATTCACATTCATAATGTTGTGTTAAAGTGTAGCAAACCAGGAAATTACAGCCTGAGAAAAGAGCCATTAGGACAGAGGTTTCCAACCCTTTTTCGGTCTTGACCCCATTTTGATATCACAAATGTCCGATGACCAGAGGTAAGAGTAACAGATTACAAGTACTCACGTTACTGTAATTGAGTAGCTTTTATGGGTACTTGTACTTTTGAGTATATTTCTAAATTAGTAATTGTACTTGTACTTAAGTACCTTTTTAAAGAAGTGAAGTAATTCATTACATTACTACACCCAACTGTTACTGAGTATATTATTATTTTTTGTTTCAAAATGATCAACGGACATTGTGAAACTACACAAAAATAAAGCTTAAACGTTATTCAAATGCATCATAGGCAACCAACCAGATTAAACATAATGCACGGTGCCAAAACAGCATTGAATGCTGGTTATTTTCTCAATTTTAGAGAATTAATGTATAGCCAAGAACATAAGAATTTTTTCCGCTGGAAATTCTACCAACGGCTTGTTCAGATTAGAGAGGTTAGTTCAAAACCACAATATATATTTAAATCAAATATCTAGTTAAATGGTGTCTGCTTTCCTTCACAACCTAACTGCTATTCACAAAGAGAGCTACGCAAGATCTGCGGCTGTCAATCATCGTCATATATGACGTCAAATCCTATTTTTTTTAACCTCAAGTAACTTATTTTAAAACAAAATGTAGGGTGATAATAACTAATGATCATAGCAGAGTTTAGGTTTAGAAAAAAAATTATGTGACGAGTATTTTAACTTTACAGTTTGACCCACATCCCATCTGTTATCATTGAGGAGGCGGAGAAGGTTGAAGTATAGGATACAATTATTTGATAATATTGTGTGTATTTGAAAATAAAAATAAAAATAGAATTTTAATCTATTTTAATCCATTTTTACCTGTTTTTTTTCAACCAATTACTAGACATTCCAGACGACCCCTTGTGTTTTTCACAAGGTTGAAAAACACTGCATTAGGGTGTGTTACATTTAAAGGATCTCTTTGTTCAGATGTTTTGTAGCAGTTTGTTCCTCTGCTCTTCAGGTCAGAGTCCAAACTGTGGTCGCCGCTGTCCTCTGAGGAAGGGAAGACGCACCCGTACAAGATGAATCTTGCTTCCGAGCCACAGGTGTGTCAACATGAAAGCTTTTCAAACAAAGTCCAGGCCAATGTCTCTTGACGGGTTTCCCACTCCCACGTAGCAGTCATTATTTTTTAAAAGTTAATTTGACAGCTTATGGGACTTTTTTTTTTCTTTGGTTCATGCAGCCAACGATGAAGTCATTGTTTACTTCCCAACAGGACGTTTCCTAGGAGACGGTAGTTTATCAGCCAAGCCCTGACGCAAGCCTCAGTTCCTGCCTGATGAGTGGAAAATTGAGGCCAAAGTTTGAATGAATGTAGGAAATGAACATCTCAGGCCTAGTGTGTGTGTGTGTGTGTGTGTGGATGCATTTCACATGTGTGCACGTTTTTAGCACTTGTATTAAATCCACATATGAGTTTTCTTTTCACTGTGTTCATGTGTTGTGCTCTTGCTGTCCACTCTAGTATTGTTAGCCGCTCGCTTTTTCCACACAGTCTTTGAGATGCTCTGCAATTTAAATTTCAGGCATGGAGCATGAGCTATATTTGGAGGCGATTTCCGTGTTCCCGCTGTGAAGCATGAGCCAAATTGGGTGGTATTTCCGTTCCCACTCTGACGGCATGCCACTGCTATGACGTGATTGCCTTTAAAACCTTGTGGCTGGTCAGGTGTAATTATGGCAGAATCCACAGGCGCACTTTGTCCCATTAAACTGTGGGGAACTGCGCTGAAGGAGAAACTGCATTTAAACAAGTTAGAGTTTTTTTTATTTAAAAAACATCCTATAAAACTTCTCAAGAATTTCAAGAACTTTTAAAGCAGCTGAAAACAAACATATTTTATCAATTAAAGACATAGTTTAGGCCTCATAGATCAATACATGAAAAAGCATTTGCGTGTAAAAAAAAAAAAAAAAAGATGTAAACTGTTGAAATTGCCACTCAAAAGTTTTTTTTCATCTCCACTGTGAACACTCTTATTGACCTTTTTGGAAAGGTTTCGCACATTGCATTGTGGGATGTGGAGTCCTGTAAACAGATGCATTGAAATGTTTTTCCTGCATTCATACAAGGAGAACAGTGATTCACTCAAACCATTTTTTGGTATTTGACGTGATATCGCCTCACTCCACGAGACATTCAATTCGGCTGGATTGGGATCTTTTCGTTTAATATCCGTTATTGTTTTGCTACAAATTCATTCCGCAAAAACACAAGAAATTACAATAACAATGAAGTAAAAACACTTCTATGCGTCCTATGGGGACCCCACATTCCACAATGCAATGCTTAATTGCGATAGTGTTTGCAATCAAGATCAAAACCAACTTCTGCAATTTCATCCTCTTGCAACTTTTTTTTTTTTTTTCAAGCAAATGATCTTAGATGTATTGATCTACAGCAGATAAAATAAGTATTGAACAAGTCTCCATTTTTCTCAGTAAATATATTTTTAAAGGTGCTATTGACATGAAATTTTCACCAGATGTTGTTAACAGCCTATGTAATCCACACATGCAAAGAAGTCAAATAATTCATGTCCGTAAATGAAGTTATGTGTAACAATGTAAAATGACACAGGGGAAAAAGTATTGAAATATATTCAATACTTAATACAAAAGCCTTTGTTGGTAATGCGCGACTCTTCAAGACTATGGTAATCACATGCATTGCTCAGGTGTGAATTTGGCCCATTCTTCCACAAAAACGCTCTTCAAATCTTCAATGTTCCGTGGGCCTTTTCTATGAACTGTGATCTTTAGATCTTTCCATGGATTTTCATTTGGACTCTAGTCAGGTGATTGGCTCGACCATTCTAGCAGCTTTATTTCCTTTATTTGAAACCAATTGAGAGTTTCTTTGGCTGTTTGTGATCATCGTCTTGCTGAAATGTTCACTCTTGTTTCATCTTCATCATGCTGGTAGATGGCAGGAGATTCTTATCAATAATTTCTCAGTACGTTTTTCCATTCATCCATCCTTCAATTATATGAAAGTTGCCAGTACCGTATGCTGGAAAAAAGCCTCCAAACATGGTGTGTATTATAACTTATGGCGTCAAGAGTTTAATTTTAGCCTCATCTGACTAGACTATATTCTCCCTGTATTTCACAGGCTTTTCCAAATGTTGTGCAGCAAACTTTAAACAAGCTTCAACATGCGTTTTCTTCAGCAATGGAGTCTTACTTAGCGTGCATACAGGCCATGGTGGTTGAGTGCATTACTTACTGACCTTTAGTGAAACGATTGTAGCTGCTGATTTCAGGTCTTTCTGAAGCGCTCCACAAGTGATCTTTGGCTCTTGGACAACTCTTCTGATAAGTCTTTTTATTCTTCTGTCAGAAATCTTATGAGGTGCACCTGGTTGTGGCCGGTTTATGGTGAAATGCTGATGTTTCCACTTTTGGATTATATTCCTAACAGTACTTGGACGTTTAGAAATCCTTCTGTACCCAATGCCGTGGGTAAGTTTTGCAACAACAAGGTTGCAAAGGTCAACCTTGTTGTTGCGAGACTCTTGAGAGAGCTCTTTGCTTTTACACACCATGGCTGTATTTGAAATGTCACACTAACGTACTACTCGCACTAATCCTGACGTTAAAATTAGTATGTAGCATTGAAAGATTGAGTATGCGAGAAATACCCAGATTTATATCAGTACATTTTTAAAGTATGCACAGTGGGCACACTAGTCATACCCAACCATCCCATGATCCATTGTGAGCGGAATGTAAAATTGTCCTGGTATTGGCTTCAAGCTAAAAGTCAAACATCTTCTTTTCAAAACAAAAGCATCTCTTCTTGTCTTCCATTAGTTTTTAACACTTGTTTTGAAGTTAACCGGAAGTTTAGTTAGTAGCACAATGGAGGATCTCTGAAAAATATCTGAAATGTCAGCATGAAATGTGTTTCTACGAGTTTTATGGATCAAATGACCACATGTTGATATTGTACTTGGTCACTTTTTCTTCAAAAATGCTTTTAGAACTTTCAAAGGTGGCGACATAATGGAGATTTAGTCTCAGTGTGCTTCAGGTTTTTGTTGTTGTAGGTTCCTAATGTGTCTTGGGAAACTTAGAAATATACTTCAGTGGGAACGGTCACCAGTCGTCATCATCCTAATCATGTTTATAGTATATAGTAGGGCTGCTCGATTATAGAAGAAATTATGATCCCGATTATTTTAGTCATAATTGAAATCATGATTATTTAAACGATTATTTGTCAACCAAAATGTTTTTTATTTTTTGTATAAAACAATGTAAAATATATTCTTTAAACACAAAATAAAATCCTTCAAGCACTAAAATCAAGTATGTTCACTTTTGCACAAAACACTTCTTCCACGTGATGTCTTTGCTCTAGGTCTTTATGATCACACCCAAAGTGTTCCCATATCAGTGAATTTGACTTGCCTTCCTTGTTTACCAAGCATTTTAGCTGCGTTTCTCCTGCCATGTTTCAAGACCGCGAGCAACAACTTTCCTCGTGATGGCCTGCAGGCTAGTTTTAGCTTTGAGAGAGGCGGGGCGGAGGAGCTTGCATGTGCGTGAATTAAACAACTCCAAGTTAGTAATAATAATAGGTGTGTGCCAAGCTTTACTCTTTGTAGATGTCTGAAATTCTGGAAGTTTGTTTTATTTAGCAAATAAAATATGTAAAAAAAATTGTGAATTATATAGTTTTTGTAATCGTTGACTTTAATAATCGGAATGGTATTTCAATTAATTGCACAGCCTTAGTATATACAGTAGTAGACAGTATATACTCATTGAGTTTGTAGTGTTTAGTACGGAGTGTGCCATTTCGAACACAGCCCATGAGATGTTTCCTATGTGACTCTTTGGTAATGAGATGCCTCCATTAAGGCCATTAGCTGGCACTGAACCAGCTGATATGAATTTGCACTCATGCTTTTTTGCACCTCCTTTTCTTCATGTTAAATACTTTTCCCTACATCATCTCACATTGTTAAACATAACTTGATCTGAACATCTATGGTTTGATTTCTTTGCATGTGTGCATTACATTGGTTGTTGCCAACATGTGGTGAAGATTTCATGTCCATACCACCTTTAGAAATTTATTTACTGAGAAAATGATGACTGTTCAAAACTTATTCTACCCGCTGTATGAAGCTTATACAGTACTTAACTGATATTTATCAGATTTTTGTTTTGAGGGTTTCTTCACTTTTAATTTAGACACAGCTGCGACTTCTCAATAGTTGTGAGTTTCAGACACTGAAACGTCCCTAAGCTTTGTTTCTGGCCTTACCTAAATGTGTTATTCTGTTCACACAGGAAGTGAAGCACATTGGCTCCAGCCACAACAGGAGCGCTTTGCCTTTCACTGGCTTCGGCCCGAAAGTTGTGACCAACCAATACAACAACCCGTCCGGCCTGTATTCCTCCCAGAACATTGAGAGCTTTAACTCTGCTGTGGATGAAGTGAAGACCATGACTACGGCTAATGAGCCCAACAGCAAGTGAGAGCATACTCAGAAAATGCTTTAAAAAATGGGGTTCAGGTGTTTTTTTTTTTTATTGCATGTAACAGAGGTAATACAGAGCGCTGCGGAAAGCAGGTAGATTTAAAAGTACAAAGCTAATCACGTTCACGCCTTCTTTCCCAACCAAGCCTACTTTAATAGTTACTAGTTTGCCAACAAAAACCTGTTTTCAGCTCCATTTTACATGATGTGATAACCTTGCTGACCGTACTCATGTTTTTGATGAAATTGTTGGTAACTTTCTGGACAAATGCATGAAACCTGTCAACAGTTTTGTCAAAGTTTCCACATCAAATGTCCCTGTTTTCACTCTGCTTGTGACTACATTCAGTTGGAAACATTGAAATCTACACTACAGTATACAATCTGTATTGTTTGATAATTTGGCAGAACTGCTATAGATTCCATATCAGTGTTTAAGTGTTGGGGTAAACACATCACAGGCTTCATTTCTACAGGAAAAACATTATTAGGAGCTTTTCTGGTGCACAAACAATCCGTCCAATAGAGAAGATCCTTGGTCTTGATACAGATTTAAGCTGTGTTTGAAATGGCACACTCTACTATGCACTACAAACTCAATAAGTATATACTGTCTACTATATACTATAAGTATGATTAAGTATGATAAGTTTCCCAAGATGCATTTCTAACCTACGACGCTAAATGTCTGCGAGGATTCTCCACCTTTGAAAGTCCTCGAAGTATTTAAAGTGAGAAAGTGACCAAGTAAAATATTAACGTGCTCATTTGATCTATTAAGAACTCGCAGAAACACATTTGATGCCGAAATTCTGGTGATTTTCGGAGATCGCCATTGTGCTACTGACAAAACTTATCTTCAAAACAAGAGACCTGTTTACAAAAAAGTTAAAAACTAATGGAAGACAAGAAAAGATGCTTTTGTTTTGAAAAGGGGATTTTTGACTTTTAGCTTGAAACAGGTCCCAGGACGATTTTAAGTTCCGCTCATGGGGCTGTTGAGTATGAGTAGTGTTCCCACCGTGCATACTTAAGAAATGTCCCGATATAGTATACATCTGGGTATTTCTTGCGTACTCAATCTTTCTATACTACCTAATTCGAATGCACTACATACTAACTCTGACCTCAGACTTAGTATGAGTATTACGTTAGTATGACATTTACAACACAGTCTTAGTGTTGACAATCAGAAGTATTCACCTGTCTTGTATTATTAAGGAATTGGACTTGTCTGCTTCTGAATTAAATCTTTATTTAATGTTCCATCTATGATTAGGTTTTTTTTAATGTATTTTTTGTGTGTGGGAATGATGTATTTTTAATAAATACTACTGCAGTCCCCGTAGGAAGTATGTCTTGCTAAAGAAAAGTGGGAGGTTAATTAACTTTTTCATGGATGGTTTACATGGGAGCTTTAATTCCACTTTAATTCAGAGTAAAAGTTAAATCGTCTTGTAAACTTGACCTTGTAAACACAATTCCTAATGCAAATTTAATTCTGAATCACACACAAACAAGTAATTTTGTATTATTATTATTACTCACCTTAGTTGCAAATGTTGCTCACTGAGGACACCTGCTGGTCAATATTTTTACGGGGTGTTTTCTAACTTATCCTGAGTTACCATGACTACCTGTCAACATTGAGCTGTTCTTCATAGCTGCATTTAAGACAATTTTATGAAATAATTCATGAAGAGTATCATTCCAGTTCAAACAAATATGACGTTGCACACCCTTGCAGCAGCCATGTTGAAAGTCTCAGGTCAATCTGTCCCTGAACCGCTGAGAGATTTGAGCCACAGACAGAGGTTCTTTGTTTTATAGATGGATAAATGAATGTAAGCGGTTTGTAATGCATACAGTAACCACAATAGTGCAGTGAGCTGGTACACAGCTGAAGTTTTGAAAACACATGGTAGACGTCGGTTTTACGTAAAATGTGAACCACCTGAATGTAAAATACAGAAGATTATTTTATTCTTAGTCTCTCACATCAGACACTCTGACTGTTTAAAGGTAAATATCAAGATATATCTGGCCTTTCTTAGATGCCTAAAGAACCCTTTCTTTACAGATCTCCAACAGATCCTTTAAAATCCAGCAATCGTCCTCCTGTTGTAGCAGACTCGGAGGTCTACAAGATGCTCCAGGAGAACCAGGAGTCTGACGAGCCACCGCGACAGTCTGCTTCATTCAAAGTCCTTCAGGAGATTCTGGAGACGGGTACAGTCACTTCACAGAAAAACAAGAGATATAATTCACTGTGGTCCAACTACTGTTTCACCAAAGCATGTGAGAAGTGTAAAATCCTTAAGAAAACACTGATTGTGTGATAATTGTAGGAGACCCAGATAAACCATCAGGCTTTAGGAGCGTCAAACCACCCTCAACAAAGATCGGCTCCTCCGTGGGGAACGCTGAGAAGCTGCCAGTCTGTGACAAGTGTGGATCTGGGATTGTGTGAGTGGGATTGTGTTTTTTTATTGGAATTGTTCTTTTGAATGTCTGTTTACCAGATCTGAGTAGACATTTCAGAATGACTGGGATCAGCTGTATTTTGTGAGTTTGTCTCCCCCCTGTGGCTGAATGTAGTACAGATCATGAGTAGCATCTGCTCTCTTTCAAACTTTATTTAGTTATCTTTTTTCTTTAGATTTCTTATTGGCATTTCTGTCTTATATATTATTGGAAAATACAAGTTTTTATTGACAAATGTATTCCTACCTGACTCAGGTAAATGATCAATAAGCCCTTCATTCTTTATATATATATATATATATATATTTTTTTTTTTTTTTTTTTTTTTTAATACATCTATCAACATTGAGCTTTTGGTAAAAGCTCCTATGTCATATTCATAATGTCTTCTATGCTACACCTGACTGTAAAAGGTAGTTCATTATCAGGCCTTTTGTAGTGCTTAAGTACCACACTTAAGCCCTCCACAATAAACTTCATCTCAGATTTCTAGAATGTGAATACCGCAGCATGCAGTGATATTTTACACCACGTGTGTCAAACTCATGGCCCGGGGGCCAATACCGGCCCACAGGAAAAAGTAAAAATGACAGACAAAACATAATCATTGTGTAAATAAAACTCAACAATTTGCAGGGGCTCACATTTTTCCTGGTTCTTACATTGCATGATTGCTGTCATTTTTAATGTTTCTTACAAAATCCTTAAACTATAACATATTTCCTTTAATTAAATAAAAATCTGTCACAAAATGGAGGAAAATTAAAGTGAAGATGTTGTTGGGACTGATATTTATCGCTTATTGCTTGGATATGGTCAGTTTCTTGCATATATTGTATTTTATGGATGCGTAGAAGTGCAAACTATGTCACAATAATGTTGAATTTAGATGTTTTCCTGCATAAAATCTGTGGCCCACTTGAGATCAAACTGCTCCGTATTTGGCACCTGAACTAAAATGATTTTACACAGTGTCTTGTGCATTTAATGTAGATAAGTGGTTCTCTAACTGTTTTGGGTGTTCCGCACTTTGATCAAAGGTGAACTTTCAAGCCCCACGTGCACCCATTGCCTCCCAAATAATCTGCACAAATGACACATTTTCAAATGTATTGAACTTACAGGGAACAAGTAACATCATATTTCATAAAGAATCAAAAACTAAATTAAACTAATCACCTCCACAAAAAACAAACGTGAAAGTGCAGTAGTAAAAAATACAGCAAATAATCAAACATTGTTTACAATTTGTGCCAAAAAAAACTTGCGAAAAGAAAAAAGGAAATACATTTGTTCCACTCCGTGTGAAGTACATGTCCACTTAAATCATTATTTTTGCACTTTAGATACACATTACATTTTGTTTCTGGTTGCATATCTAATGCAGTCTAACAATTTGATGCTCTATTAATTTATGTAATATTTTTAGGCTATTCATTATTACTTTCTTGAGTGTAGGCTTTTTGTTTAGTGTTAATAATCTTTGTTTGAGAACGTTTACTCCTGTTTGTCATGTCTTTGTTCCCCACCAGGGGGGGTGCCACACAATTTGAGAAGGACTGGTGTAAATGGAAGAAAACATGAGCTTAAAATGCTAGACCTTTTTATTTTTACTTCTTTTTTTTTTTTTTTTTTTAATCAGATGCCAAACTGTGCCGCTGGATTAATAAATCATAAGTCGATTTTTCTTTGTCTTTTCCAAACACTTTACTGCACATCTGGAGCTATTTTCAGCCTAACTGAAGTTTGATGAATAAATGAAAGTGGTGTGATCTCACTCCTCTTTAGGGGAATGGTGGTGAAGCTGCGGGACAAGTTCCGTCACCAAGACTGCTACACCTGCACAGACTGTGACGTCAACCTCAAACAGAAGGGACATTTCTTTGTGGAGGAGCAGATTTACTGTGAGAAGCACGCACGGGAGCGAGTCACCCCACCCGAGGGCTACGACGTCGTCACCGTCTTCCCCAAGTAGAGCTGCAGGATGTGGACAACACAACCATACCAAAAAAAACTACACAACATTCTATTCATCCCTGCATGGAGGCTATGAAATGGTTCTCTCTACTGCTTTCAGACTGTTTGAACATGTTGATTTGCACATTGACTTTGGGCTGTGACAATGAGGTTTATTGGAAGATGCTGGTTGGTTCTCACCCAAAGGAATGAGAACAATGTTTGAATCTTGAACACTTTTCATTAGGTTTGTCTTTGAAGGTCATGGAAGAAAAAACAAATATAGTCACAGCATGTATCAGCCAACAAAACACACTTCACTCAGCTTTTAAAAAATAAACATTTGTACATTCAAATGGAGCAATGACACTTTTGATAGCAAATAAATATTTTACCAGAAACCAAATGACTGTTTTTACACTTGATTGTGTTTGGTGTTGATTCTTAAAGTGAACTCAATGGTTATGAAACTAGTGCTACATGATCAGTGAATGGAGTCTTTTAGTGCAGGGATTCTCAACCTTGGGGTTGTGGGACACTGGGAGACGGTCACTAAATGCCTTTAAGAAACTTAGGAATATATATATTTTTTTTTACAATTTAAGCTAATTTTTACCCTTTTTCTGCAACTACACTTGCCATATTTTAACCTATTTTCATCACTTTTTCTTGGCATATTTTGGCCCTTTTAGTGCATTTTTGCTACATTCATCCCATTTCTGCCACTAAATTGAATTCCAATGCTTTTCCTGCACTTTTTTGTCCCCTAAAAAAAAAACCTTTTCCCCCCTAATGTCATGTATTCTGGCCCATTATTGTCACTTTTAACCTCTTTTCACTATTTTTTGTAATCACATTCATGATTTGTAATGCCCATTATTTGCCAGTTTAAAGTAACTGTTCCTACTTTTGAAATGACATTACCCTAACCCCCCTCCTCCCATTTGTGCCATTTGTGCCCCTCCTCTTTGGCTTTGGCCGCTTTAATTTGAAACGTTTTTTAAATCCCATTTCACCACCTTTCCCATTATTTTGTCCCTTTTAACCATTTTTTTCTGATTAAAACGAGGTTTTACATCATTGAGATGACTATATACTATGGCTCAAAGAATACTAAACTTCCTTGACAACAGTGGATCGATAAATAATTGTGGTTATCACAGATTCATAGAACAATAAACCTTCATTCTGCTGACTTTATAGATGGGCCTTAAAAATCTCTCCCCTTTATATATGACCCTGTCTCCACATGACTGTTCTTCAGTGTTCAACCACCTTCAGGTACAGTGGGGGTCTCTGATCTCTGGCACCTTTATGTTGGGGGTCGCGGGCTGAAAAGGTTGAGAACCACTGCTTTAGTGTGAATAGAGCCAGGGGGCCTTTCTAATGTCAGCTTCATCAAAAAGTGAGTTAAAATAAAACGTCACGGGGAGATCAGCGGGTTTTTCTCTCAACACTGTGCAGCTCGTGCCATCATCGCCTGTATAAGTGTGTAAGCGATCACAGCTGTCATACACACACCCTGCAGGAGATGCTGAGTCCAATGCGGACGGGGACGCGCTTGCTCCGTCACTGTGATGTTGCGCGTCCATGCGCAGCGTCTCTGTCAGAGCCCAGATGTAGTTCCGGGCAAAGCGCAGGGTTTCTATCTTGGTGAGTTTTGCGTCCTCGGGCAGCGCGGGAAGGATGTCTCTCAACGCGTCCAGAGCGCAGTTTAGGTTGTGCATCCGCGTGCGTTCCCTGTCGTTGGCCTTCATTCTGCGCCTGCGCCGCGGTCCAGACACGTTGCGTCTGAGTTGATGGAGCTTCTCTGACGGAGCGTCTGTGTCAATCAAAGGCGACACATGTGCACATGGGACCTCCACCGTGCCCGGGGAGAGGGAAAGCCTGCTGAGAGCCACTGCGTCCTGTTCAGCAGAGACCATTCCGTGCTGGGGAGACATCCTGCAACCATGAGAGACTTGTTAACACATGCAGAGAGCGAGACACAAATAACTTTACTTATTTTTGCATCTTACAAACACAGGTAAAAGTAATGGATTACAAGTACTAACGTTACTGTAAATGAGTTGTTTTTATAGGTATTAAGTATTTTTTAAATCTGTAATTTAACTTGTACAGCACTTAGTTATTTAGTTACATTTCTACACACAATCGTTACGTTAGTAAATTATTATTTTTTCTGATTATTATTATTTTATTTCAGTCCCATGGTCTCTTGGGACATGAAATAATATGTTCATAGTCGTTCCATTTCTGATCAATGTTGCACATTCTTGGGTTCAAGTTGGGGTTTCTACCTATAATGTTGTTACCCTTATGGCACATTTGGCATGGCACTGTTTTAGAGTTCATAAATATATCTATATTAGTGCCTTTCTTTTTTTTTTTTTAAATTGAATTTATTGGTGTTATTTTATTTAAAAATAGTTATACATTTTGACAAACCTTTTATTTTATACAGATGCCTTTGTGGGAAAAAACAAAACAAAACAACAACAAAAAGTTCCAATTGTGCAAAGATTTAATCTCTTCCTTTTTAGGTTTATACATGAGATGTTTACTGTCAGCAAAGGAACCAAGATTTATTACCAAAAATAAACGATGGGGTGAAAGTTAACTTGTAACTTTCTTTACTAGTCAATTGAGCTATTTTTTTTTTTTTAAACTTGTACTTTAATATTCTATGTATGACTTACTTGTACTTGATTAGCATTTCAATCAAGTAACAATTCTACTTGAGTAGGATCTATCATCTGCTTACACATAATATCCAATGTTTTCAGTGTTCATCATTTTAATTCATAATTCCCAACATTAGCTACTTTAGAATGTCCCCATCATACACATTTTGCCTTTCCTTGTGAATAAAATTTAAAAAAAAAAACCTAAAAAGTGTTAAATATTTCATTCGGGTTTTTTTTCTTCATTTCTCCAGATTTGCAGTAGATAATAAAGAGCATCCTGATGCTATAACCTCTCAGTCTGCCTGATGTTTGCACTTACCTGTGTTGGTGTTGAAGTAAGACAGTCAGTCGGTCTTCCCTCTGATGCACGTGCAGGTGACAGTGACGGACGGATGCGCATCTCTGTCATTTATGCGGCCTTTATCTTATCACGGGCGCCTGAATCAACAGCGCGTGCATGTCAGGTGGCCAATCAGCGTCTTCCTCCAGCCCTGACTCCAGGTCTCCTTCTTCACTGTGCTGTACTCCTTTTGTCTTTTTCTTTGTAATGATCAGACTGTGCACGCACAGATGCCTGCTGGGATTATGAATAGTCGAGGTTTAAAGGACATTTTATAATGTGGAGTGAAAATCACGCTTTTATTCCTACTTTTTTTAATATATTGGATTTGTGAGTATACAGGAGCGTTCAGGGTCAGTGTGAAATCCAAAAAATGCAAAAAAACAAACAAAAAAAACACCACAGTGAACTTTGATTTGTCCTGAACTACAGTGATGTGATCCTCTAATTCATTATTTAAGAAAGTTTACTGTGCAACGAGGAAAAACTTCCATCCTCCTTTTATCTTAAACAGTTGGCACAAGACTTTCTGCAAGGATCCACTACTTTGAAAAAGATTTGGCCATAGACTGATTGTTTTCTTTTTCTTTTGTAATATTATTTATTTATTTTTCTTTCTTTTTTTTTGTAATATTGTATATTAAAAGGGTGTTCATATTTTTCCAGATTATACCTAAATTCAGTTTTTTTTTTTTTTTTTTTTTTTTTTAAAAAAGAAAAAAAAAAAATACTTGCTGGAGATATAAATACAAGTAACTTCTTGTTCTGTAAAAAAAATCTTACCACAACAGTATTGAGTTCACTGGCAATCACACATTTACAACAGCACATTTTACGCAGTACTTTTTTACCAGCTGTGGATTAAATTTTATGATGTTTCAATATTCCATCTCATTTTTATTTCACTATCTAAAAATTGTGTAAATTATTCTTCGAATTCACCCCAGTTGTAAAAGAATCACATAAACCTCCGTCTTTATTTATACGTCTAAAAAAAAAAAAAAAAAAAAAAAATCCCTCACGTTATAATATAATTTGGGGCTTTGCGCAAACTAGACGACATGTGACAACTAGTATAACAGTTTAACAATGAACAAACATAATTTCTTCAATATAAAAGCAACCGTTGTCAAATAATCTTCAACTCTATAATTGTATAAATGTTCAGACAAACTTCTCCTTTCTCTGCGTTAAAGCGCAAAGTTCCATTATCAAACAATTACGCATTGGTTCAGCGGATTAATAGAACTTCAGAAGGTCAAAACCGCTGCGCAAACTGAGGCACACATTGTATAAATGTGTATACAAACAAAAAAAAGATGGCTTCCTCCTTTCATATTAGCGTCTTCCTGTGCGCTATGACATATCCAAAATATCTCCAAATGTCGCAGAAACTGTTTTGCGCACAACACATTTCTAAAATTACTGTATTTTTAAATAAAGTCCGAGGTTTGTAAAGTGAGTAACAGACGCTGACACGTCTTTGGTGTCGGTGTGGAGCAGAGGGGGAGTGTGGCACGGCTCAAATATGATTTACAATCACCAACAAAAGAGTCCCCAAAAGCTCTCCTTAAAACGTTCTGTCTAAATATGTGTTTTGGTAACATTCTGATAACCATATGCTTTCAATAAACTAGACAAATATACTTGTGAGATATGAGATGGTGGCCTGCTGTTATAAAAAGGCAGAAAAAGTCCAAAGTAAACGGAATATTACCACTTTACAAATAATCCCCGATCCATATTGGGATATCGTGGACAGGTGCAGGTTGAAGTTGTGAGTGTTTCTTTGATTTTTATCTTGGTGCTGTAGTGGTCCTGCTTGTTATGCAAAGTATAGGCAAACATAGACGCCTGGTTGCTGTGGAAATGGCAGATATCAGGGCAGACTTGGTTCAGAAAAGTGATTTAACAATAATTAACAATAAACTATGCACGCTCCAGAGCAGGTGATACCTGCCCGATGCTCCTGATTAGTACTTCATCCGCTACTTCACTTTACTGTCTCCTTTTCCTATTTATAATACATAATCTATTTATTCTTATTTTAGCAAACAGAAGTACCAGGTGGGGCATTATTTTCGTCCTCAGCGTTTTGTTTGAAGGACGTTTTGAAGGGGACAATCAAAGTCCAACAACTCGCTGACCAGATTGTTGTCATCCCAAACCAGCCAGCGAAGCCTTTCAATGCGCCCCCCTCCTCTTGTTCTTTCTGCCAAAGAGCCACCGGGAGAGGAACAAGAAAAATGAAACTTCTTCAAGAAAGGAAAAACATCTTAAAAACATTTAATTGCAACCCGGATGCCATATGTACACCTCTTGTGAGACCCCTCAACAATGTGACTGCCTTTTAGAGAATATGGAGTGCGCCTTTGGAGACGTGTGCGCTTTTGGAGAGGTGCGCGCGTCGTGACCACCATGACCCCGAACACACTTTACACAAGAAGTAATTTACTTTTAATGTGCTTTGGAGTTTCCTTTCACAAGGCACTGCATTGTAGCTCTCACCCCAGCTTTTGAAGGCAGTGGACACCAATTACAGTGGAATAGCATGTCCTTTAAAGACAGTTTGTCTTTTTAAAGAGTTTCAAATAAGGCTTCAAGCACAAACAAGAGCTGGAGCTGCAAGTCGCTCCTTTTCATTTATCCAAACCAGCTGAGTGCTTTACTTTGTGTATTTTTTAGATAGCTTGTTTACAATGCAAGAGCCTCATTTTCACGAAGAACAAAAGGATAATTAAACTTTCTTTGGAGAGGAAATTTCCTGCAGTGCACTCAACACCTCATTTACAGGGTACGGGTCAAACCAATAACACATTTAAAAGAATATGATTTTACTTTTCTTTTTGTTTTTGTGTGTTAATTTTGAAATCAGTGGCACAGGCAATTTCCATTTCTTTGTACTATTGTTTAAATCAATTAGATTTATAACAAGCAAATAATGCTGTGAACATGTAAAGAAATGGCAGATCTTTAACAACTTTTACATTTTGTGAAATAATTTGAAATGTACTAATGAGTACAATCAGATTAAATTATATATATATATATATATATATATATATATATATTGATGAAACAATATGATGGTTGAACATTTCCTTTTATTTTATAGTGCATTTGTAATCAGCCGACCATGGAATTTAACAGGGAATATGATGATATGTATAAAATGTGATATTTTTTGTCCTTTTGCAAAGATGAAAATATGATTAAAAAGAAATGGAAATGAAAAAAAATTACTATTTGACCACTTTGGCAGTCGCCCATGAACAAAGACATTCAAAGACAAATTATTTGTTCCATTAAACAAACAAAATAAAATTGGTCAAATGTTGGCATTGTTGTCGGAAAAACTTTATTGACTTTTTAAGTTCCACGAAAATAAATGAAATCACTTCTTATTTCAATCTGATCAAATTCCTCAATGAAAAAAAAAAAACTTGCTAAATATGTTATTATTTGACAATATTTGATTATAGATATTTGCAGCATGTGTTCATTATGATGTGTCAGGCATTGGGGTTGTTCATTGTTCATTGTTCATTATTCATTGGCTGCAGCTGCAGGTGTTTTTTTTTATTATTGTATCAGTGTAGGCTGTTGCATTTTTGGGCTAACTTGTAAATAAAATAAAAATTAAATAAAAGCCAATTTGGCGATTAAACCACAATCTTAGATGCGTGAATGCTTCACATATTTAAGTTTTATGTAAATATATAAAACCTCGTTATGGTGTAAGTGCAGAACTCACCCACTAAGTGGCGCTGTTTCAAACGTGAATAAAGAAAAGTCATAATAGACCCGTAATTGTTTGTAAAAATTGTGACGTTTTGTTGGGCGGGGCTTAGCCTGGAGGCACTCGTGACGTGGGCTGAGATTATAATCCCTAACCATAACCTAACCTAATCCAATAAACAAATCACGTGTCCTTTCACTTTGAAAACAAAAATAAACAAAACTGATTTTTTTTTTTTTTTTTTTTTTTAACAAAAATTCATTTTCCAGTGTCACGTACTGAGTTCACATCGTACTGAGATTGTATATGTGCATGTGCGCACATGCGCACTACCAAAAAATGAATTTTTGCTCAAAAACATTAAATTCGTTTTTGTTTATTTTTGTTTTCAAAGTGAACGGACACGTGTTTTATTTGTTTATTGGATTATGTTAGGGTTAGGGTTAGGTTAGGTTAGGTTAGGTTAGGTTAGGTTAGGTTAGGTTAGGTTAGGTTAGGTTAGGTTAGGTTAGGTGATGTTAGGGTTAGGTTAGGTTAGGTGATGTTAGGGTTAGGTTAGGTTAGGTTAGGTGATGTTAGGGTTAGGTTAGGTTAGGTTAGGTTAGGTTAGGTTAGGTTAGGTGATGTTAGGTTAGGTTAGGTTAGGTTAGGTGATGTTAGGTTAGGTTAGGTGATGTTAGGTTAGGGTTAGTAAAAGTAGCACGGGCTCAGGATATCTTTTCCGCCCCCAATAAAAAATCCCATTTTGTTATTTTAATGTAGTCTTGAGGAGGGGTTTTCCTTTAATCATAAACAAATGTAAAAAAAATAATAAATAAAAAAAAAAATAAAAAGATAAAAATAATAAAAATTAAATAATTAAAAAGATAAAAAATAAAATTTAAAACAATTCAAGCAATAAGACACCCATAAAAAAGATGATGAGCAGAGGCCAGGATCTCCATGAGAAAGGGGAAGAGGAAGGCAAGGTCCAAACGCAGCAGTCCAAACACAATTTGAATTTTTAAAGTTTACAAGAAAACAACCTAAAAACCTCCAAAAGCCAAGTAAAAATTCATAAAATAATTTAAGATAAAAGAGTTTAAGATTATATTTGGGAAGGGGGAGGGGGAATGGATGGGGTGAGGGTGAAGGTAGGGTTCGATAAGGGAGGAAGGTTTAGGGTTAGGTAAAAGAGGAAGGGTTTAGGATTAGGGTTAGGGTTAGGGTCAAGGTTAGGGTTAGGATTGAGGTAAGGGAGGTGGGGTTAGGTTTAGGGTTAGGGAGGTTTAAGGTTAGGATTAGGAAGGGGGGTTGGGGTAGGGGAGGGTTAGGATTAGGTAAGGGAGGAAGGGTTAGGGTTAGGTCAGGGGGTTAGGGTTAGGTTTGGGAAGGGTCAGGGTTAGGAAGGAAGGGGAGGAAGGTTTAGGATTAGGTAAGGGAGGAAGGGTTAGGGTAAGGGAAGGGGGTTGAGGTTAGGATTGGGGGAGGGTAGTTTTGGGGTTAGGGTTAGGGAAGGAATCTGGAAGAAAGGTTAAGGAAGGGTGTCAGGGGAATGTCAAGGTATATCATGAGGGAGGAATTAAAAGCATACACAATTTTTCAATACAATAAAACCAAAGACAAATCATATTTACAACAAAGCATATTTGGGAGAAAATCCTGCTCCCTTCCTCTCTCATGGTCCTGCTCCTGTTGGGTGGCATTCCCCGCGTCCCTCCATCTCATTAATTGTTATAAAAGTTAAAAAATTAAAAACTTGAATTCATGTATTAAAAATTAAGTAATTAAAAAATTTAAAATTAAAAGGGTGAAATGGTAAGGCGTATATGGCTTTAAAACGATAAATAAATAAAATAGATAGATAAACAGGTATATATATATATATATATATATATATATATATATATATATATATATATATAATTCATTTATTTATTGAATTATGTTACGGTTTAAAAATTAACTGCTCCCCAATTGCAGAACCGGATTAAAATTCTTTCTGTTAATTAATAAATTATAAATTTTGTGGGAGGAAGGAGCGGTGGTCGTCAGGCAAGTAATGAGGTGGAAGTAGGTGGGTTTGTTTTGAAAAAATTATTTTCAAAAACATTTTTTTGCAAATTCACATTATATACAAAGATATATACAAGTTAGGGTTAGGGTTATAATTTCAGTACGGAGGTAAACTCAGATCGTGACACCGGTAGTGCGCATGTGCGCGCATGCGCATATACAATCTCAGTACGATGCACACTTGTACATGACAAAGGGGTCTATAAGGGATGAGGCATTCAAGGACATGCAATATCTATCAATTTAAAATGGCCAAAGCAGAAATGTAAAACAGCACAAAAAATGTAATGTAAAAACACATTCCAATAAATTTGTTTTGTCTTCTTTTTTGAAATACTATGTTGAGGTTTCATTTATTCAGACAATGTTTTTCAGGAAATTTACATTGATTTCTTGACATCCAGCTGGAGGTGTAGTTCAACATCCAACCTGAGAGGCAGTATTGAACCGGTGTCATGTACTGAGTTTGCATCGTACTGAGATTGTATATGCGTATATATGCGCATGCATGCACATGCGCAGTACCGGAAAATTAATTTTTGCTAAATATATAATAATTAATTTTTGTTTATTTTTGTTTTCAAAGTGAACGGACACATGTTTTATTTGTTTATTGGATTATGTTAGGGCTAGGGTTAGGGTCACAATCTAGTACGGAGGTAAACTCAGTATGTGACACCGGAAACCCCTGGTATCTGTCTTAGAAATAACTTTATCTCTCTCCTTTTTTGTTTGGTAAGAAATGTGAAATAATGGGGTTAGTATTTGTTCACAAATTTCAGACAAACTAAGGTGATGTAGTTAGGAGGGAGCCTGTTTTTAACCTGTTTGAAAATAGAATATACTAGTGCAGTCCCCGTAGGAAGTATGTCTTGCTATAGAAAAGTGAGAGGTTAAGTAGGTTTTTCATGGATGGTTTAGATAGGAGCTTTAATTCCTCTTTAATTCAGAGTAAAAGTTAAATAGTCTTTGAACTGACCTTGTAAACACTCAATTCCTAATTCAAATTTAATTCTGAATCGCACAATACACACATTTATTATTATTATTATTATTATTATTATTATTATTATTATTATTATTATTACTCACCTTAGTTGCAAACGTTACTCACTGAGGACACCTGCTGGTTAATATTTACGGGGTGTTTTCTAACTTATCCTGAGTTACCATGACTACCTGTCAACATTGAGCTGTTCTGCAAAGCTGAATTTAAGAAAATGTTATGGAAAAAACTCATGAACAATATCATTCCAGTCTAAACAAATCCAACATTGCACACCCTTGAACCAAGCAGCAGCCATGTTGAAAGTCTCAGGCCAATCTGAGCCTGATTCGCAGAGATATTTGAGACACAGACACACACACAGAGACACACAGACAGGGGTTCCTTGCTTTATGGATACGATGAGATTGTTATTTATAATAACTAAATAAATTAAACAATTAATGTAATATCTATTTGAAAACAGTACGAAGATGTTTGCTCTTGATGAAGAAATAAATGCATCTGTTGTTTCAAATGTCCTCAAAGCTTAGGAAAAAACTAGTCTGAAAAATGGGGAAAATTAACACAAAAACAGAAAAAAAAAAAAAATGTTTACGAAAAACTGAAAAAAAAATGACAATAATTATTCCAAAAAACAGAAGAAAAAAAAATTTGTCCAAAAACTGAAGAACCCTAGCCCTAACCCTGAAATAACAATTAAAAAATCTTAATTAAGTCATAATTATGAGATACTACGTCATAATATGTTGTAGATAATTATGACTTAGCATCTCATTATTATTATTTATTTAATAATCAATTATTATTATTATTATTATTATTATTATTATTATTATTATTATTATTATTATTATTATTATTATTATTATAAGTGTTTGACATTTCAAAAACACAGATTAGCAGATGTATAAATCATTGCCCGCAGCTGTGTCAGCTCCCTCTGATAAAGTTTTCCTCAGATCTGCACATGCGCAGTGGAGGCCTGTGGCTGCTTCCTAACCCGGGTTAGCTCGTTGTTAGGTAGTAGCATGTAGACGCTGACAGACGAGGACTCAGAGCCGCTGACTAAAGTCACTTTACCGGGAAGCGAACACAAAACTCTGGCCTTTTGGTGAGGGTTTGCCTCGACGACATGGACTACAGGGTATGTGTTTGTTCATGTATATGTCTGTAGGATGGTGACAGACGCTGGAAGAGGCGATGACTTGTTTATGAGCTCAGACTCGACCTGTTTATCTGTTTACCTCTCAGTCCAGAACTACAAAACCGGCCATTAACGTTAGAGTCCACCTTGCACACGTGCTGTTGTTGTTTAATTAGATTTAAGCCTGTACTGACGGTCTGTCCGTATCCAACTCCACTGACATTGTCCACACTTTCCTTGTCACAAAGTGTTAAAGTTGGCACACGGTCCCCAGGCTTTTATTCTTAGTTTAACCCTTTCTGTAGAGTGAAATGTTTCCTGTTTTTTGTTTATTAACGGTTCAAACTAACATCCTTCTCAACATGAAGCCACAGGACACAGACAAAGCCCTGAGTCACTGGGGAGCCCTTATGTATATCATTATGTACAGCAGGGCTGGTAAACTCATTTTAGTTCAGGGGCCAAATAATCAGCAGTTTCATCATTATTGTGCCCTTGTTTACACTTATGTGTATATGTGTGTATATATATATATATATAACTGCCCCCCATGGGATGGGTTCAATTGCAGAAGACAAATTTCATTTTTATGTAACAACATATATACATGACGAAAATAGGCTTAAAAGCCCAGTTTAATTTTATATATATATATATATATAATACAAAATATTTAAGAGACTGACATTATCCAACCATTAAGTAATAGATATCAGTCCCGACAGGCTCTTCATTAGATTGTATAACCAATTTCTATTTGTTCAAGGGAAATATTATGTAATAATTTGAGGAAAATTGAAGGATTTTTTAAGAATTTTGCAGTTTTTTTCAACTGTTTTTTTTTTCTTTTTAAATTTTTTTTTTAAAATTTATTTTATTTTTCCCAAAATGACTGCCATCATGCGATATATGCACTGGGAAAACTGCAAATATTGTTGAGTTGCATTGACACAATGAGTAATATTTTTTCTGTCATTTTTCACTTTCTCCTTCGGGCTGAATTGAATGCTCCAAAGGGCCGGATTTGGCCCACGGGCCAGGACTTTGACACATGTGATGTACAGTCAGTAAAAGACAAAAGGCTGAAGCATACCTCAGAAACAGATGTGTCTATGTTCTCAGTCATTCAGCTAATGCTACAGTTTTAATAATACATTGTATTTATGATGCACTTTATATTTGAAACATATCTCAAAGTGCAACAATGGGTGAATATGAACACTTGTAGTTCTGCTATTAATGTGAGATATGCCCTGTAATGACCCCACAGCTGTGGTTGAGTTCCCTTCTGACTGTTTTCGCTTTTATGTTTCCATGAACAACCAACTCCCACCCAGGGCATTTCCATGAGAACACAACCTCTCCTTTCAGACAACAAAAGCTCTCGTTAGTCAAAACTTGGGAGTATAAATCCTTTGCCTAACGAAGAAGACAATAGTAGCACATGAGCCATTGTTGGGTGTTGGTTTAAGTTTCCCCTGAAACAAAGAAAAGGTTTTAAACTGCGTGGGTGGATCAGGTGTTGAAACAGTCTAAAATGATGTTGGATAACACAATGTAGATCGTATCTAAAGGGATGGACTTAGCCTTTGTAACTGTCTCAGATAACGCGGTGCAGTCATTTCTTTATCAGATAAATGGCGGTGACAGTGGCTGAGCTTTACCCACGTACATGCTACACCTAATGGGAGTCCCCAGGTCCATTCTTCTGTTTTAGTCACTTTATTTTTCCATTAGTTCCCAGTCGGCTCTTTGCAGTTGATCTTGTCTAACCTGTATACGACGGAGAGCATGTTGTCCAAACACTTGAGCAGGGACGACTCTTAAAACATTTATTTTAAACTTTAAATCCAGTTGAATTCCACACTAACAATGATTTGAAAGATAAACCTCACCTGTGCAGATTAAAACTGAGCTTTATTGTACTACCTACGTGTCTCTCTCTGTGATTATGTGGCTTTATTTTAGGCCGTGCTGGCCATGATTACTTAACATACAGTCTTTTGAACCTTAAGCTTACCTGTTCTGATTGTGGATAAGGTGCACCTACTATTGTGTCATAAATACGCCAGCAGGACAAGATAATGGAATGATAATTTTGTGAACCTTAGCAATCACAGTCGCAGGGATTTGACTGTGACTTTGCTGGGATTGAGGTTGAGTCAAACCTCCTCAGGGTGTGGAAAACTCTTTATTTACTCTCAGGTTGACAACAGAACTAACTAGTTATTTAGGTTTGGGCTTAAATGTTTGATTACATCTCATACCTGGCGTTCACAGAGCTTTTTTCTTGTCCGATCACGAGAGATTGCAAAACATTCACTCAGCATTGTTTGGGTGGTGGGAGGAGTTTCATTGGCAGCTGACCAATTAGCCAAGAGTGTTTTCTTACTCTTACCTTGCAAATAAAGCGGTGTCGTAGCTATCAGTTGACAGCGTGGAAAGGTGACAGCAAGGTTTAGGTCTCTGTAAAGCTCACAATGTCTTCAAATGTAAGTAATTCATCGTCATTTTCTATTTGTTTAGCCTACATATGGTGATGTTTGTTTCTTACTTAAAAATTATGTTGACTGTGAACATGTCATTTGAAATAATCTTTGTAAGGTGAAATTAAGTGTTAATGTTGTTGTTATGAGAACCTAGTTAATGAACAAAATGGGATTTATGGATAGGGGTTGGGTTTAAATGGGTATTTCTTCCACTCCTTTTAAGAAATGTAAACTGAATTATGTTGGGAATATTTTAGTTTTTTTTTTTTTTTATTATGATATTCTGTTAACATGTTTGAAATACATTGAAAGATCTAATCAATTTAAGTTTTTGTGTGCTGGTTCTGACTGTGTTTTCCACATCATGTTGAAGGAGGGGATGGAGTTTCTACTGGAATGATACACTTATAAGAGGGAGCACATTGGTCGAGGACACCCTCACAATACTTACACTAATTACAAAACCATATTTACAACTACATGCCTTAGTGATTATTATTATTGTTTTTTTTTTTTTTTACCTCATAGATACTGAAGGCCTGTTTGAGCTCAACCATATTCATCCCAGAACTAAAACATGCAGGAGGATTTGGCACAGAATATTCTTTTTATTGGCTAGTAGCAGTGCATGGCATTGATTAATTATTAAGGATGTCTCGATAACTTTTTCACTTCCGATACGATACTCATATTGCAGCTTTGAGTATTGGTCGATATCGACCCAATATGATATTGCCACAAATCATAGATACTTTTATTACTTACTCAAACAGAGAACAATAGTCAGCAACAGTAGGTATGAGAAAAGCTGACCCATTTATTATGAACCAATTGGTTACATACATTAAGAAACATAATATCTACAGTATTCTAGTCCGATAAAATCCAATATTCGTTTTCTAATATCAATATTGGATCGGTACACCCCTATTAATTATTAAGGGTGTAAGAAAAAAATCAATTTTGTGATATATCGCAATATTTGACAGCGCAATTATCGATTCCTAAAATGTCGAATTGATTTTTTAAAAATTTTTTTTTTACAAAAACAATTGTCGCCAACATATACATAGCATGTAAACGCCCAGTCACTAGGTGTCAGTGAACCGCATCAGACCTTATTGAACTACCTCACTACTCAATGCATTTTAGCTTAGAAGTTGTTTGCACTTCATTTTTATAAAACATACTGGGCACTTTTATAAATGTGTGTTAAAATAATTTAAGAACTAATCAGAATCTGTTGTAGAAGCAAAAGTGAAACTTTTCTGAAAAATGTAATTTGACTTTGATATTGGTTCTTGAGTTAGTTACAATTTACTTGTTCTCGCAAGTTAAAAAAAAAAAGTATTTCATACCTTTTTGTACTATTTATTGATATTGTGATATATTGTGTCATGAATTGTAATGTATCATCCGATTCGTGGCAATGCACACCTATCAACTTCAGATATTTGTCAATAAATGGAATTCTAATGGACTGCTAGAGATTTGCAGACTGTCGTTAAGTATTGTATTGCTTAAATGTTTTGCAGCATATATTAGGACTGTTGTGTAAAACTATATTTGGTTAATCATTAAACCAGCAAATGTTAATTTTATTAGTAGCTGCGGTTGAACTTTAAAGTGGACTGTGATGAAAGGATTTGGTGAATCTGTCTTTTTTTCCCCCACTCATTTTGTGTCCAGAGTGCCCTGGAGGTGTATAAGGAGACTGTGCTGCTGTACGTTAAGGAGGGCCAACGACAAGTGAACTCCCACTGCGCTGACCTGGAGCCATGGCAGATCATTGGAGCGTCTGTCATTACCACACTGGGAGCTGTCTACATCAAAGGCGTTCTCTTCCAGCAAGAAAGTAATCAGTCACACATCACACATGGGTTCAAAGAGACTGGATTTTGAGTTGATCACACATGAAGCAAGTTCTCTAGAAATCCTGTTTGAATATTTGGCTCTCACACTGCATTATTTACCTTTTTTTCCTTTGATGGTTGAAAGTGTTGTGTTGGACAGTGGAATGAGATGGTGTCCTTTTCTAGTCCAGTCATGCCTCACAGTCGCTATCTGTGCAGCTTGTATCTTGACAGATAACCTAACTCGATCAACAAATCTTTCTAAATGTGTTGTTCATAAATCACTGACAAAATTCCTCAACAACAACCCATGTACGGTAGATCCAGCTCTCAGAGAGGCACATTCAGAGCAAAGTTTTACAGTGGAAAGCAGCTCTTAAAAATGAAATGCTTTGTGGATAATTGTCCACTCGTGATCACAGCACTCAATCAGCTGGGTGTTTGTGCTGGTTTGTCACCAGTGTCTTTTGTCATTCTTTCACTGGCTGATAGGTCTCACATCCCGAGTGAAGAAGCAGTGCTTTCGACTCATCAGAAAAATCCCCTTTGTTGGTGCATCAGTAAGTATTAGTGGTGAATCTCTTCCCTTTTCTGACGGCTTTGGTGTTGTCGCTCTTTGTCATGAGTCACCCTCTCATATGACTATGCAGTAGGAAGTGAGAAACCTTTGGCATACTTAACAAAAGTTATAACACCCTTGTGTGTGTGTGTGTGTGTGTGTGTGTGTGTGTGTGTGTGTGTGTGTGTGTGTGTGTGTGTGTGTGTGTGTGTGTGTGTGTGTGTGTGTGTGTGTGTGTGTGTGTGTGTGTGTGTGTGTGTGTGTGTGTGTGTGTGTGTGTGTGTGTGTGTGTGTGTGTGTGTGTGTGTGTGTGTGTGTGTGTGTGTGTGTTAGATTCAGAACCAGCTGAACAAAGCTTTGGATGACATGTCTCTTAGTCTGTGCACCCTGAAGGAGGGGATGAGCTACACCAAACAGCTGCCATCCAAAGGCCTCTCCCAGAGCCAAGTGATGGACAGAATCAGAGAGTACGAGACGCTGAGTAAGCATGATTCATCAGCCTGAGGGATCTGTTTTCTTATTCGTTTGAGACATTTTGAGTTTATTAGTAATAAGAAACATGTAGCCTCTATTTTCAAGTTTGTTTGTTTTTTTTCTTTTGATTTTATAATATTGGTGAACTTTTGATATTGTTTCAGACGAGGTTCAATGGGAAAAAGGACGCGTGTCCGGTGCTGTGTACTGGGGCGATGAGTCTCTGACAAAATTTCTGGTTAAGGTATGTTTATTTGTAATAAACCTTACAACAGGCATAACACGGATGTAACTCCTTCAAGTGTCCAAATCTTGCTCCGAAGTTTTTACCAAATCAGATGACACCTGTAAGAAAAAGATGAACTCCTTGTTAGTGATTGTGGCGTACGTCTCCCTTTGGCATGGTCCAAAGGGAGAGTGTATGCATATTAGTAATAGTATTACCATTATGTAACAGTACTGAAACTTAAACAAAATATTTACAAGTGAAAATATGGAGTCAGCGTCTCAAGATTGAGATAGGGAATAATCATTTACTTCAGTTTCCCTCAGTTTGAAACCACTGCTCTAAATCAAAGGTGGGACTATTTTTGTGTAGTGGTGAATGTATGTGTGGTAAAACTGTCAGAAAATCACACAAAGCAAAAAGAGATTATATTGTCATAAGCACTGAGAGCACAAACCTCCACCTAGCCCCACATATCCTGCTAGATATTGTCAGTTATTTGAATCAGCGATCCTGATCACAGTACTATGATACAGTAGGTCTAAATGTATGGCCTCTCTTGTTTTTAGAAAATGAAATGCACAATACGGGTTTGATCTGTATGAAACTTGTTGAGGTAATTGAGGAACCAACCTGACAAAACTGAGTCAAATTTCCGAGGTACGAATATTTGAAACTTTTCCATTGAGAAAAAGGATCTTGACCCCAAATTTACTGGCGTAAGGTTTATATTTGGTTAAAATTGTCAGGTCAATCTGTCAGTACGTTTGATGTAAACCTGCTAACAAACAGTGAAAATACTCCTTGGTGGAAATAATAAATATCGAATAAAAGTAACATGCAGCAGAACCAGCAAATGCAAAACAGAAAATAAATGTTAATATTGTGTGAATTCAGATAAACGTTGGTATGCATTGACCAAAAATGTAATTGTGGGACAGAGTCTTGGAGTTTGAAGGTTTTGTTTTTTTTTTAATTCAGAAAACAAAGATCAACAACAATTTGATTTATTAACATTATAATTTCTTTAAACTGTTTTGGTTAATTGGAAGTGATCTATCCTCTTCTGTTTTTGATTTTTCTCTCTCAGGTTTATGGAGACTTTGCGTGGAGTAACCCTCTCCACCCTGACATCTTCCCCTGCGTGAGGAAGATGGAAGCTGAAGTCGTGAGAATGTCCTGCACACTCTTTAATGGAGGACCTAAATCCTGTGGAACAGTGAGCGAATGTAGTGTTACTGGTAATGTTAGACATAAGTCACTTATTTAAATGTGTATTCTTCTCTTTCCAGGTTACTTCAGGTGGAACTGAGAGCATACTAATGGCTTGTAAGGCGTACAGAGACATGGCTCATGAACGAGGTGTCAAATACCCTGAAATGTAAGGATGACTTTATCACACCTGCTTCTGTGTGCATGACTCATTCTCAGCTTTAAATGGGTCATTAAATGTATTTTGGTGTGTGTTCCTCCTCCTGCAGCCTTGCACCTGTGAGCGTCCACGCAGCCTTTGACAAAGCAGCACATTACTTTGGGATGAAGCTCGTTCACATTCCTCTTGTCAATAACACCATGAAAGTAGACGTGAAGGTAAGGAAGTTATCTTAACTGCAGTGTGTGTGTTATTGATGTTTCCTTACATACCTTTTGAAAGAGTTTTTTTTGTTTCCTCTTGAGGCTATGAAGAGAGCCATCAATGGGAACACAGCCATGCTGGTCTGCTCTGCACCTCAGTTTCCTCATGGGATCATGGACCCTGTTGAGGAAGTGGCGGAGGTTAGGAAAGTTTTTCCTTCAATCATGTAATATGAGAAGCATGAGGCCAAATGTGATGCGTTTTGTGTGTGTGTTGCAGCTGGCTGTGCGCTACAACCTCCCGCTGCACGTGGATGCCTGTCTTGGTGGTTTTCTGATTGTTTTTATGGAGAAGGCTGGTTACACACTGGCCCCGTTTGACTTCAGTGTCAAAGGTGTTACCAGCATTTCTGCTGACACGCACAAGGTAAGCTGAATCCAACCTAAACATTTTTGGGTTTACGCATTTCTACATGTCCTTCAAGATGACGCCATGATCAGCTTAAAGTATAATATCAAGTAATTTCAATGCAGCATTCTTTGTGTATAATTTCTCCAACAGTACGGTTATGCCCCCAAAGGCTCCTCAGTGATCCTCTACAGTGATACAAAGTACAGACAGTATCAGTACTTTGTTGCTCCGGATTGGCAGGGCGGCATCTACGCCTCGCCCTCTATCGCCGGCTCCAGGCCTGGAGGAATCATCGCAGCCTGTTGGGCGACAATGATGCACATGGGAGAGGACGGATACATTGAGACCACAAAGAAGATCATCAGCACAGCACGCAAGATCATAACTGGGTAAGAATGAACCAGGAGGAGGGTTAGAGGTTACAGTGGCCATGTTTACATGGGAACTTTAATTCAGAATGAAAGTTAATTCCTCTTTAAACTGAACTTGTAAACACTTAATTCCTAATGCAAATTTAATTGCGATTAAACTTAAATCCAAATTAGGTGACTGGTTTATTTTGATTTTAATGCCGAATTAAATACGTCCTCTTTCTCAAACACTTAATTCCACTGTAAATTAATTCCGGTCATTCTGCGCATGCGCGACTTGCTGTTGACGATATAGTCCAGGATGGCCGAGACTATTTATGTAATAAGAGCCTTAAAAGACATGGATATAATGAAAAGTGTGGCTGCATGGAGGCATAAACGTGTGAATATTGTGTGAATATTCAAAAACAAGCAAAGCCACAATTTTTCATATTTTCAATATATTGATCAATTAAAAGAATAACAGCTAAAGTCGATATGATAGTTATTAGCTGGTGTAGCACAATCGCGTATTAAAACTCACTGTGGGATGACAAAGCTTATTGTTATTTTGACTCATCTGCAGCAAGTTTTTGTCTTTTTTTTCTCTTTCTCGTGACATGTCTATAATCTCGATCAAGTGACTTTAAACTTTCCTTTACTTTGTCATGGCCAAGGATTGGAGTTGGAGCCCAGTCTGATGAGCATTCATCATACAGTGTAGCAGCTTTCCCCAGCAAATCATCATCGGAACAAAGGCTTAGTGTTTTGCAAATGTCAAGTTTTTTGCCCAGTCAGATGAAAATAAAACCAACTTCGTCTTTTGATCTTGTGAGCATGCTAGACCATTATAGTATCTATAGCCACTGATAAAATGGTCTCTGCAAACCCGTGTGTATTTAGTTTTTTCTTCGTCTAAGTCTGCTCTGTTTATATTTGACAGCCATAGACGTCTTTGGCGCTCTGACAATTCTCTTGTCTTTTCTCTTTGGTTTTTTATAAATGCTGTTATTCAAAATAGTTTATAAACCCTATTGTCTCGAATAGAATTATGTCCACATCCAACAGCACAAAGGGTGGGCATTTGGTATTATAACTAAGAAACAAAGCAAAATAGCAGTGACTCCCAACACGATCGGCAGCAGAAAAAGTAGTGCAGTTTGGGCATCCAGTAGTGCAGTTTGCATTTACATATATGGCAATAAAGTATAATATATATTCTATATTTAACTGCAGTGTTTGTTTTAGCTGTTAGATAGTTGGAGAGGGAGGAGCTCACATTCTAGGAGGTGTGTTAATTGACGTCACCTACCAACGTGGGAAAAATCCAACTCGCCCGTTTGCAGCGGACTTGTTTTTATTAAATGTGGAATAACAAGGGAGGGAGGAAACAGAAGTTTTTCAACTTTGACCCTCTGAATGAGGCTAAAGGGATGTATGTCACTGTAGCAAAACCATTAGAAAGTGATTTATTTTTTTATCATACCTCACCTTTAATGCACTTTAGTTTTTTTTTTTTTTTTTTTTTGGAATGCATGGTTTGTTTTATTGGAAGGGCTAATATAACTGAAAACTTTGTGCTTTCTTTGAAAAGCAAAGGCTACTGGAATATCTAAAAAATGTCAGAATATTCAATAAACATTTACTTTCTTTAAAAAACAAGACTAAAAATTTATTCTTGGCTATTTATGCACTATTAAGAAAAAGTAGTGAAAAACGTATTCGATTTTCGACCAAGCGTTTATATTTTATCCGGCTTCAGCCACAAATTTTAATTTCGGTTCATCCCTATTGATTACTGATATATAGTTGATGGGTTTCTAGCCAGTTATGTTGCAGTAAATAGTATTGCCGCTTGCTTTCTGTGTAAGACATTAAATCACTAGTTCATGAGGCTTCACCAGTACTTTCAGAACTGATAGACATTAAACGTCAAAGTAACTGTAACTGAATTTATTTTGTTTATTTTTCTTTCACACCTTTACTTACCTTGTGTTCATCTTGTTTTGATTTGTGAAGAAATTTGACGGCACTCAAGTGACTTTGATGCAAGTAGGAAGGTCTTTTATACGTCCTGAAAGTGAGAAAGCAAACACTTAACCCCAAAAGCAGTTTTTCCTGCTGAATACATAGAGTAGGTATGAAGTAATGTAGTTTATTGATCCAAGTCCCACTCTACATTTTAGTCAAAGTATGTAAATGTAGCGTTTTAGTTGTAAAATGTTAGTGCCCTTGAGTGCTAAAAAACAAACAATACTATAGTGTTTTCAGTATCAACACTTTGAATGACAAAACCAGGGGTTTAGTTGCTCTTTAAACTAGAGGAGGAAAGTACATGATCATTCCCCATGAAGAAGTACAAGTGCTTATTGTAGCAGGTCACAAATCCGTCTGATCACTTTCAATTTTGTTTTAATCTAAAACTAAGCAAAGAACCGCAAGTTCAAGCAAGTCCGGTTTCCTGACCTGGATAATTATGAGCCGTCATAGACATGTCAAGAAAAAGAAGCAATTTTAAAAGCTAGTCACTCGTTAGAATTTAGACTCTTGCAGATTAAGCACTTTTAGAATGGAGATGCGTATTATGTGACCTAAAATTGGTTTTGGGGAAGCGGACATCTGTATAGGTTAATCTCGGAAATTTAGAGTTGGACAATATTGGGGTATGGAACGTCACTACTTAAAACTGGTGATTCCCAATGTGTGTGTGTTTCAGGCTCTTGGTGCTATTTGCAGATATTGTAGATGTGCCAAAATAGGTCAATGTGCAAAAAAAAACTTAGTTTTCATTTTTAAAAGTTGATCGAAATGTATCTAATAGTATAATACAGGGTGATTTTAATTCATTGGCCCTCCTTATTTATCTGACCAGTGTTCAGGCAGTTTGGGGTTAAGTGGAAATGTTTTAATTATTTAGGCTGGTGTTGTCTTTCCTGAGTTTGGCTTGTCTTATTACTTTAATATTCCATCCAACTTTATTTCCCTCTGACAGAATTAACCAGATTGAAGGAGTGTATGTGTTTGGGAATCCGGAGGTGTCGGTGGTGGCCATTGGTTCCGATGTTTTCGATATTTTCCGTCTTTCTAATGCATTAACGTCGAAGGGCTGGAATCTAAACACCCTGCAGTTCCCATCTAGGTAAACCTCAGTCCAACCAGAGCAATATGACAGATGGATTATAAAATGGGTTCTGATCTTTATGTCTGTGCCCTGTCCTCCTTCACAGCATCCATATTTGTTGCACAGTTCTGCACACCCAGCCCGGGGTAGCAGATCAATTTATTGGTGATGTCAGAGAGCAGGTGGCTATCATCATGAAGAATCCTTCAGAGAAGACCACAGGGATGGTGAGTACTGTTCTAACACGATGCTACCGACAGTTTCAGTCCACACCAGTGGTTCCCAATCTTTTTTTTTTCCCTCTGTACCTTGAATTTTGGTCAAATCATGTGTACCCCCTCTTTATATCATAAGTGCCCTCTCCATAATTTACAGCATGAAATAATCCTGTTTCAAAAAAATTACAAGAAAATATAGTATTTTATTAAGCAAAAGTTTGTTAGTTTGTGGTGAATTTGTTAAAAAAATAGCCTAAAAAGAACTAGGAATCTTTCATGACTATTTTTAAAATAATTGTTCAATCATTCCTAGTACCCCCTGCAATGTGCTTCTGTACCTCTAGTCATTAGCATTGGACTAGGGTAGGGCTGCAACTATCGAATAATTTTGGAATCGAGTATTCTGTCGATTTTTCCATCGATTAATCGAGTAATCGAATAAATTACACTTTTGTGTTTTTAAATAACTATATCAATAGTGTGTAATGCAACATGAAAGGCCTCTTAAAATGAGCATGCAATTGACTGTTATTCCTCTCAAAAAGCGTTTTTATTTAAACTCAACACTTCACGCTTAACAATTGGCTCCAAAACTAAGCCTGTTTAACAAATCTTTCTGTGAAAGCCCATATGAGGACAAAAAATAAATAACAAAAAATGTACAGGTACAAAACAGAAAAAAAAGAGAACTTGCATGTGCAAGCCTTTAAACGAGCAAATGGTGGTTGGGAGAGTATTTAGGGGTTTATCCACTGCAGTCAAACTAGACGCTCATTGGATAAATGCTCGGTTATGACGCACTTAGTCCCGCCCATCGGACGCCGGGCTTCACAGGAGGTCTATGGAGCAGTGGGCTGGATCTGTCTGTTCCGGACGCTGGAATAATGGATGATGATTGGATGATCTGTCTCAGGCTAATTCAATTTTGATTGACAGCGAAATGAGCCAATCAGAGAGTATGACGTTGTAAGCACACAGGCGGGTTTTTCAAATATTTCAGTCCGTTGCTCTGTGTTGACACGGAGACTTTGCTGATCCTCTCATAGCGAATCAACTTCTGACAAACCTAGTGTCTGTTTTTGGTGTTTGTGGAGACTGTTACTGCTTGTGTTGTGAGACTTTTGACCAAACACTCACACTCCAGCGCGCAGCAGCTACGCGCGTGCGATAATCTACAAATAGTTGTTGACAACAAAATGTGAATTCTACTAGAATTCACATTTAAATAAACAGATAAATTTTCTGAAGTAGGCAGAAAATGAGCTTCCCCTGCATGAAAGACCAGCAGCCGCCACTGGTGTGTGTGTGTGCTCGCGCGCGCGTGCATGTGCCCGCGAGCGGAGTTTGCGGTGAGGAGGGATAAATTAATGAGATTTTGGTGCATTTTCTCTCTCGTTATTTGTCATGCCTTGTTGGCACTGTCAGCTCATGACAGGCTATTAATAATTACAAGCACTGCACAAATATTCTGAAAAGCGATAGTGTCAGTTAGTAATCGTAAAAATACGTTACCTTGTTGACGGGCCGAGTCCGCTCGGAGAAGCACTGTTAACGTGGGGGTGCTTTCTATTCAGGTGCTGCAGCATCGAGGATGTACTGTTATGGTACGCCAGGTCCGTTTTGCAGTAAATACACTGCACCATGTTGTCCGCTTTACGCAGCGTAAAATGATTCCACACCTTGGACATTTTCTGTCTTTTAAAAGAACTTCTTTCATTTTCGGCCATTGTTTGTGTGTGAGCAAAATAAATACCGCCACTTGTTAAATGCGCGTCAGTATTACAGTCCGTGTGAAAGAATGATCTCGGAGCTGCGGAGTGGTCTTCAAAGCGGGAGTGATACCATGGCAACGTGAATTAAACGAAGCCTCGAGGCAGAAAATTTGCCTCGAGGCTTTTTTGTATTCGAATTACTCGAGTTACTCGAGGAATCGTTTCAGCCCTAGACTAGGGAGTAAAGGGTACTGACTCGAGGGCCCAAGGTAGGGGGGGCCTCAGAAGTCTGTTTTATATGGACAGTAAACATTTTTAGATTATTTATATGGGAATGAAAAGGTTCCTGTGTGAATAATTGTCTTTAGTGCAAAACTGTGCTTAACCAGCTTATTTTCATATTGCGTCAGGGCCTTAACTACCACCCCCTTTAAAACTGTGCAAATGGTACGACCCACATGTGCTTCTGCTGTGGCAGGTAGTCTGAACTGTAGATGTGAGCGGGAGATAGACAGCAGCAGGAAACCATGTCTCTCCTCAAGAAAGGAAAACCAGGACTGCGTCCGACCAGTCTCTCCTATCTCCTTTCCTATCCACTGTTCCTTCACCCCCGAAAGTGTTTAAGTGGTGGCCATGTTAAAGAGTGTCCAAGTTCTCTTTAAGCTTAGGAAAAGAGGCGCAATGCTTCCTTTATAACCTCCTTTAGCCTTTGAAACACTGACTCATCCTTTACCAAAGGAGATAATGCTGACCCACAATTCCTTGCGGCGACAACGCGCGCACACCCGAGCGCTGACAAGTATCGAAGATCATGTAAGTTCTAAAACCCATATATTATTATATGTCAGACATGATCATATTATAACTGACATAAAACAGACACACTGTGGTTCAAGAAAAAGGGATCAAAGACATTTTTAGCCACATTATATTTTATCCAACATAATTCATATTTCTGAGTGAAAGGTGAGTGTGAGCAACCATTCTGGTTTACATTCAAACCTTGTGGTAATTGAGATTATATCAGCGGAAAGTGTTATAAATGTGCTTTTAATATATATACATATACATTTTTTTTATGTCCCCCTCCCCACCCCAAAAAATTTGTGTTTTTTTACCAGCCGCCACTAAATTGTATCACAAACATAATATTCAATAAACCACTAAAATATAGTAGAATAGATTTATAAAATACTTGCAATGGCTATGGAATCATTAGGTTATTGTGAAGAAAACGTATAAATCTTGTATCATAATGCAAGAATACTAGTATATTTTCCAGGCAATTTTTTTAATTTATTTTTTTACATGCATACTTACCGTAGAGGCCCAAAAAGATGGTTTGTACCCAGGGCTGAAAATGTGGTGCTCCTGTTTGGGAACCACTGGTCCCAATTGCAATCGCAGATGTACTGATCATTATTCTTATAGTTTACATATGGCGTCATGCCAAACAATCGTGAGAACTATTTGGCAGTCCTCTCTGTTTACTATGCTGTTGGCACATGTGACATGTGTTGTTATTGTTGTTGTTGAACTGTTAATTTAAGTCGACTCAAGCTGCTATTTCAGGTCCCAGCACTTAACAAGTATGCAAGCTCCACCTACTTGGCACGAGAGTGCGTTGTTGTGCATGGTGGACGAGTTGGCAGCAAAGATCACACTTCAGAGTGCACCACTTGAGAGAATTGAATGAGTCCTTGCCATCATTTGCATGTCACAAATAAAAACAAAACAAAGCTCCAAGCAGGGAGGAAGAATGCTAGTGCTTGAGGAGCATTGAAAATTAAATACAAGTTGTTTTCCCACAGTGAAGCATTTTATTTGTTATGATTGTCCACATGGCAGCCGGCTCCAGAGCCTCACGTGTTGTTCTTTCCAGGGAGCGATCTACGGCATGGCCCAGTCCATCCCAGACAGATCTATGGTGACGGAGATTTCTCGGGGTTTCCTGGACTGTCTTTACAGCACTGAAGTGCCCAAGTTGAACACCAGCCACATGAACGGCAACGGCAAAGCCCATTGAACCGGGTTCATCCGTCACCGTGGCAAACAGGGAATCAATCGCCTCCTTCCAATGCTCTGATTGTCTCACCAAACCGTGGCCTTATTTCACTGAATCCACATCGTACGGAGGAAATCCACAAAGATGTTTTGAAGCACAAGTGGTCAGTAGTTTAATCAGCCTCTCGCAGTGCCTTAGCAGCAGAGGACAAATGACTCCTCACAAGGTTTAGACTTTTATTTTGGTTTGAATTTTATTGTGTTCACTTCTGAGGGTTTTCTCTCATTTTAGAAATTCATTTCAATGTCAGCTTCTCTTTTGACACGTCTTCCAGCATTCATTGATTGCATAAATACGACTAATTTTTTAATAGCCAACCATTTCAGCTTACTGCATGTGATGACTCATCAAAAACAATACCACTGAGATCTTATTAGTAACGCTGTGTCGCCCTCTAGTATCAAACTGAGTGTACTGCTCTGGACTGGATGTGGATGTTATCAAATCAGGACACGCTTTTTACACGTTAATGCACTGCAATGCCCTGACAAAAGGCTCAGGTACAAATGTCAGTCACTTGAAACTACAGGTTTTGATTTGATGGTAGAACTTTGCTTTCCAGCCTGAACTGATGCTCCTATCCTTTTAAAGCACTTAATATTAATATTTTAGATGAACATTTGTGGCCCTACTGTGGTTGTATTTATGAGCAGTCGGAGAATTAATGAAATTTTGGGAGTCATGTTGAACAAAATGGTCTTGAATTCTGAAAACGGGACCAGTTTAAATTTTTTAGAAGTGGCTACTTTGACATATTTAATCATTTGAAAGATTATTTCCAGTCCATGTCTAACATGTCAGGCTGGGAGCACAGATCCCTACAGAAATTGTTGTATCTTGCTAGGTGTGTTTTCATCTGTAAAACAGTTTGTTTATTTTCTAATTCAATCTACCTCAGTTTCTGCTCTTTGCAATAGGCATTCATCCACTTCAATCTGTTCTAACAAAGTCACTGATGTTCACTTCTAACCAGAAATATAAGAGTGAGGGCTTTTATTTTAATTCTCTTAATGTCACTGTGATAAAGGTTTTTGATTAACAATTCAGACTCTGGATATGTTTAGATTAACAGTTCTAACAAGCTGTGTACTGTAACATCAAACAAGCCTGTTTTTATATGCTTAAGTTGTTTTAAAGTGATTTTATTTGTGCAATAAAGACCATAAATTCTCTTTGAATGTCCGTTATTAGAGGAAGAGAAGTAAATACCAGCATTTTAAATGGCACTTAAGTTTGTGTGTACACTGCATTCATCTGTAGCAGTCTATGACATGCTACAGTTCTACAATCAGTGCTGCGTTAAATTATTAAGCAGCATCTTATAATCAAACCATGTTTTTCTGTATACATTTATTGTGCCCATTGACAGGTGTTGAAACACCTGCAAACAATAAACTGCTTTTCCTCACGTGATTCGTTTATTCTTTGATTGGCTGAAATCTCCACAATGTGTTTATTGAAAGTAGATATGTATGTAGTTATTTGAAAGGATGTTTTAATGTGTCCGTCAGCATTTTTTTTACAAGTCCAAAATTAGGAGTTTATTTCCATTGCTCTACTGTCCCAAGTTAAAGCTTGAAAATTACTTTAACCTGTAGTGAAGCTGTCACGTATTTAAAATGAGCAGGGTTTACAACTTTACATAACTTCTCCCTAATGCAAGGGAAGAAAAAAAATAAGACTTGGTCATCAACATCCCCCACCTGATTGGTTGTCATAACTCTCAACCTTTTCCTAAAAGTCTTAAATCTAACTTAGATGTATACATAAAATATTATCACATCACAATATAAAATGACTGTTAAACTGTTTCTAAGAAAAGCTGTCCTCTTTGAAGATACCTCAGAGTAAAGAAAAACAGAACAAGGGCAATAACTCAAGAAGAAATAATTGTGCACTTATCATTTTCAAACTATCTTAAACGGTTTCTGAGAAAAGTGTCCCCTTTAACTTGGACGGACAGATGGACGGAGCTCAAACCAATATCCCTCTTCCACACTTGGTGGCGGGGGATAAAAATGATCCATCAAAGCAAGGAGCATATACACACATGCACACCTATATAGAATGTATGCATACATTAATAAATCCCAGCATATAAGTATACACATGAAGAAAATAGACCTGAAGTTGACTTTATTCTCCACAACGATGCATTGGAATATTAATTTTAGATCTTATTGATTATCTGTGGTTTCCAATGTTATCTGTGATCTATTATTACCCCTAAAAAAGGTCTCTCTCTTTACTCTAAATCCACGTCTTCTATCTTGAAGCTTACCTGAGTTATTAAGTGGGTTTTGCAATTTCCAAAAAAATCATAAATTTTCTTTTTTCTTTTTTTTTTAAACTAAAGACTATTAGTGTCCTATCTTTACATGGTTAGATGCTACAGTGCAGAATGTCAAGCAAAAGTGAGACAAACAGATAAATGTTTTCAGAGCACTTTTAATGGTATTGACCTACTTGGAAAGAAGTACTTCATGGTTCGGAATAAAAAGCAGCAGATGAAGAGTAAAACAAAATGATTTGCTCTAATAGCATCATAATCTGCAAATGTTTCCATAGTGTGATATCCTGAATTGCAGTTGTACTATGGTCTGTCTATTGTATAGTCTAATAAATATAGTCTGCTCATAAAGGTCTACTGGTGGGTCCCAAAACAAGTTTAGCTGAAAGAAGTTCTTGGAAATGCTTTTTGCATGTTTTCTCTGTGTATTTGTTGATTTTTTTTTAAAAAACATTTTTTTACCAAGTTCAAGGGTTTCCCTCATTGATACATGCAGGACAAGTCAGTGTACTGTCCAAGCATATGATCAATAGAATTGACATGCCTTGATAAATGTTTTCCAGCTCCTCAGCCCAGCATTGACCAGATGCGTCTTGAATTATATGAGGTTTTTAAATTGGTGTGATCAGAAAACAGGAGCTACAGTAACTTCAGTTGAGGATCAAAAATGATAAAGAAAAATGACATAAGTAGACCCATAATCAGCTCCAATAACAATATAGTTTCCTACAGTTGGTTTCCACTTCAAACAGATCAATAACAGCACAAACGTCACACACAAAGGCACCTTCAAAGGTTTTTGTTTTTTTTTTTCACAGTGAATTAAAGTGAGTTTGAATATTGTTTCATCAACAAAAAGCTTCTCTGGTAGAAGGTGATTTTCTGTAACATTGGATTATTGCATCACTGCTCACATCAGAGAAGCCTGGTCTATGAAAGTGGCCAAAGTGATGTCTCGCTGGGACAGACCTCCACAGTCATGTGTGCTCAGAGTGATCTGGACCTGAGGCGGGACACGGAAACATGTATAAGACAAAATATATGCAGAACAGGCAACGACATAATGGAAAAATCAGTGATGTAAATTACGAGTGTGAAGGATCAAATGTACAGACACCCTAGGGGTACGCAATGGCACTACAGAGAATTAGTGGAACAGCATTACAAATATGAAGATTTATAATGTTTATTTTTAGTTTAAAAAAAACAAAAAATAATTATTAATAATGATGATGGAAATGATCTGGATTAGAACATGAACTGAAAAAATGAAGCTTTGATGCTTTATAAATGTTTTTTTTTTTTACAGTAATCTGCAGTAAAGTATTGTAGTTTGACAAAAGAGGCAGGGGCGCAAAATCCCGGGGGGTCACAGAGGTCGTGTGTTCCCATTCAATGAAGTTGTCACCCCCCAAAAAAATCTTATTGTAAACACAAATTAAAAAAAAAAAAAATAGTATACTAACTAGTCACGCTGTTTAAAGGTGCAGTCTGCAACTCTTATAAAAGTAACTTTTTTGTCATATTTGCTAAAGCTGTCACTATGTAAGGACAGCTTTACATCAAACTAGTAGTTTGTGTGAAAAAAACAGACTCATTGACTCCCTCCTGCTGCTCCTGCAGCCTTTGGCAGATTGCCAGAATGCACCACGACCGAGCAAAAACACCCAATCAGAGCCAGGATTGTGTTTGATGGGCTGTCTGACAGCGGTTGCTCACAGGCCCCGCCCCTTTCCTGCAGCTAGAGCGCTGTCTTTTTTTTTTTTAAAGTGTATGGGGTGGAGGAGTAGAAGATGGAATTGGTGACTTTTCTGTTTAAAAGGTAATTACTGCTGCTTGATTTACATGATGTTTGATTTGTAATTGTTACACTAGAACTCTGTGGTGAATGTGTTGTTCATGTGTGCGCAGCAGCCTCCGTGTGAGCTGCTGTGAGTGACAGTTGTTGCTGGTGATGCTGCGGTGTGTGCACATTGAGAGAGAGAAGCGCTGCAGTAATAAGCTTTTAACAGAGCATGTTATATTACTGTGATGTTGCTGTCGGACTAACGTTAGCTTGTTAGCTCCTCTGAGGGAAAGTTTGGAGGCAAGGCAAGAGAGCAGTGGGGAGGGAGTGGGAGAGAGGGATCTGAGAGTTGTGGACTGCACCTTTAAAAACACAATGTTTGACAATGCAATTAACACCATCAGTTTTTACATGAACTTTGAAGTCCAATGCTTTCATACTGGATATGTAGTTCATAGTGCTGTGGACTTGTAGCTGCCTACACATTCATACCAAAACATTTTTCAGTCACTAAAGTTTTTTAAATTTTGGTATATTCATTTGCACCTTCATTTTCATGTCCCACTCAGGAATTGCTCTCAAGAATTTTACTGTTTCAAGTCACTCCCTTGAGCCAAAAAAAAGTTTGAGAACCACTGATTTAGGTAAGGCAGTGGCTGTCAATATGTAACATGTATCCATATACTGGCATTCTATTCATACACCCCTCATTGGCCAGTTTAAGTCATGTGATAGGTGCACTAAATTTGAAAGGTGCACATATCTGGCCAATGCTATGCACTTGTACTTCCCTAACCATAACCCTAACCTATGTTACGGACTAACCCTAACCGTAACCCTAAACTATGTTATGGACTAACTAACCCTAACCCTTCACCTAACCCTAATCCTAACCTAAGTTACAGACTAACCCTAACCATAACCCTAATGTGACTTCCGGTAACGTCATCTTTCGTACGGATAGAATGCCGGTATATGGATAAGTATTACGTACTAGGAGACACTTCTTTTAGGTAATGAAGGACAGACACACACAAAGAGGAGTTTTGCATCTTCTTGAAATGACATCACTGCTCCTTTATACCTTATTGTAGACATTGAACCACTCAGGGTGATGATCCATCTTCTCAGCTTGTAAAGCCACACGAGACATGAAGCCAAAAGCCTGTAAGAAAGCCAGTGATGCTGTCATGTGCACATAACGCCCATCATCTGCCTCATGGTTGTCGTTTCTTTTGTAAGAACCTGGTTGAAGTCTTTGAAAACGAACTCTTTGTAGATGGCGTCACGTCCAACCACCTCCACCCACTGAGCGCTGTGTAGCAGTGGCAGTAGATGTGCTCGCTCCTCTTCGTTTAGATTCTGGATCTGACCGGCCTGGAAAGGATAAGAGAACATTGCTGCGTCACAGTGCATTTGTGAAGGGGCAGCTTCACAAACACCAACTGTGATTGGCTGCTCCGGATCCTCATCTGGAAACAATGAAACGCTGCATTCCTGGTTTTTAGAAAAGAGCTGCTCTAAGGGTTTGTGATGTTGTTGGGCTTAAATCTTCACACATGATGCACAGTCACATGATGTGAGGTCAGTTCATTCACCCTTACAGACCCGACTTTAGATCTGAACTCATATCTGCCGACATGGACTAAATAGCAGCGTGTCAGATACAGATGAGCAATCCTACTCATCATCAGCTTCTATTAAGATAAAAAAAAAAAAAAGATGTCAAGGCTTCGGCTGCAAACAGCTGTGACATCAACAGGTATCATAGCAACGCTCTAATCTACTCAATCTGTGAGGCATGTGCTGCACAAAGACAGCTTCCTGCTCATCAAACACACGCTCAAAGCACATGCATGTGCATTTAGTATTCAAACACATGAAGTGGGAACATTAGCTCTTTAAAATAATCAATTAGTCGATCAAATTCTTAATGTTTTTACTAGCTGTGTGTGTGTGTGAGTGCAGTGAGCGACCTGTGTGTGTGTGTCAGAGCTGACAGGTTGTGTACTCACCATGTTTACAGTGCTCTGCTCTCCCAGTTGTACAAAGAACAACCTGCTGTGGCAGAAAGGCAGATCAGTGAGAATGAATCCACCCACCTTTGGGTCCTGTGTGTGGTGGCCCCTGCAGAAAGCCTGAGCAGAAATCCTCCCCACTGATTGGCTGCTCTGCCCTCTTGTCAGGATAGGTTTAATCATAAACTGTCATGTGTTGCAGGCCTCCAGGCCGGTGATTGTAAGACGATTCAGCACAAAGGCAGACGTACGTGTTCAGTCCAACACGAGATGATTAAAACTAAGATGAAAAAAAAAACTATTTCAAATCTCATCAAGAATGCTTCATGACAAGGATTTAATCATATGCTAAAAAGGTTAATAAAGTTATAGGACCAAATGCAGAGGTGTAGAAGTACTGTTACTTGATTGAAATTGAAAGTACAAGTAAATCATAGCTCAATTTAATAGTACTCAAAGTAAAAGTTACTCGTTACGTTCACCCCCTCGCGTTTATTTTTGGTAATAAATTTTGCATTGGTTTCCTTGCATTTCATTACGTTTTCGTTTCATTTATTTATTTAGCACACATGAAAAAACAAACATTTAAGGTGCAAGGAGGGAGTGAAGCCCATTGGGCTTGTACAAGAGCTCCTCCCCTTTCAATAAACACAAACAATAAAGGCTAATAGAGACGTAGAAGGTCATGAGGTTAAAAAAAAAATGCACAATAAATCTTTGATATAAGTGGAAACTAATATATAAACAGACTTCACAAATATGAACATCGAAAGACAAATGAAAATATTGAACAAACTATTAATTGAAGATCAAAAAGGAAAATACAGTAAACATCTCATGAATAAACTTAAAAAGGAAGAGTTCAATTTTTTGCACGATTGGATCTCAGTTTATTTTTCCACAAAGGTATCTGTATAAAATAAAAGGTTTGTCAAAATGTACATTTATTTTTTAAGTAAATTAACACCCAAAAAAAAAAAAAAAATGTAATAACCGGCATACAATGCCGTTTTGGCACCATGCATTATATTTAATCTGATTGGTCGGCTATGATGTAATGCATTTGATTGTCGTGTGGTCATTTCATTTTTTGTAGTTTCAGAATGTCTGTTGATCATTTAAAAAAATTAAAATAAAAATGTACTCAGTAACGGCTGGGTGTAGAAATGAAATGACTTTACTTCTTTTATAATGTTCTTTAGTACAAGTAAAATGACTGATTTAGAAATATACTCAGAAAAGTACACGTACCCATAAAAGCAACTCAATTACAGTAATATGAGTACGTGTAATCTGTGACTTTCACCTCTGACCAAATGCACCAAAATAAAGGCCCTTGACTGTGTTTCCTTAAAGAAATGATGCTCTGTCTGTTGTGTCTCAGAGTACTTGGTCACACAGCATTGCAGAGGTTAGTGTTAGTGTGTCTTATCTTAATGTCAAAGGTTAATGAGCAGCTCCTGCCCTGTTGAACTCAGTCACAGCATGTGATCAAGGAAATAAACTGGATAATGGAATGAAAACAGGCAGAGGATGTGACCGTCAACGCTCACACGTAAGTGGATGGAGAAATGCACATTTAAATATGAACACGTTTTTAGTAAAGCATCCCTTTTCCCATGCAATGACAATTGATTATTACACAGCCAGTTCTGCTGATCGCCTCTGATGGTGAACTCCTCTGACGAAGACTGGCAGTTGACAGTCCAAACGTGCATCCATCCATTTTCAGACCCATTTGTTCCTGTTTTTCAGGGTCGTGGGGGTCTGCCAAGACAACCACCCACACTCACATTGACTGCTACTGGCAAGTTAGAGACTCCATTCAACCTAACAGTCATGTTTTTTGATTGTGGGAGAAAGCCGGAGTACCCAGAGGAATCCCATGCAGCACGGGGAGAACATGCAAACTCCACACAGAAAGGAGCCAAGTGTCCACCCCAGGGCTTGAACCCAGGACGTTCTTGCTGTGAGGCGGACGTGCTAACCACTAAACCACCGTGCCCCCCCCAATTGAAATATGTTCGGAGATAAAACGAAACCTTAGCTTAACATACTATTCAAAAAGAAGATAAAATGAATCTTGGTGGAACTACTACAGCCATTTTGTCTCAAAACTCCCACAAAGTTTTAGATATTTAGCATCAAACACTTTAAGCTCTAATTAGAAGGATTTATTGTTGTTGCTGTTGTAATTATTACAACTTAGAGTTTTGTGTATTTTTGTTCACATTTTGGACACATCTTTGCTATTGTCTTGTTTATTTTTTTTAGTTTTTTTGTGTGATTTAAGGGTAAATTTGTGCATTTACGTTGGTTTCTGCACAGTAGTATGTTTTTGTGTAATCTTGTGTATTTTTGCAGTTGTGTGTGTTGTTGGAGTCATTTTGAGTGTTAACTTAAATGCACAAAATGAAACAGAGGGCTGGTTGGCCATGTCAGCTCATTATGGATATCACAGGGAATTATCTATACAGTATATTCATTCTGAACTTTGACCATGTTTTTATTGATGCCTGAGTAATAAAGATGAGCAGTGGAGAGGACGTTTTAATAAATAGCAAAATGGAGTGCAGGAGAGTGTTGTTTACACACCTAGCTTTGTTGATCCTTTTCAACAGCTGTGAAGGACAAGTTGAAAATGGTGAGCTATCTGCTGGCTACAGTTGATCATTCTGGTTGAAATGGTAACGACCAAAAATGACTTTTTAACTTTCTGACTTTATCTGATGAAGCCTGTGATTTATATGATGTTCTGATACTATCAATTATTATAATGCACAAGATGTTCTAGTTGTAAATAAACTCTTTTTGGATTCTCTGCAGAGCCTCAACTAAAAATGGACCAGGCTTTGCTGACTTTTCACAACCGACTAACAGAGGGAGTGAACGTTCTCTACACGTCAGATTTCTGCTACAAGGTACAGTTTATTCAACTCTGTCTAAATCAGTGGCTCCCAAACTTTTCACACTCCCCTTCAGATATTTAGCCTGAAGCCATGTTCTCCCTACGAGTAATCATTTATCATGTATAATTTACATATACAATGTATTCCTACAGTGAAATTTGTCTCTGAATTTTGCCTGTTCTGTTGAGGAATAATATATAATAAAAAGAATGATAATAATCTGTTAGCACACAAGAAAACATCCTATTCAGAATTATCCCTTAATTAATTAGCCTACTGGCATTTTCAGTGTGAAACAATCTCTTTGTTTTGGAAAAAGAATAAATAGATATCTGCTATTTACTATCTATCTATCTATCTATCTATCTATCTATCTAGATAGATAGATAAATAGATAGTAGCAGTATAAAAGACACAAGTACAATAAACAGTAAACAGTAAAAGTAAAAAGTAAACAATAAAATAATAAAACAAACAAATAGCCGCTGTCCTCCCTCCCTTCCGTATATAATATACACGAACAGACAATAAACAGTCAATGCAGACATTAAAGGTGCAAATTACAAATACAAATTAAAGTGAATGTCATATATATATATATATATATGTACTCATGAAGTATTTATTAACAAAATATTAAAGAAAAAAACATATAGGTATCGAGTTTGCCTCTGAATCATGAAATGAGTACATACAAAGTAGTAAATTATTATTATTTTCTTTTTCTGTGTAGTTGTATATTGCAATAATGTATGGTTGTTCCACACTTGCCTCACGGCACATTAGTGTGCTGCGGCACACCGTTTGGGAACCACTGGTCTAACACCCTCTGAGTGATATGACTGCAGGTGAAGAGTTGAAGACTATGTTCGATAAACATAAACATAGAGGAAATCTTAAACAAAATCACTCCTGTGAGCAATTTAGAGGCTCCAACAAACCTCATCTAAATGTTTTTGGACTGTAGTAAAAAAAAAGAAAACAGTTGAACCTATAGGGGAAAACCTATGTAGAAACATGGGAAGAACATTCAAACTTCCCACAGAAAGGTGAAACCCAGGGCCTTCCTGATATGCTGGTAAAGTGAATAAGCACAGATGGTCGCTGTGAGCACTTTATATGTAAAAAATGATTTTGCATTCATGCAAAAAATCCATTTGATTGTTAGTTTGATCCCCATTTGAAAACATAGTGGGTTCTACACCTGGCTGTACATTATTTTAAATGTGCATCCAGATGTTAAACCCCTGCTTCTTTTTTTTGTCATAAAATATGGAATAATATTTGAATGGTTATATAATAATATCTCCACCTTTGTGTCCGAAGACTTTGAACCACAGTTTGACCTGTTCTGTTTTCAGTGTGTGCCCCAGCTGTTGCTCTCTGTGGAGCCTAGCAGCAATGCATCTGCAAAAATCAGCACTAAGTTCACCCTCGAGCTCCAGGTGCAGCTACACAGAAACACATCCATCTGCAGGTAACAAGAATGTAAAATACTCATCTGTGTATCACCTGTGTTTATGTAGTGTGTACTGATGCTGTCTGCAGAGGTCATTTTGTGCAGAAGCATCCGACGACGATTGCGTCAGCAGTCTGGAAGATTATTTACAGGTCTGAGGAACTAATCCTGACCTGCTTTGTGGACCTGAGTGATGTCCCCCCTCTTTAACCCACATCGCCCAGTATTGATCAGGAGCTTTTTTGGGGTTAATCAGGCTTGACATAGTGATATTGATGAAAAGGGCTCATTAAAAGCTTGAGAGCCACATGTCTTACAGAAGCCTTGGTAAAGATGTGACCAGTGAAGACACCTAACCTCATAGCTGATCGGACACCAGGGCAGGGCTTTTTGAACCCAGGGTCACCTGTCAACATGAGAATCAAACATGTTATTACAATGTGACAAGCTTCTGTTGATGCTTTGTTTTGTGCTTTCTTAGAGGTTTGGATTCCTAAAATCAATACCTGAATGCAGAGGTCTCTAACCAGGCTGAGCTTATTGATTCTCTTTTCCTCTTTGGGAAAAAAACACTCCAAGTGATAGCTAGTATGTCATCCTCACAGGGGATCAATAGCAGCATGTAATGTATGTTCTTTGAGGCCTGAAATGGGAACTGATGAAAGGACTGGAGGATGAAACCTTAATGTTTACAGACACTAGGTGGTGCTCATGAGCTAAAAGCAATCAGCAGACTTTGGATGATTCAGATGAACAACACAGGAAACTGAAGTAACCTCAGTTTCCCAGAAAATATTTGTGTGTTGTGCTCTTCTGAGGAAAAAAAGCGTAATTTATTGTTTTTGATGCAGGTGGAGTCATAAATATGGAGAAGGTGGTCATTACTCAGTTTGGATCCACATGTCAGAGGTCGAGGCCAGCTGTGTTCATATTGTGGATAAAACACCAAACAATGAATACCTTCGTAAGTAAACATCAATAATGAAGAAAACATTGCACTTTAATTCTGTTCATTATGTATAGTGACATTTACTGTAAGCTACACTGTGTTTTTAGCCTCTGTGCACATCAAAATAATATTACTCTATGCATTCATTCATCTGTTTTACTTTGGAATGCAATATAGTGAAGGTAATTAATTAATCTTCCACATCAGCAGGTGGTAGAAGGTTGCAAAATGAGACTGTAGTGGACTATAATTTGTAATTATATGATGGGATGATGTAGCCCCCCCTCCCCCCTCCCCCCTCCCAATGCTTAGGTGATAAAAAATCATGAAGATCAACAATAACAAGTATTTTAATCGAATAAGAGTCTATAAATACAGTGTTTATATAGGAAATTATATTTATATCATATATAACTTGCAGAGGTGAAACTACAGCAATGGATTACAAGTACTCACGTTACTGTAATTCAGTTGCTTTTATGGCTAACTGTACATTTTTGAGTATACTTCGAAAGAAGTTACGTTATTCATCACATTTCTACAGTGTTGGGAGTAACTAGTTATTTTTGTAATATATTACAGTAAATTGAAGGAACTCAGTATTGTAACTCATTATAAAAGTGAAAAGTGGTAATATATTAATATATTACAAGTTTAGAGTAAATTACCCAACACTGCATTTCCACATCCAATGATTATTTTTTGTTTTAAAATGATCAGCAGACATTGTAATACTTAATGTAATACTTATTAAGTGACCAGACAACAATCAAATGCATCACATCATAGCTGACCAATCAGATTAAACATAATGCAAAACAGCATTGAATGCCAGTTATTTACATAAATATATAAATATTAGGGATGTAACGATTCACTCAACTCCCGATACGATTCGATTCACGATACTGGGTTCACGATACGATTTTCTCACAATTTATTTTACAAAATGGGACTGTAGAAAAATTATGACTGAAAAATGTTCCTTTATTTTTTTTGGGAAAATACTGTACTATTTTTCATTGTCAAAAGAATACCTTGATAAACTATTCAAAACAATGCAATTTAACTAAAAACAAATCTTGAATGACATAAATAAAGGAATAATACAAATGAAGAATAAGCTTATTATTTAAATTCTGGTTCTATAGTAAACAATACGAAACTGCATAATAGTTCTTTTTCTTTTTAAAAGTGCAACTGAAAAAAAAAAAAAAAAAAAAAAAAACAGTCATTTTACTGTATTTAGGTCAGATATTTGTTTGAACCAGCAGAGGGCGCTGGTACCCCAGTGGTCAGTTGGCATGCAGATATTTTGCAGTGAAGAAGAGATGCTATGCTAGCAGACAGAGCTAATAGAAAAACGTGACTTTTACAGATATTCACATAATATTACAGATATTCTTTCGGTGCTAAAGGGGTAAGGAATCATTTATGAATATGTTTAAGAGTAGAAGATGGCCAGAAAGAAAGTATTCGCAGATTTCGCTCGCCGCCAACACTTCTGGGTAGCGCCCTCTATTGGTTAAAGAAGTACTGCGATTCAATTTTCACAGCATCGATGTGAATCGTAATACCTATGAATCGATTTTTAACTGCCTTACGATTAATCGTTACATCCCTAATAAATATATTTATATATATACCGTCACAGACATCTTTCTGACATATTTGCATTTAGACATAGTACAGGCAACAGTATCATAATGCAATGCAAACTTTGTCTACCTTTTTATGTTTTTACATAAGATGTTTACTGTATGCAAGGGTACAGTATCAAGATGTATTACCAAGAACAACCATGTGGGATGAAAGTAACTATTTAATTGAGCTACTTTTTACTGTACTTGAATATTTTATGTATGACTTATTTGTACAATTTCAATCAAGTAACAGTTCTACTTGAGTAGACTATCAATAGAATATCAGCACTCTTTGCACCTCTGATCACATGATCAATACGCTGTTGTACAAATGCTATAGGTGACCATATCTCTAGAGCAGTGACTAAACATTTTCATCATCATTTTTGTCGACAACTTTTTAAAAATGACAATAAGGCTATGGCTAATTACAAAATACAAGGCCGTGGCTATTCATACGGAAACATATGAATAGACTGCCCCTCATTGGCCAGTTTAGGTGACGTGATAGGTGCACCACGTGACTTAAGGTTCCATCAGTTTTATTTTAGCTCACATTTATTTTTAGCTACCCCGCTAACCCTTTTATTTTATCCCTAACCCTAACCCTATTGATATCCCTTACCCTAACACTAACCCTAACCCTAACCCTAACACTAACCCTAACCCTAAACCCTAAACCTATCCCTAACCCTACTAACCCAGGAAATACCCTGAAAATATGTATTTTTAAAAGTGAAGATTTGCAGTGTTAAATATGTTGAAATGAAAAAATATATATGACAAAAGCGTGATTCCAACCCAAAGGAAGAATTCTTGAGTCAGGCACTTAGACTAGTGTTTCCCAACCAGGGGTACGCGTAACCCTAGGGGTATGTGAGCACATTGCAGGGGGTACGTGAAAAATTCAGAATTTATTTCCAAAATAATAAAAAATATTCATTCATTTTCAGTCATTTCACAAGTCCGTCAATAAAATAGTCTGTGTGCGCAATGACTTGTTTTTAAAGTTTAAATGCTTATATATAACACAGGCAGGTCAATTATTTGTTTTGTATTTATTTATTTATATTACTTATTACTTATTATTTTTATTTATTCTTATTTTTTTCTAATTTAAACTTTATTATTTTTCTTTAATAACAATATAATCATAATATATTAGTGAATATACAAACATTAATGCCATCCCATCCCATATCAGGTTGATAAATGGTAACTGAATATATTTTTTTTAAACGCATTAACTCTTTTCCTGTTAATTTTATTCGACTACATCTGAAACAGATTTTCAGAACTAAATTCTTAATGTCATTGAGTTGACTGAAGCTGAAAATGATCACTGCTGTAGCACAGCTGTGAGCGAACACAGGCTCTTTGATCCATTCTCTACTGATCTGAGTCAGCGAGGAGGAGAATCACTCCTGTAGTCTTCATCCATCTCCTGGGACGAGGTGTGTATTGATCAAATAAGGCGAGTTGTCTTAAAAAGGGATAAAAGAAAAGCTTTTTTTTTGCTTGTTTAGAAGGCCTAGACCCTGTGTATGGAGGATTGTGGGTAATACATTAGGGAGTGTAGAAGGATTAGGACGTAATGGGATTCTGAAAGCATCTCCCTCCATAATGTACACTCTACTTAACAATATTGCAGATTATGTTGTAGATCAGACTTTTAAGGCCAAGTAGCCATTATCTGTTCTGGTCAGTGGGACTGTACCTCTCAGAGTATGATGAGCTTCCATTAGCTTCACAGACCGGTGATTATACAAAGTCCCCATAGGACTTGCTCAGCTTAAGTAATGGTCTGGTCAGCAGCTCAGGCCAGGTAGGCGTAGCCCCGCTGCATGCTGGAGAATTTCAAAGTTTACTTCAGAGTGTGAGATGGCGATGGATCTGCTGCAGGGCTTCCTCAGGTCATCTGCTCGGCCTTGTGCTCTCGGGTCACATGTTTCTGTGCAGATGCTAAGATGCATCCTTTAATCGTGTTAGTACTGTATTCTGCACTGTACCACAAACCACAAGTCACCTGCTCAGCCTCTAACGCTCATAAAGACTATTATTAAGTGTTTGATCGACTCAACCAAGTGTATCAGTGAAGTCAACTTAATTTAGCTCCTCAGATGTTTCCATTCATTTTCTATTTGTTCTGCCATAAGTTAAAGGAGGTGTAAAGAGTACTGATTTATCTTACTCAAGCAGAAGTACTGTAACTTGATTAAAATTGTACTCAAGTACAAGTAAGTCATTCATACGTGGTTCATCGAGAGATGAAATCTTGCACAATTAAAACTTAGTTTATTTTCCACAAAGGCATCTGTATAAAATAAAAGGTTTGTCAAAATGTACAATCATTATTTGAATAAAATAATAATAATTAATAAAAAATAATCTATATCTATTATCTTAGTCTAGCTAATTTTCTGAACTCTAAAACTGAGAAAATAACCAGCATTCAATGCTGTTTTTGTCGCTGTGCATTACGTTTAATCTGATTGGTCGGCTATGACGTGATGCACTTGATTGTCGTCTGGTCATTTAATTTTTTTGTGGTTTTACACAGTCCGTTGATCATTTTAAAACAAAATATAACAATTTACTCAGTAACGGTTGGGTGTAGAAATGTAACAAATCACTTATTTTAAAATGTACTTAAGCACAAGTAAAATTTCTAATTTAGAAATATACTCAAAAATGTACAAATACACATCAAGGCAACTCAGTTACAGTAACGTGAGTACTTGTAATCCGTTACTTTCACCTCTGGGTAACTGTGGCTGCTGCAGAGGTTCTTGTCTTTGTTTCATGTTGTGCATTAAACTCTTATTGTAGTTACTGTAGTTCCTTGTGTACGTATAGATTTTTCCAAGGCTGTTAAGTGATCATGCTTTGCTCAGAGTGCATGTGTGATCATGTGTTGAGGTCTGGATAAATTACATCCTCTTGTTTGTTTTTCCAGTGAGATCAAACACAAAGCATACACTGTTTGCGTATTTCCTCGTCTTTGACACAAGAAGATAAGAGTCTGTCACTTAAAGCTTTATATTCAGATGACACGGATCACTTTATGTTCAGACATATGCAAGAAATTATTATTTTTCCCTATGGTTTTAGTATTAATGTATTAAACATAAGCTGCTTTAAAGTAAAAATGTTTTTTTTTTCGTCTGGATATATAAATGTGAGCATCTACCTTATATAGATACAGTAGGACCTCTTGTTTGATATTACATTTAGCAGCATGTAGAGAAACATTCATGTCAACAGTTCTTTTGTAAAAAAAAAAAATGAAAGAAAAGAAACACATATTTCAGTATTAATAGGCCTGTATATTCCTGTATGCATCTATCCTCTAAGGATTTTATCATAGATGTTTGTTTTCAAGCCCTAATCAGCTTATATACATTTCCTATATAATTGAAGACATGTTGAAAAATATTTGTCATGATTTCTTTATTTTAAATCATGACAAAATACATTAAATTTATTTTAATGTAATATATTTCATTTATTTTACTTGCGCTTTACTTAACAAAAATCTAAACTAATTCCATAATTATCGTGTTTTCTCTAAATATACGTGTTTTCTATTCTATTGCTGTCTTTGGAAACCATTTCTCTACCTTTTAAATACACATATGTGTTTTTTCAAACTTTGGCTCTGTTTAACATCACTTGTCCTGCAAAACTCATCTACGTTAAACCCATTTTAATTCACTGCTGTACCCCTCACTCATTCTGTTTTCATATTCTCGCTTTACACGTTTTTTTTAGACGGCCCTAAGGTTAGATCGTCCTGACTGATTTGTCCCTGATGGATTTACCAAGACTTTTCCATTATGTTAGTTATACTGTGGGGATCCCTCTGAGGCTGCCTGACTGACAGGGGTTCACAGGAGCATGGGGGGGGGGGGGGGGGGGGGGGGTAGTTTAAACTGGCAATCAGCCTCTTTGACCAGTGAGCTCCACAGACACACACAGTACATCTGGATGCTGGATACACAATGACAGCACTAAGGGAACGTTGCTTATGTAATCCACACTTATGGTCTTATTTTCAGCTATACTGGTAGCAGCTCTTTCACTGGCTGTTATTGCTCTTCTTTTTATTCTGGTGCCCTACATTCACAGGTATGGTTTTTACATTAACCTCAAGCAAATAACCATTCTGTGCTTATTCTACCAGTAACCTAAACCCTGCTCCCCTTACAGGAGGCGTTTCACATCAACTTTAGTTCAGACCATTTGCTGCCAAGGCTCCCAGTACTCACTGGATAATGTAAGTAAAATGCAGCTTGTACTGCGCGTGTCAAACTCAAGGCCTGGGGGCCAAATCCGACTTTTTGGAGCATCCAATTTTGGCCTACAAGAGAAATTAAAAATGACAGAAAAAACATAAATCATTGTGTAAATGAAACTCAACAATATTTGGAAGGGCTCGTGGTTTTCCTGGTGCTTATATCACATGATTGCAGTCATTTTTTGTGTTAAACTGTTGAAAGAAACCTCAAAATCCTTCCAAAGTTTTTTAATTTTCCTCAAATTATATCGTCACATTTTCCTTAAAGTTACATTGTGTAACTTTTGGCCACTAGGGGCGCTAGTATGAAGGTAGATATGTTGCAAAATCAATGTGGGAACTTGTAGAATTTGATGTGAGCTTGTGTATAAAAAATTCACACACGTGAAATAAATTTAATGTCACAAATGATGGGAAAAAATGTATAGACTGATATTTACACACAAAATGACAGCTGCAAATTTGTAATCCAATATTTATTCACGTTTTTTTATTTCTTGCATAAATTATCGTCTACAACCACAACTCTCCGGTTACAACTTCTCCAATCTACCGCTACAGATGCACAAGCTACTTTTCTCGTGTGAATCTGCGCTGCTTGAGTTTTGCAACACATTTTGCGAGACGTCTGTAGCAAAAATGATTTATGCTCGTAGAAATGGCCCCTCCCCTCCCCGCTCCCTCGTGTGTGGGATTGACCAATCAGAAGCGAGGATTTGGAGACAGAGCGCTGTGTCTTATTAGCTCAGCAGCCGGTGATATCACCGAAACAAAGTCATTTTTCTTCACTGTAAATGCAGAATGCTGAAATTTGCCTCCACAGCCTGTTTGAAAAATGTTGTTAGAGTCATTTATGAAGAAAAATAGTCATAGAGAGTGATTCTCCTTGTTTAAATATAGGTAAACGCTATGTGGAGATGAGGATCGAGAGCTGATGCAGTGGCCAAGCGGTTAATGTATTTTACAAAATCTTTATTTTCATGAGACAGTTCATATACATGTTCATTGTTTTATTGTGTCGTCACATCACACAGATTGTAGAGATGCTGGATACTTCACAATATCACTTCATAGCGCCATAATCTCCCTCGTCCCTGCTTCTCCCTCCTTAGCTAATGGTAGCATCAGTGGCTAATCTCTCATCTAAAGGTGTGCTGCTGCCACCTTTGATCTTGAGATCAAACTGCTCTGTATTTGGCCCCTGAACTAAAATGAGTTTGACACCCTTGAGTCAGAGTGTAAAAAGTTACAAATCCATCAAAAGTAAAAAAAAAAAAAAAAAAAAGAGAGAATTGTGTATTGATGCACAAGCCTAAAACAAAGTCTGACAAATTCTTTTAACTTTTTTGAAATTCTTTGCTTCAAAGTATTGTTATAAGTCGCATAAAAATCAAGGTGGTGGTGACAAAAGTGACAAAATGAATTGTTATATTTGTGTAAAAACATGCACGACAACACTGTGCAGCTCTAGAAGTCGCGAGGATCTGTGTTCATTGGCTATATTGTAGCCTGTGATACATACCAAAATTGTTCTGAGACTCCAGTTGTCGAGCCATTAGGGAGACACTAATAGAATGATTGATACAAATGTTAGCAGAGCTGCTTCAAGGGCAGACTTGCATACAAGAGATAGAGCCAATCATATCGTCACATGGAGAGAGCTGCTGTGTGTCCAGAGGTGAGCATGAATAGCTCCTTCATTCTTCTGCTCAACATGTCTCTGGCTTCCATATGCTGACTGAATGGCACTCAAATCCATCATATTGTATTAGCGCTGGTCTCTTCCTGCTCTGGCTGCTGCACAGAGGCCAGTGAACCAGGCTAATCCAACAGTGAGGGCAACAGGTCAGTCATCAAAATACTGCCATCACAGAGAACTAGAGATAAAACATCTGTTTACATCCAGATAGCCTGTAGATATCTGATCGTCTTAAAACTTTTGTAGTTTGTAAAAAAAAACATCTGATGTTTCTGCAAAAGTGACCCTTGCGCACTCACCTCAGTTTGTTTTTCATGTAGTTAAAAAATATGTTTTTTTAAAAAAAAAAATGATGTTATGACACACATCCAGTAAAAGAGTTTCCTTTAATCAGCTATTTGATTTTTTACAACTGCACCATAAGTCTTGAAGAAATGCTGCTGTACTCACTTTATTATACAGACTATTATTCACGTCTGTATCTTCTGGGACGGGAATGGCTAAGCTTTAAACTCATGCATAAATTAAAGTTTGCTAAATGTACAGTAATATTTCACCAGCCTTTTTACAGGGAGAGGCAGCTACTGGAAAGGCCAGGGGTGGGCAGTTCCTGGGCTACAGCTATGCATGTTTTCCCTGTTTCCACCGCTTAAATCTGCATGATGACTTATAAAAAAAAGCATCAAATAAGTGTTACATAATGAAATGCCAACTAGCCATATAAAGTCACTAAATGCAAACTATGAACCCTCCCAATCCACCAGAATATAAGCAGTGTCTCTGTCAACTAAAATTATGACATAATCATAATTGTAATTGTGATTTTAAAAATGTGTTGTTGTAAACATAATTGAATGGTAATTGAGTTTAGATAATTGACTTTGTAATTGTAATTGGCATGGAAATTCTATTAAAAAATGTCACTTACATTGTAATTACATGCAAACCTGTGGAACCATGTTACAGTTCTATGGCTTATGCATACATACACTTTAGTTAATACATATAAACATATGTTTCAGATCAAGATTTTCCACTATCTGTCACTTATCTTTAGGTTCATATTACCATTTAAAAACATTTAAATTAGCAGCTGTAATAACAGACCAAAAATATTATTACCAATATTTTCATTGATCAGGAAGCGTAAGAAGGTAACAGATGACAAACAAATTATTATATGATAGATAATAACGTTTGTGTATTTTACAGCTGATTTAAGACGTGCGTCAAACTGACCCGTTATCATATGTGTCAAACTTAAGGCCCGGGGGCCAAATCCGGCCCTTTAAAACTCCCAATTCGGCCTACAGGAGAAAGTCAAAATGATAGCAAAAACATGACTCATTGTAAAAATCGCCAACTAATTCAGTTGTAGATATCTCAGCACCTACAAACACACAAATTCAATGAAACTATATTCTTTTCTCAGGGATTCTAAATGTCCCATGCCTATATCACATGATGGTAGTTATCTTTAATGAAAAAATTGTTGCAAGTACTTTCAATTCTTCCAAAACCATACAAATGATTCTCCAAGAATTGCTAGAATTAAATAAAAATTGGTCACAAAATCAAGGAAATTGAATATCCTGCAGAGACTGAAATATGTCATTTATTACTTGAATATTGTCGGTGCCTTAAATATTATTATACGTGAAAGTAAAAACTAGGGCAAAAAAAGGATCAAATTGCTCGTTTTATTGCCTATGATCTGCAGCTTACTTGAGATTAAACTAGTCCGTATTTGGCCCCTTAACTAAACTGAGTTTGACACCCCAGCGTTATCATAACAAATGCTAACAGAAAGCTAACACAATTGGAAGGTCATGTTTTACGGAGAGTGATTTATTAAATTCTCAGTAATTGTTATTGAACTTTAGTAATTAAGAACGTAATTGTAATTGACTTTCAGGGGAAAATGTTAATTTGAATTATAATTGGAAAACCACCGTAATCATAATTGAGTTATAATTGAACATGGATAACTGAAGACGCAATTGTAATTGAAAAATGTAATTGACACCAACCCTGGTGTGTGGTGCTCATGCAGTGCTGACCATGTTTTTCCTCCTTGTTGTTTCTGCAGGACGAAACAGATGCTTGTGGAACTGGGAACGACACCAGTAAAGCTAAACCAACACGTCTGCTCTCTCTGGATGCTTTCCGAGGGCATGTACACCTAAAACATCCTGGTTATGGGTCTAAATCTGCATGCTGCTTATTCACATGCTAATTGTTTTTAATGCAGCCCAGGGCATAATGATGACGATGCACACCCACCCCAATAATGACAGATTACAGGGGTCACAGTCTGGACACATGCACCCCCAGGCTGTTATCAGGCAGTGTAGCTCTGGGCATGATTTCTGATATCAGCATGTCTCGGGTTTGGAACAGTGTGTTTCTGTTGGCCACGACTGATGCATGTGATTGAATCTGGGCTCCCTGCTCGCCTTAATTGCAGCCTGAGGGTAGAGACAAAGCACATCTCTCTGGAAACAGGATGCTGGTGTGGCTTTGACCTCCCCCTTGCCAAATAATTGATGTAATAATACCGTCAACATATCAGCACACATCCACACAGCCCTCGATCCTCTGCCAGAGTGAAGACGGAGAGGAAATCCTGCAGATGATTAGACATCTTTCTTTCTGTGGCTTCCTTTTGGATTGAAACCCATCTGAACCTCAGAGACTCTGAGCCAAAACCTGGATGATTGAATTTAGTCAAAGCTGAAGTGATTACATTTTCACTAAAGTTCTCATTGGGTTCATCTAAAGGCTACACTTCATATACTTTTTTTTTTTTGTTGCCTTTAACGAGTTACCTGTCGCGTTTTGATGCCCCAGATTTGTAACACTCTGATATCTTGGCCGAGTATTTCATCAAACTGTGACTCAGCACTCAATCACGCAGCTTCTCAGCTTTTGTGACTTATGATCCGTAGCCCTGATACATAACAACGTTCTGCAGAGAACAAACACATCCGTCACCAACTATAAATGCTGAGACATTTCTGAAGGCAAAACGGCTTTTCTTCTCAGCTGAAAGCTTTTCCTGATCATTGCTCAGGCCTCCACTGACATGATATACAGAGAACCGTGGCATATGGCTGCACGTTAATTTTTCTAAAAGGATTCAGATTTTAATCTTGCGTCGCAGAACTAAAAGCATTTTGCCTCTTTTTTTTTTTTTTACTGAAATCGCTGTTAGTTGTTAGCAGTGGCATAGACAGACAAAACAACCATTACGGTACAACACAGAGAATTATGGGTTACATTTTCCACCAGGTGGCTGACTCATTATGGGCCTTATTGTGACTGGGACCAAAGTCGTCATGTGATTTGCTTTCTGCTACAAAAAGAGGAGCCTTGGCATTTCTTTCATGAGCAGTAATTTATTTTACTTTATGACTATATTATATGTCCATGTGCACGTTGCAACGAGCACACTGAGTAATGCAGTAATGTTAGGTAATAGACTAGCTGCTATAGTAATGGAGGAGCGTACTAAGCTAAAGCCCTATTCACACGGGAGTAGTTTTACCTATGGGGACCACATGTAATTAATAAATGACCCCCCAACGTCTGCTTTTTATGTGACGCATTAGCACGGGATAACCGAAGCCTGATGAGATGTTGCTGAAATTTACGGACATCTGAAAACGTGGAACAGTGTTAGCGTTAGCCAGCTGTTTTAAATAGAAAACTACAAACGCAGAAAAACCAAAAAAAAAAAAAGATTCTTGTCGCACATTGCAAAGCAGGACGTGATCTACCACTTGCTTCTGATATCGCTCCTTCTCTTTTTGTTGCCGTACATTACGGGCCGATAAGGTTTTGCTGGCCCGGGACCCAAAAGGTTTTCTAAACATTCCAATGCAGCCTCCATTCTTCACCAAAAGTAAATAAACATACATCACGGTGTCCCGTTCTGTGTTTCATATACATGAACATGCGCACTCCCGGAAAATGAATTTGCTAAAAAAAAATTATAATTCAGTTTTGTTTATTTTTGTTTTCAAAGTGAACGGACATGCGTTTTATTAGTTTATTGGATTAGGTTAGGGCAGGGGTCTGCAGCCTGCAGCTCTGGAGCCTCATGTGGCTCTTTGACTCTTTCACAATGGCTCCCTGTAACTTTAAAAAAAATAAAAAAACAAAATAATGACTTATTTCTTAGAGGGTACTGATGATTAATGACTTTAACTTCAAATAAAATTATGATGAAACAATTGGTTAACCTAAAAATAAATCACATTGTGCAATGACTCAGCCACCCTCCTAAATCATTAACTTTCCTTACACCTGTGGCTAACCTTAAGATAACTAAACTAACAAAAAAAAGCTATTCTGGAAGAAAATAGAGTTATCAACTGTGTGGGGAAAGATTTATTTAATTGCCAACATGCCAGTTTAATATGCATGCCTGATATGTTGCAAGAAATTAGCATGTATTAATGGAGATTATCATGTGTTATCAAATTCAAGTTATTTTTATAGCCCTTCAAATTCATTAACTCAAAAAATTATTAGATACTATTTTAACTGTATAGAATGTTATACACTGTATTGACTTCATTGAGAAGGTATTTTTTTTCCGGCTCTGGAAGGACTTTAATCCGGTCGAAATTAGGAAAAATGGCTCCTTTTGAAAGTAAAGGTTGCAGACCCCTGGATTAGGGTTAGGGTTAGGGTAGCATCTGGGCATTTATGCTCATAATCTATCTCAGTACGAGGTGAACAAAAGAACGCGTAATCACACATCAAATCCCGCCCATTTCTGTCCAAATCACAGAGAGACCTATTTGCATTGGATTAGTATTATCACAGGACCTTGGAGTTCAGCAAAATATACTAGGTAATTTGCGTGGGAGTTTTTAATTTACAAATTACTGACATGGCTGATTTGCACGGGATTAACATCACAGACATTCTCCGCAATTATTACAAATCGCATGTGGTCCCGAGGTAAAACTAATCCTGTAAAAATAGGGCTTAATACTGTAATTAGTCAGGGTGGGACGATGTATTATGCAACAAAATATTTCGATATTAAAACGTCACACGATATATTCTCACCATTACGAATGGTATCACGATATTGCTACATCTGTCCCAAGTCAAGTATGGTTACTTTCCCAAGATGCATTTCAAACCTCCAACGACAAAAACCTGAAGCACAATGAGGCTAAATATTTTCGTTGATTCTCCACCTTTAAAAGTTCTGAAAGCATTTTAAGTGAGAAAGTGACCAAGTAGAAGTCAATATGTGGTCATTTGATCCATAAAACTCGCAAAAACACATTTCATGCCGACATTTCATAGATTTTTGGGGACCCGCCATTGTGCTACTGACAAAACAGCTAACTTCAAAAGGGTTAAAAAATTAATGGAAGACAAGAAGAGATGCTTTTGTTTTGAAAGGGGGTTGTTTTACTTTTAGCATGAAGCCGGTCCCAGGACGATTTTACGTTCCACTCATGGGGCGGTTGAGTATAACGAGTGTGCCCACAGTGCACACATCCTGGTATTTCTTTCCATACTCATGCTAATATTGTTGAAAAAGAACATGTTCATATTTTAAATGTGGACCATGTTTTAAAAACGAATTATTAAAAATAAGTTTTTTAAGAATGTCATGATGATGTGGCTTTAATTTTATACTGGCGTGAATTGTTAGTCACTCTTTTTGTGTGTTTGTGGCACTTTTTGCACTTTGAATAGGAAAAATTGGTCTCATTTATTTCTATTGAACCTAATGAAATGAAAAGTTTTTCTGATAGCCTTTTTTTTTTAGTCTTTTTTAAATTTTCAAAAAATATCATCACGTATCGTTATTGTGAATCCAGTCTCATTTATCATATCGTATCGTCCCATCCCTACTATTTAGTAATGCTTGTGCAATTATTAAATTCAGAGAACACCCTAAGTGAGTTGTAATCCTTGCAGGAGTGATCGGTCTGACCGTAATGTAATCTATGAGCTATAAATCACAGATACTGGTTTCCAGGCATGAATTAAGTGTGAGGTGACAAATATTTATTGGCGAGCTTTGCCGACAGATTACCAGCCATGACCTAATAAGAAACAACAACAATACAAACATCTGCAGTGATTTCACAGCAATATCAACCTCAATGTGACACTAAACATAGATTTGTTACCAGGCTTTATCTTAATTAAGTATATTTAGCATCCCTCGGTCATGATTAGCTGCCTGTGTTGACACGTTGTGTTCTAGTTGTGTTTGTCTGCCCTCAGAAAGCCCAGGGTTTTAATTAAAAAGATGACCAATACACGCCATGATACTGGAAGTGATTTTTACTAGGGCTCATCTGGCTGGTGATTTAACCTTTGTCTTTGTTACTATGGCAACTAATGGATATGTTTGTCAAAATTTAAATGATAGTGGGGGGGGGGTGCATGCGTTTCAGTGTGTCTGCGTACATGGACACATGCTCCGGGGGTCTACTCTGCTTTAATAGCCCTTTTGAGATGATAGTGAGTGATTAAAATCTTGTATCAGCACGTTGGGGCTCAAAGAGCAGTAATGGCTTTGGTGCACCTCTTAATTGAATCTATGTAGAAAAACAAGAGGAGGCAGAGGTAAATACAGAGAACCTTATCAGCCCGTCTTTTTCTCTCCTAACCTCTTTACGGGGCCAGAATACTCATGTATGATGCCTTTTAAATCCAATAAAAGAAATCATAAATTTGTACATTTAAGATGGTGGGAAGATTGTATCCCATACAGAGCAAACCTCTCACTTCTTCCTGCAACTTTCTGTTTCGCGCAAAGGCCTTCCACTGCTTTCTGTGGCAAACGCCACCGAGCGCATTTGACTCAGTGAGCTACTTCATCACGTGTGCTGGGTTTCAGCAGCAATGGGCAGAGCTAAAGTATAAAGTGTGTCATATATTAGGCAGTACAAAAGTCTGTAGTCAGCAGTACTGCTCGAGGAGATCCAGAGGACACGTTTTCATTTCCTGAGTGATTCATATACGTGGACTGCATCACCTTGCTTTTTATATGCATGGTGACCATGTTGTTTTTAATTCCAAAGGTAAATATTAAAATTACGATTTTAACACTAATCTTTTTTCAAAATTTTTCATAAACACATGTGACATGTGTTCATTTACATCACTTCACTTTAGCCTGGCAGATATGTCAAAAAGATGTTCACTTCTGGAAGAAAGCATGAAAATGATATCAGCGGTGAATGATTTTTAGGGTCAAATAATTCAACAATATTTCTTAAAATACTGTACATTGTGTTCGGAGCACGATCCAAGATGGCCGCCATCTATATTGCGTTTTTTAATCTTACCATAACTTTGGTTCCGTTTGACGTAGAAACATGATCTTTGTGGCAAAATGTAGGTTTTTGGGGACAAGGATTGTCCATCTAACAGAACCGAAGTTATAATAAGATTGACATCCGTGATACGGATGGACGCCATCTTTGATCTTGCTCTGGGCACAATTTACAGTATTTTAAGATATATTATTTGATTCCTTGACCCTGAAAACCTATAATTCACCACTGAGATCATGCTTCTATGTCAAATAGAACCAAAGTTATGACAAAATATCCAAATTGCCAATACGGATGGTGGCCATCTTGGATTCCTTGATTTTCAGTGGATTGCCAGTGTGGATCCCATAAAAAATAGATTTAGTAATACTAAAAAAATATACCCATGTACAAATTTCCAGAAGTGAACATCTTACCATAATATAGCTACATATCTGCCGGTGCAACTTTGCTAATCAGTGATTTATTTCCTTTTCCTCAGGTTTTCTTTGACGGTTATGGTGTTTGTAAACTACGGTGGAGGAGGCTACTGGTTTTTTCAGCATGCACCCTGGAATGGTAAAATTTAAGGCAACATAAAATGAGCAAAATCAAACTAGCTCTCACTGCATTTCGTAGCTTGGATTGAATGACCCCACCCCTAGAATCTTGCTGTGCACTTTCTGCAGGGGGCTTTGATCTATGACTTTGTGATTAGTGACTTGTTGATGCTTATTAAGAGGAATGCAGCAACCATAACAAACACACCCATGCAGGAAGTCATTCTTCATATGTTCATATAGTCAGATATAAAGTGTGATCCATAGATTTTATTGTTATTAACAACCTGGGAGGAGATTAGGAGGAGATGAGGCAGGATGAGGCTTTGAATGACTGATTAGTCTCCCTTTGTTGTTGATGTGCCTGTGAGAAAAGTTAAGACATGTTTGAGTGGACTAGGTAGTGAGGTGTTTTTTTTTGTTTTTTCCCCGCACACAAAAGAGCTACAGTCTTTGATTCAATAAAAATGAATCTTTCTGTTTATGGGTGTTTTTAATTTAAAGTTCCTGAGGACTCTTTGCCACAGGCATCGATCGCAGCAGAGACTGATTAATCTTCTCTTGGCTGAAAGGCTGTTGCTGTCGCAGTAACGTAGATATTTATTAATCAGACTTCCTCAAAGAGGAAATTTGTTGTAAGAAGTGGCACTTTTATAATGTGTGAAGGCAACACTGGCCCTCACTCACAATAGATTAAAGTAACTGCCAGTGTATCCGTTTTAACAATGCACGTGATTGTGTTGCAGGTCTGACCGTGGCAGACCTTGTCATGCCATGGTAAGTTTGGTGCAGTTTTTTATGCTAACCCAGTGTGATAATGTTTTTCTAAGCATGTTTTATGGACAACAAATATGAATTTCTTTCAGGTTTGTGTTCGTTATTGGGACGTCAGTGGTTCTGGCTTTTCGATCCATGCAGAGACGAGGCGTGAGTCGGCTGCAGCTGCTGAAGAAAATCACCTGGAGGACAGCGGTCCTGCTGGGGCTCGGCTTCTGCTTCCTGAACTACTCACCCAGAGATGGACCGCGTAGGTGAAAGGTTCACAGCAAAAGAAACAGTGCATGTGCTAGTGATGTACTCTGTCTTTGCCTAAACAAGTTTGTAGAGTTTGCATGTTTTCATCCCTCTAGCTCTCTCTGTGTGTTCACTGTCTTCCTTCCACAATCACGGTCACGGTCTGAGTTTACCTCCATGCTGAGATTATAATCCTAAACCTAACCTAACCCTAACATAATCCAATAAACAAATAAAACACGTCCATTTACTTTAAAAAAACAAACAAAAATGAATTAATTTTTTAGCAAAAATTCATCTTTTGGTAGTACGCACAGTAGTGCCAGTTTCCGCTACATAGCGACTGCCTCTGCTCTCCTCCCAGCTTCTCACTGCACAGTCTAAACTCACTACACGCTACTCACTTGAAAACGAACCAACATGGCACCTACTGCAACCGAACTACATAGCTGCTGAATGATTGGCTGTTTGCCTGTCACTGGTGAGATATGATAGGCTGTTTCCGCACTCTGGGTCCAGCCTTCTGTTAGCTAATTGACTGTTCGTGTGTTTCTGCCGGCAAGAACGAACTCCATGAAGACAGCTCCGCTTTGACAGAAACTCGCTTCAAACCAAACAACAAGTTAGAGTTCTGTCTCGCCTGGACGCGTGCACGGCTTACAGTCACAAACACGAGACAACACGTGGCAGAAGCACCGGGTCTGAGCGGTGAGTCTGCCGTGGTGTCGTCGTCAGTGGCATCACTAATTTTGCTCAAAAAACCAGACTCCAAAAGTCCCATTTGGAACTATTTTGGCTTTAAACGAGGCAGAAACGATAAAGCAATAGGAAATCCACTGTGCAGGCGCTGTCACCAAGCTATAGGAGCCACAGGAGGGATCCCATCCAACCTCATAACAAACCAGTGACGTCACCCAGAAAATGCATACAAATGTAGTTTTCTCAGGGAATCAGTTTCTGTTTATTGTATTTTATCCTCTATGGTTTATTATGTTGGAGAACAAGCATTATTGTCAATAGATTTTTTTTTAAAAGACAGTGGATTTGTTATCCTAAGTTGATTATTTATATTAGTTACACATAAATTGATGTGCAAAGGAAACTGAATGATTATTTTTTTAATTTCAACCATATACATTCTAACTTCATTTATTAGTTTTTTATTGCTTATATGCTTTTGTTCATGTACTCTTATCATGCACCAAACAACACTAAGTAATTAATAAGTATTTCTAACTTGTACAAATACATTGCAGTTCATAATAATAATAATAATAATAATAATAATAATAATTTAAAAAAACTAGCTTCAGTAATTAAAAAAAAAGGCTATCAGTATCGTGATATTACCCGGAACCGTCGTTATGGGTAATAATAATAATAATAATAATAATAATAATAATAATAATAATAATAATAATAATTATTATTATTATTATTATTATTATTATTATTATTATTATTATTATTATTATTATTATTATTATATATACTTTATTTTATATATATATTTTTCAAATAAAGTGTTATTTACATAGATTGTAAAAGGACAGATTGTGATAAAGATCCTGGGCTAGAACACAGCCAAAATGGGAAATACGTTCAAAATTACAAATGGGAGGCAAAGAGAAGCCCTAGTGCACACATTAGCTTCCAGTAGTGCTAATGGTCTTTAGTAACAGGGTTAACAAAAATATTGTTGTGTGTGCGGCCTCAAAAATCCGGCACCAGGGGACCTTTACCAGAGGCAGAATGTGCAAATACAAGCGGTGTGGTAATGGTCAATTACAAACAGATAGTGTTACACCCTTCAGCAGGGCACAGCTGCTCTCAGCTCTGCAGCTGAAGCCCAACATAACAGCACCATGACTTTTAACATAAACGGCGGCTTTACCCTTTGTCTCCAAGGACGTCCTTGGCTGTTCAGTCCCAGGCTCTGATCTAATAAGAGAATGGAGTCATAGCAGCTTGATATGGAAAACCTTTTCAATGCCAAAAGAGAGAGAAAACATGGTTAAACTCTAACATCGGCTATGAGTCACTTCTAATAAATCTGGCTGTGGTTAGATGTCTGATTCCTTATCAAAACGACACCAAACTAAGATATTTTAACCAATTTTAGGAATAGGTGTTTCAAGATTTTATGTTAAAAGGCTAAAATATCCAATAATTTGTTTTTCCACTGTGAGTCATTCAACAAATCTTTCTGTTCTTGTAAACAATCAGTTACTTGATTAAAGACTCCCAACACATCCTAATGATAAATCAGAGACTGAGAGCAATAATATAAAACATCTCAAAGTGTGATTTCACACAAGAAATAAAATCAAAGGTGGAAAACTCTTTCTTGCAGATTCTGAAGGTGCTAGAGATGATGAACTATCATTGTGTGGATGTAACATGCAAGTGTCATTAGTATAAGCTTCCTCTTTTGCCGTGAAAGGCGAGATTTCCGCCTCTTATTTGATTTGTGGTGGATCAATGATTGGGATCATATTGTTTTTACGGCACTTTGTAGGGCGAAGAGGTTTTCAATTAACTAATGTGCAGATTACCATCAATCTCTGAGCCAGGAGTCAATCCTGTTCCTCCCAATTTGTCGGGATCGGAAGATAACCAGGAATCTTTGATTAGCTTCCCACATTCCTGACAGGTTCATTTCATGGAGGTTGACACCGTTTCCGACGGCTTCATGCTTTCAGTCAGAAGTCGTTTTTCTCAAAGCAGCAGCTGGAAGATAGAGAAGATTTCTCATTAATTAAATTGTTTGTATATATTTAAATATTGAGTCATTTATCATGTATAGTTGCTGCTTGTGTTCCAGTGTCGCTATCCTGGCTGAGGTTCCCTGGGGTTCTGCAGCGTCTGGGCTTCACCTACTTCGTTCTGTCTCTGCTGCAAACTTTCTGGGGCCAGAAAGAAATCCCAGTGAGAGCGGTGAGCAACTCTGTCACATTTACTCTCATCTGCCATTAAACACAGGAAGAAAAGAGTAAATAAAAAAAAACAAAAAAAAAAACACACAAGTTCCAACCTGAAACAGCAGTGGTGGCGTTTAGATGAGAAGTTATGAGTCCAGTTCCCAGCCTTACTCAGAGGAGTTCACTGAGCAATTAGTTCTAAATAATTATTTACACCAAAATCCATTAAGAGTCTTTGATTTTTTCCCCCCCACTTAGGTGAAGAGTGAATGTGCTTGTGGTTGTTTGTGGCATCCACAGAGTGACTCTAATCTGGGTAAGCAGGTACAGCAGTGAGATGGTTGGAATGCTTCAGAGCTTCAGATCAATATAGTGCAGAATATTTAAAATACAAGAAGAAGAAGAAGAAGAAGAAGAAGAAGAAAGACGGAACCTAAATAATAGGACAAAAGTGACATCATTCACTGTTATTTTCAAAAATGCCAGTATATCTAAAACACCTGCTGCAGAAACTTGGCGTAAATACTGTGGGCTTGATTCACAAAAGATGTTCGAGTACAAAAACATAAAAACTCGACAGCACCTGCAAACACATATTTCAATCTGGAAACAACACTATCTGTCAAACATGTAAAATAACACAAGCGATCTATTCAGTGCATTTGCCTCTACTGTATTGAATCTGTGACGAGTGTTTCTGCCAGAACGTGTAAAAAACATTGTACGTATTGGCTTCAAGAACATTGAGTGGGAGCAGATACAGTGCGCGCCCACTGTTTCACGCACAGATGGCAGAAGTTGACAGATGTTTCGAGGAGACTAAGACAACATATATTTTATACACGATTCAATATTTTGTGTTTTACGTTTCTTGTGATTTATTTATTTTTTTTTTTGCTCCCCATTCTTAGATCTATTCATTGTTTCTTCAGACTTCCTCTGCTGTTCTGCCTCTAAAATTCTCCATGTTGAACACACTAATCTTTGTTTAGATAGAACGGTCTCCACCATTTTCACGTCTGTTGTCAGGGAATCTTAGTGAATCACGCACAACATGTGCAATCTATTTGCCATCGCACCCAATTTAGCCTATTTTTTTAAAATCATGCTCATAGACTTTAAACAAAACATAGGCATTAAGCCATGCCATCTCAATTCAATTTAACTTTATTTATATAGCACCAAATACAACAAGTCATCTCATGGCACTCATCACAAAACATAAAGATGTGTTTTAATAGGGGGAAAAAAAACCCACCCCAACATTTCCCCATTAGTTTCATTAAGCTCATAGATAAATAGAGATGTGTATCATCCGCGTAACAGTGAATATTTAAACTATGCTTCCCAATAGTGTTGCCCAGTGAAGGCATTTATATTGTAAACAGTATTTATCCTAAAACTGAACTGATTAACTCTGGCATGCAATGAGAAGAGATTATTATTATGAACAAAGCAGGTTCTTTAAGTTAAGTAGAATTTAAACCCTGCCTTTAATCCCAATAACATTTTCTAGTCTTTGTAGCAATAAATCGTGATCAACTTTGTCAATGGATGCACTGCAGACCTTTATCTGAGGCTTTAAGGACTAAAGCAACCCTTGTCTTATTAAAACACTAAACTCTAAACCAATTTTGGCACAAGATGACACGGCACTAAAATTATTCTTTTGAAATACAATGCACCTATTTTAAGCTTTTACAAATAAATGACTAAAGTACCTCTAAGACCAGATCAGCTCTGTATTAGAACAGCATGAGGACATTTCATTAATCCTCTAATTTTGACAAGGAGAGAAGATACTGGACCTTATAGCACGGCCTCAGGTTAAATATCATGTCATTTTATTGACATTGACATTCAATTCATTCCTCATCAGTCTTTGGTTTGTTATAGATCAAAGTTATTTATTGACTTTACTTAAATGCCTGCTCTCTCTGAAATACAGTATTCAGTCACCAAAATGTAATAAATCTTTACATTAGAAATGTATTAATTTATTGCAGACAAAAGCAAAAGATGCCAATTGACTAATTTATTTATTCATTTCGTATGTTGGTTTGTTCTCTTGCTTGTTCTCTTGAAATTGTAAATATTAAGTACACATTGCATTATAATTATTCCATTTTAATATAGTTTTTATTAAAAATAAATAAATAAATAATTGATGTAACTTTTAAATGGTATTTCAAAAAAAGATGTTACATATGATATTAACAATCCCATCTTCCTTGTATTCTTTAATGGTTAGGCTACTCACAATTTGTCATGTAAAATCATCATTTCATTGCTTTTATTTAAAATTCCTGATTTTGCTAAAGTCAAAGCAAAAACACAATAATAATGATATTAATAAATGTTTATACTGTAACTTTTTTTATTTAATCTAAATAGAAAATTTGAGTGTGTTTCCAAATATAAACTAGCATAAGGCAACCACTCATCAGCAATTATCATAAGGTTGAGTAATAGACAACATTTGTTCTTATTTTCTCTTATTGCTTCAGTCCTTTTTATTTAGTCGTATAGGTAAACTTTCTTATTGTTATCATTTGTGCTACTTAAATGAAAAGCTTTCGTTTAAATTGTTATTAAAATCAGATTGTGTGTTTTGATGCAGCATCACTGGTGGAACCAGGTTCAGGATGTTTTCCTCTACTGGCCACAGTGGATCATCATCATCCTGTTGGAGACTCTGTGGCTGTGCATCACCTTCCTCATGCCCGTATCCAACTGTCCTACGTAAGTCTGCTGTTCACACCGACAAAAAGCATCAGTTGCACACCTCGCTTCCTGCTGAGGTGATGTGCACTGCAGTGATTTATGAGCCTGTGGAAGATGCTTCAGAGGGCATAATTAGCCAATCTCAGGCTGCCATGTGCAATATGAGGAGTTGAAGCAGAGGATCCATCTTCCTCGCTCTGCGTCCTCTGCCTGTGTGTGTGTGTGTGTGTGTGTGTACGCATGTGTGTGCGCGTGTGAGAGGACTGAGCCAAGTTTGGCTAAATGTGTTGATTCTTATGTCGTGATGACCACTTTAATGATGTTTTTCTATCTTTTCAGAGGGTATTTAGGAGCTGGAGGGATCGGTGATGGCGGTCTTTACCCAAAATGCACTGGAGGCGCTGCAGGTTACATTGACAGGTGGATGTTTGGGGATAACATGTACAGATATCCTACATGCATGGTAATTAAGTCTAAGTCTTTGACATTTTTAGCAGTTTGCTCCTTGACTTTTATTAGTTTAATAAGATCAGTTTTGTTCTTGTTTTTTTATTTTTCATTTTCTTATTTTTTTTCAGGAAATGTATCAAACCACTGAGCCCTTTGATCCAGAGGGGGTTCTGGGTACAATCAACTCAGTTGTCATAGGGTTTTTAGGGATGCAGGTGAGTTGGATCAATAATAACTCTTTTTATTTTATTTTATTTTTTATGTAATACATAACAGGCTTTGCACAAAACACTTTTATTACAGATTCAGAATATTTTTACACTTAGTAAACATTTAGGTAAATGGAGGGGTATGTTTGGTAAACATATTGTATACATTATACACTGTATATACAGTAAAGCCTACACTGTACACACTCACTGTTCAGAACTGCATTTACTACAGTTAGAGAATTCTTGTCAAATTAACTCATTTTTGACTCAGAAGTATTTTTACCTGGCAAATGAAAACACTTTATAAAGCATTATTTAATTCCCAGCAACAGATATACTGGTGGAGTTCAGCGTTACCCACAGCCACTCTAACTTCCAGTCTGCATGGAACTCCGACCACCCTAAACACTCAGACTACAGTCCTGCTCACTAACACCAAGAGAAACATTTGGCTGCGAACAAAGAGTTCTATCTTCTAAAAGCCAAGTAAATATTCAAAAGTAAAGTTTCAAAGTGGCAGAGTTTATTGATTTTTGTAGTCTGTGGCTGCACTTTAATACTGACTTCATTGAAAATGACCAAGCTTAGTTTTTCCTCTCTATTTATTAAAGTGGTATTAAAATATTTATCATCACACCGACTACACATCACCAGTGTGAACAAAACGTACAAGTATCACAACAGTGTGATCCCAGCTCATGCTCTCTAGTGCAGTGGTTCTCCATCTTTTCACAGTCCCGTACCCCTTCACACCTTTAACCTGAAGCCATGTACCCCTACTCCTGCACACTTAATAAACATAATGTCAAATACAATGTAGAACTACAGTGAAATTTGTCCCTGAATTTTACCTCCTGTTGAGGAATAATACATAATAACTACAATATTTGCATTTCCTGAAGAAAATGAAAGTGAGGATGCAGGTGCTGGCTCGTGTCGTCCTGCCTTAGCTTAGCATTAGCTAGCATTAGCATTAGCTAGCATTAACCTCTCATTAACATTAGCCTATAATATCACTAGCCTAGCATTAGCTTTAACCTAGCATTACCATTAATCTAGCAATAGCATTAACCTAGCAATAACAATTACCTAGCATTAGCATTAGCATTAGCCTAACATAGCAATGACTTATCATTAGCTTTAACCTAGCAATAGCATTAACCTAGCATTAATATTAGCCTAACATTAGCGTCAACTTAGCATTAGCCTGGCAGTAGCATTAGCCTGGCAGTAGCATTAGCCGGACATTAGCATTAACCTAGCATTAGCATTAGCTGCTTTATTTATATTCTAATTTCCAATGTTGTCACAACGTTTTTAATTTTCATTCAGTTACCCCTTATGACAATTTGCGTACCCCTGGGGGTACCCGTACCCCACTTTGGGAACCAAGGCCCTCGTGGGTATATACTGATTATTTACAAATATAGGAACACCCATTAAACAGAACCCTTGATGTTAATATGATCAGAAGTGCACATAACTGTTTTGGTCACTATGCTTGGGTTGGTGCACTGTTCACTGATTTTAAATACATGTTTTCCAGGGAGAACAGAATGGAGGGATACGTGGATAATGTCACATTGTGAATGAAATCAAACTTTAAATGAATATAAATAGCAAAACAACATGTCGGTTCTTTAAAGCCTGACAGAATATGAAGCTTTCTAATGAAATGTACAGAAACCAAACGAAATGACAGATTTTAAAGCGCGCACAACACTAACTATATTAAAGCACTAAATACTCTGTTATCCCACAGAATCTCATCATCAACATCAATATCACCATCACTGTCCTTCTGACTGTTTTATCTCTATTTCAAAAACATTAACGGATGTGAATGAATAATGTCTACTTCTCTCTCTCGCTCTGATTCATCCTGTGATTAGCTGTTTCTATTCCTTGGACTGTTTTGTTGTAGCTTCTCTGCTATTAGCATGCTTATCAAAAGCTGGATGACAGGTTTTTTTGCACCTTTTTCTGCTCGTTGTAGAAGGATATTCCAGGCATAGTCTGCACTACATTTCTGTGTAAGTCATGAAGCACGTTGACATCCTGCGCACACTTTTCCATGAACAAATGTGACGTGCCATGAGAGCAGGAACATATCGACCAGGGGTGTTTTGAGTTATTTACAGTGTGTATTCTAAGCTTTCCGATGGTATTACACACAGAATTCTTCTTTTTTAAAGCATAAATTATATCAAGTATAGGTTATTTATAATAATAATATAATAATATAATAAATTATTAACAAATTATAAAATTAAATTGGTCCAATGTCAGTGATAAAGAGACTGGTCTTAAAGCTGATACCCAGAGTTTCTGAGAAACGTCTCGATGCCCCGCCCTCAACAGCTCCACTTCCTCCCACTGCCTCTGCAATCTACAGAAAGCCACGCCTCTACTTTTCTGCATGCGCATCGTGGAACATAACAAGGTAGCATTGATATAGGTCTATGGGTCAGGTAATTTTATTTACCTCTTTACTCTTGTGACGCGCAGCCTTGTTTCCGTGCACAGTTCCTTTGATTGACAGTCTCAAAAACAGGAAGTCAAAGCCTATTGGCTGTGCACACACTGCGATCGTTTCCATTTGTATAGGGGTCTATAGGACGAAGGAGGGACTTGACCACCAGCAGTAGACCATAGTAAAAGACTCTTTAAGCATTTTTTTGAATTTCAAAAGGAAGATAAACAGATTCCTCAGAAACTCTGGATATCAGCTTTAATTTTCAGGCCAGGTTTTTTGTGGAGCCTGTTGAGTCTGTGTGTGTAGAGCTCAGTCTATCTGTCCAAAAACTACGTTGTGTCCAAACTTTGATGATTTTTCTTTTACTCATTTCCCTCACCTTTCCAGTGTCCTGCTCCTCTCTAGTCTCTCTCCCTCCCTTCTGTTCTGTGTGCAGCTAACTGTGCTGTGTCTCTATCTCTTTCCCTTCAGTAGTTTTTATTCATTGAGGTCATTTTGGCAATGCAACAAAAACGTTGTGCAACTATTTGTGTATATACATTAATTCAAAAATTAAACAGTGTAAACTGTACGTGCACAACTCATCTTTTCTACACATCAAACACCATCCGAGACCGAGAATGAGCGGAAAGCTTTTGGTCTTTTGACCCTACTGATGGTGGCGGTGTCACTTATAACAATTTAGCTTTGTGGGAAGCAGAAAAGCAGCAGCAGCCACATTGCTGAATTCCCGGTGGGCGGTTTGTTCAGAGCCCTTCAATCAACGCGTCTTAAGCGACACACCAGGTGTCTGCTGCCCTGCTCTGTGTTGGTCCATGCTAGTGCTCTCAGCCTAAACACATTCATCATCACCAAATTAATCAGAGGGTGCAGATGAATTACACGCCACATCTGGCACCACAGGATAGGAGAAATGTGAGCGCCACATCAGGGACACGGCATCGACAGCCACATCCCAGACCTCCTGACTTTCCCAAGGACTCGTTCATGAACACTGATGTTAATGTTGGATTGTTTCTGATTAAACCTGAATGTGTCTCTTCCTCTTTTTACTCTTATCACAGGCAGGGAAAATTATCATTGTCTTCAAAGGGAGGAATGTCCACATCCTGTGTAGGTTCTTGATCTGGGCCATCGTACTGGTACGTTACGCCACACAGAGGATTGTAGTGAAAAACCATCAAATGTAATGCAGCTCCTGTGACTCATACAGAGGCCAGCTTTACTATTATAATGTGCTTTCAGGTAAACAGCGTCTCAGGTAGACAAAAACACATTATCTGTCCATATGGATATTACTCATAGCTACCAAAGGCATTCATTAAGAGGATTTAGGAGAAGACAACATGTGTGATCTGAGTACAATCAAACAACATTCATGTGTGCCAGTGTTTCCGGGCAGACATGAGTATCCGGCACCTCGGGGGGATACACACTGTCTCTTATTGCCTGTCTGTGGTTACACATTAGAAGAGCTTTGCATATTATTTACAGTTTATTGCAAGTAAGGAACCATGTGAGCATGAGGCTCTCATTAATTAGGCCTCATGCATGAACAGTCACTAGTACATGTTGATAATTGCATTATAACCATTATTGCTAAATATGATTTAGAGTTGTGTTCAATATGGGTGGTCGCTACACTCAAAGAGCAAAGCTGGCCTTTATTTCATTTAGAAGGGGCCAACGTCCCACAGGGGCCAGCCAAGCGTTACAGGAGAGGGTTTGTTTTGCATTTCTAAACCTGCGACAGGCTGCTCGTTTCCTCCAACACATGGTGTCAAACTTAAGGACCGTGGGTGAAATCCGGCCTTTTAGAGCATCCAATTTGGCCCGCAGGAGAACGTAACAATGACAGAGAAAACATGAATCATTGTATAAATTAGTAAATAATTCAGCTGTAGATATCACAACTCACAAATTCAGTTAAACTTCACATGCAGGGCTCATAGTTTTCCCATGCTTATATCACATGACGGCACCTTGTCTGCACATACTACATGTAGTGCAGTCTTTTTCATGACAGCAATGCATGTTTTATTATTGCAATTGAACAAAATGAATTTATTTTATTGCATAATTGTGACCATCACCAGAAACAGTATTTTAGTGAGGGTATAAAAAGAGAGGCCAGTGTTACACCTAGGTGAGGGGGAAGGGAACAGGGAAAAGGGAGTCAGGGTAGGAAAATGGAAAGGGTGGGAAGAGTCGACTGTGAGAGTGAGATGTGATGTCACAGTTGTGAATTTTGTGTTGCATAATCTGTTCAGCCAGTCTGGTGACTAGTGTGGAGAAATTGAAGCAGGTGACACAGCACCCAGCTTAAGAACAGTATAATGGTGGTGGCCTTGAAGAGTGAGGGGTTATATCAAAAAGTGATATTTGGGATCAACGTGTCTAAGGTTAATGCCAGTGCATCCATGACAGACATTTTTCAATTTCAAATTGTTGAAAGAAAACTCAATTTTACTAAAGTCCTGCAATTTTCCCCAAATGATTCCACAAAATTTCCCTAAATGAAATAACAAATTGTTCACAAAATCAAAGAAATCTTAGTGGAGATCCTGCAGGGACTGATATCTGTCACGTATTGCTTAGTTATTGTCCATGTCTTACATACTTTATATATCAGTTATACGTGGAACTCTAAACAAGGACACATTCATTTTGAAATGACTCGTTTTCACACCTAAAGTGTGCGGCCCATCTGAGAACAAACCGCTCCATATTTGGCCCCAAAACTAAAAGAATTTGACACCCCTGCAAAAAGCGCAGGCTTTTGCGAGCTCTTGTTGTTGCGATGCTGCAGGGATGGAGGTCGTTTGTGAGAAACAGGGTTAGTGGGAGCCCTACATGCTGTGGAGTCAGACATCCTGAAGTGACAGTCCTGTGGCCTGAAGCGATGATGGAGCCAGAGGAGCTGCAGCACCAGGCCTTTGAAATCAAACTGAGTTGGATGAAAGGAGAGCTGGACTCAGTTTCAGCAAAATAACACACACAGAGGCATGAGAATGGTTTCAGGTTGTGTGTGTGTGTGTGTGCAGTTGAAGCTATTCCTTTGTACTGTTTTACAACTCCCTGTTTCCTTTACCTTCACCAAGGAGGTCATCTTTTCACCAGGCATTTATTTATTTATTTGTTTGTTTGTTTGTTTCATTCATTCAGAGCTTTAAAATGTAAATGATCATGGTACCATGATCAGGATCACTGTTCCAGAAATCAGCCAATATCCGACAAAGAAGATATATGGTGTTTAAAGGTCCCATGTCATGCTATTTTTCACCTTATCTCCATTCGTTCTAGGAACCCCAAAAACATAGTATTTGAGGTTTATTTTCCCAAACTCGCCTGTTTTCGAGTTTTCCTCTGAAAAGTCACTTTCCAAGCAACTCTACATAAACAGGCGGATTTGCAGCCTACTAATGCATATTCATGAGTGGGCGTGTCTATAGACAGGACACTGACTTCTCTGCATCTCGCTCTGTTACGATGGGGATCAGTAATCACCACATCCACACACAGTGATTGTTTTCTGCCAAAAAACTGCACATTACAGTAAAACACATAGATATTTAAGCTGCTATTGAGTGTGAGTCCATCTCCCCTCCCCGCATGGTGGCATAGGGTCAGAGGACGGCACGCCCTCCTCCCACCCACTCCTTAGCCGAGCAGAAACAACAACAGCCTTCGATGTGCAGCGGTGATAGACTGTGGCAGCGCTGTGCGAAGGACGCTGAAATGCTCACTTTCGTGGGCGTGTCATGTTTACGCAATCACGCTTCCTGGAGGCGTGGCTTCTCCAGCTCAGTGCCGCGTCAAATTGGTCATCAAAGTGGGAACGCGTCATAAAATCGGAGCGAGGTGTTTGGGCTCACCCTGCAGTAAGAAAGGAGCAAATCACCCTCTAACTAACGATTGAGGGAATCAATGAAAAACATGGGCCCTTTAATAGAGGTTTGTCCTCTTGAAAGTAGATATATTCTGAGAGTTCCTGATTATTCCTACAGTCCCAGAGATTTACACTAATGTCCTCATTCAGACAGCAAGTCTTAATGCACATTTTGGATTTTTGGGCAATTGACTCTGCACATGCGCATAAAAGGCCATGAGGTAATACTGAGGCATCCGCTCGTCGTGTGTGTGTGGCACTGATAATATGTAAAATATAACAGATAGCTATACATTCAAAGACCTTACTCTCCTTCCATTGTTTCCACTCCTTCCTCTCCCCTCGCCGCTCCTCCTGGGACGCAGAATGGTGACGTTTATTGCATTGTCATGACAAAAAGGTTGGATAAATATGACCTGGCTGTTCAGACAGCAGGTCACAGCATTATGAAATATCAGATACGTATTTGATTTAGGAGCACATATGAAAGTGGCCTGGGTTGGATTTTTTAAAAAATGGATTTGTGCTGTTCAAAAATGTTTTCAATAGATCGCATACAGGTCGCATATGAGGAAAATAAATCCGATTTTGGCTGCATTTGTCTGCAGTCTGAAACCAGCCTTAGTGTGTTTCTGAAGGACTGTGGTTGGTTTTAGCTTTTAGACAGGTGTGATGTAATGAACACCCTTTACATACTATATATAATGTATTTCCCTCGTAGATTCAGGGAAAAAGCAGCTCTTGTGATTCATTCTACGATCAAAGTCTAATTTCCTCCTTGGAATTCTACAGACAAAGCCAACAAAAGACAAAAAAATTATACAATAAATAAATGAATTGCAACAAAAACTTTTTTTTAAGGCAAAAAAAATGCCCTTGTGGATAATATATTCAGTAGTAATTCACAAGTACTTTAAAAAAATAAAAAATAAATTCTCCATTAAATATGATAATACTTTCCAAAAGTTTTGCTCTGATCTTATAAATCATGAGGATAAAAAAAGGTTTTTAGACAAGTAAGAGTTGCTTCTGCTGTTTTTTTTGGTGAGATGTAATATCACCTGAAACACATGAACACTTCCTTTTCTAACCTCCCTGGGGACTTCTGGGGTACGGTAATATTTGACACGTGAGCCCATTTTTTAAAGGTTCATCACTATCCAATGTTTTTAGAATCAAAAAGTAAAAGTCAGATCGTTTGCGTTTTCATTTTGTTTCTTTAATTCCTTCTTCTTTAAAAAGAAAAAAAAGTTAATTTCCGTCTTTCTTTTTTACTTCTTCATTTGTTTATTTTCTGTGGACAGGAAGCAACTCACCTCAGGATTCTGCAGCTCTAGCTGTGTATCTATTACATCAATGTGTGGTATAAACAAGAGCACAAATTTATGTACATGCAATATTTTATTTATGATATTTATTTCTCTATATATTATGCAATATACGTATATGCACTATAATGCATTTATTATCTCATTTCTGGCAAGAAAAAAAATGCGTAGATGTTGCGAAATGATTGTTGTGTTAAACTATGATGACAAATGCAGACATAGTAGGAAAAAAACAACCGATTCTTTTCAATCATTAAACTGTTTTAAGAATTAAACCCTGGGTGCCTGTAAATTTTATTCCTGCAGAGTTTGCATGTTCTCCCTATGCTTGCATAGATGTTCTGTGGTTACTCTGCTAAATACTTAAAACTGGATATTATAATAAATAAATGTTATTCTAAATTACCTTTTATTGGCTGTTTAATAGTAAAGTTATACATAATTCTGTATTATTACAAACACATAAAGAATAGTAATGTCAAATTAGGGCAGCTCTGGTGTGTGCATGCGTGTGTGTGTGTGTGTGTGTGTGTGTGAGCGTGTGTGTACTATTATACCTCTTGTTAATAATCATTTTTCAAATCCTCCCCAAGGACCCAGTTGGGCACATTGAGTTTATGAACCAGGAAAAATCCAGTTTTTATACGTGAGAACAGAAGAAAATACTGTTATGAGATTTTCAGGTCATTACCCTCAATTCCTAAATGACAAATTCTCTCTATTATGACTGCTGATGTTGAACCTTATTGACTATCATTGTACAGCGAAGGTCTGGAGTGAGATGAAATAAATTAGATCCATTTGAATTGTCCCTGAGGCACCGAGTGATAAAGTAACACGCGATGAAATAAATAAACATTAGGCTTTTGATGTTTTTTTCTTCTGCAGCAGCTAATGCAGATGAAAAATGTTAATGATGTGATGCTACTCTTGATTATAATATTGGAGAAAACAATGATACAGTACTAGTAATGGATCATTAGTTAATAATAGGTTTAATATATTTTTTGGAATAAAACAAAACAACAACAGTTGCCTGCAGGACCTGTGTGTGCTGCTTTGATTCTTTACCTTGTTGGGGGTGATTTTTTTTCACTCAACCTATTTCAGGCCAAAATTTAAAACGACAGAAAAGACAAAATTAGTTTTAGCGATTGGCCTGCTCTTGATATTGACTTTTCTACGATTTGTGCACAAAGAGGAGGGAGGTGAACCGCCTCGTCTGTCAGACATGCTGGTCTCCTGTGTTTGGATAAATGCATCATGCTGCATTGGATTGACTGTAAGCAATATCAAAAGTTTGAATTGTTTTTCTTGTAAATGATAAACCAGCCTTTGCTCACTACTGTTTTGTGAACTTGGAGGCAGCAGAATGTTCTGAGGCCACATGGCCGTGCATCCTCCTCCCCCTCCTCCTCCTCATCATCAACAACAGCCATGCACTGTTAATTAAAGTCCAACGATCAGGATCCCACAAGTGAAGGATTGGAATTGAGCGATTGCCCCACATACCAGCCCCGTCCCGCATCCTGCTGCCTGGATAGCCTGGAGACTCAAACCTGCTATTTCCACACCATTGATTCTGTCATCTATACACATGATGAATATCCACTTAACAAGCACGTTTGGATCCAGCTTCCTCTGTGCAACACACAATGTTTCCTCGTTTATATAAAACATATGGAAAGATGAACAGACGAGACAATAAATAAAAGCCATGTGATTCCAACAGACAAGTAGACCTTCAAAGGCCTGTACTATGAAGCTGGATGAGTAGAAGTTAGCAGGCTTCACCAAACCAAGCGTTCTCTGTCAGAGAGCACCTGTACTACAAAACAGGATATAAATACATTCACTTAAAAATATAGTGGACGAATTTCTGGAAGTTTAGAAAAGAAACACCCTCTGCACATACAACACACTACCAGCTTCCAAGAGGGAACTACCTACGTGGGCGAGAGAGCGTGCACGAGCCCAATTTTCCTCGTGCACAGCTCTGGAAAACTAAAGCATTGCTGATGCAAGCTTACCTTCCAAAAGAAGATTTGCACTTTTCCCACTATGTCAGACTCGCCATTGGTAAGTGAAAATCCATTTTCAATGGACCTGGTGCGCGCCGGGCACCAGCACGTACGACGTCTTTACGTAAACATATCACCAGAATGATTGACAACTAGGAGGATCAATAATCTAGATTATCCAGCCGAAAAAACATCGTCCACTATACCTTTAAGCGAGGTGATTTTATTCTGCGCACTCCTGTGACAAGGGTGGACATTACAGTGTGAGACCAATCACAAACAGGGACAAACTGTAGAGCAACATATGTCACAATTGAGGGATAATTATTTAAAAATACGAAGAATTAAAATCCATAATTCAGAAAAAAACAACACTGTTGCTGCAAAAAAAAAAAAAGCAGGAAGAAAAGAACACAGGCAGGAAACTTCTGACGCTGTTAATGCATAAAAGCGTAATATTATACACTATTAATCCACGGGATGATAAATGGACAGCACTGATCAGTTTAACTTTACCAAGGCACAACCTTACACTGGGATGAGAGCGCATTGTTTCACTGTAGTATGATCCTACTAAGGCTGTCTGCATCACTATAGCGCAGCGATTCTCAACTGGTGGGTTAGGACCCAAAAGTGGGTTGCGGACCTTTACTGAGTGGGTCGCAGACCTGGACAGAAATACTGTCTGATGGCAGCGAAGGTTGTTGACGTCTGTTGTGGTGAAAAAAAAACTACAAATTTCCGAAAATGGACTAAAAGCACATTTATAAGGCTTTCCACTGATATAATCTAAAAAAACACAAGGTTTGAATGTAAATCAAAGGAAAAGAGGCTACCAGGCTACGAAGAACCACAATGAAACTAAAAGAACGTCACATTGAGAATGGTTGCTCACACTCACCTTCCACTCACAAATATGAATTATGTTGGATAAAACATAAAGTGGCTAAAAATGTCTCTGATCCCTTTTTCTTGAACCACAGAGTGTCTGTTTTATGTCAGTTATAATCTGACAATATGTCTTACATATCATAAAATATTTGTTTTAGATTATTTATTTAAAGTTGTTCAAGGCATGTTATTGCTTTGGTAACTTACATGATCTCCGTTACTTATCGTGAGTTTTCCGTGAGCGCTCGGGTGTGCGTTTCCCTTTAAATGTTGTCGCCGCAAGGAATTGTGGGTCAGCATTATCTCGTCTCCTTTGGTAAAGGATGCATCAGTGTTTCCTAGGCTAAAGGAGGTAAAAAAGGAAGCATTGAGCCTCTTTTCCTGAGCTTAAAGAGAACTTGGACGCTCTTTATCATGGCCGCTACATAAACACTGGAGGATCGGAAGGAAGGAACAGTGGATAGGAAAGGAGATAGGAAAGGAGATAGGAGGGACTATTCCTGGCTCCGACCAAGTTAGGTGTTCAGCCTAAGTTACCATGGTGATTTAGCCCTGTAAGACGTTAACCAATGTTGTAGTACACCACACACTGAATAAATCCCGGAAGTTAGCGCAATAAGAGAATCCAGCTTTATTATACAGTCCCTAAAAGAACCATGAGAGCACAAAGGTTGTCAGGGTATGATTAATTAATCTTAGGACCAATAAACTTTGTTTATATTCCTTAAATCAACAGTTTAACCCTCTGTTACTCATTGTTGATTTGAACTGATGTTCTCTGATCATCTCACTCTGTGTGAATTGGTTAATCCACAGCCTCTGAAGACTCAGCAGCCCAACCTTTCTTTTTTTTTTTTTTCTCAGGTTGCTTTATCTTCTTCCATCGATTTGAAATCTGTTTCATTTCCACCCTCAGGGAATCTCGGCAGCCATCCTTTCTAAGTGCACGCGAGACGGAGGATTTATACCTGTCAATAAAAACCTTTGGTAAGTGCTTCCTGACCCTTTAAATACAGCCACTTCTCCTCACAAAAGAAAGGATGGGTTTCCAACAGGCACAAATCAAGGCTGCTAAAACACGCGTTTACTTACCTCTAACTACAGCTAAGACTGTAAATAATCACACGTAGCTGTTTGGAGTGTGAGGCGCAGCGGTTACACATCCTCCTCACATGGTCACCCTTTCAGAATAAAAGATGTCTGACCCTCTCCACCTCAGATGAACTACATGTTTTACCAACACTGTGTGATTGGAAAAGCATCGTGACCTGGGAAATGGAACAGCTGGCAAAAATTCCTGAACAACAAAGTAGAACATGCTGATTAATGGGTTTTTTTTAATGTTTTTTTGCATTAAATAAGGCCTATAATCACTGCCTCTCAGATTGTTTTACATTCAGCGTATTTTGTCCCGCTCATGCCTTCCCTGTAAAAATGATGTGAATCATTTTAATGTTGCAGCAGGAAGAACACTGATTCAACTGTGATGTGTAAGCAAATGCTTGATAGTGTTCCTCTGGGGCCTACACTCATCCCTCACTATTACCTGCTTTGCTTTTATAGGCAGTTCATCATGCACAGGTTATTGAGCTGTGGAGTACAAGTCCCTGCCTGGATGTCTAGAAGTAATTAGCTCCCAGCCAAGAGCCATTTTTGGCACCACATCAGCAAAGATTTAAAAAATAAAAAATAAAAAAAAATAAATGAAAAAAGGCTCACTATGGTGTGTGGCCATTTTACATTAAGCTACTATTTCATCAACCATTCTAGCACTTAGGAGTGGACAGGAACATGACTGGTTGGCACGGCTTCATGGAGCAAATGCCAAGGATTCACTTGTGATGCTTCAAACCCTTCCTCCCAACACACAGTGGAATGGTTTTCTGGTCTGGTTGTGACTCCTGATTGTTATTTATCTGCAGCAGGGGATTGATGAACAGAGGGTGTTTACGCCCTTGTTCACACCCAGCTGCTAACATTTTAATGGTGCCTACACCTCGGCACACAGTCGAATGTGGCTCCTGGTTAAAAAAAACGTGATGCTGATGGTGTGTTTGTGCAGGTCTTTGTCATACGTGACGTGTATGGGCTGCTTCTCCTTCCTGCTGCTGGGAGTCATGTTCTTTGTCATTGATGTCAAAGGCTGGTGGAGGGGACAGCCATTCATTTATCCAGGTACTGCTTAATGGTGGACAAACAGACTCATTCAATATCATGTAGCTACATTTTAAAATTTCAAATACACTCAATAAATGTGGATTTCAAGGGAACATTTTGCTAGTCGTGGTTGAAACTGTATAGCATATCATGCTTTTTTAAACGTTATCTTTATCTCTTTATTGTCATGTTAATATTGTCTTTAAAAAAAACATAACTATGACAAAAAAGCTAAGCATGTCAGTAAATATGCATTAAAGTACAAAATAAAATAAAATAAAAATGGTAGAAATTGCTATTTCTAAGCACATTATTGCGTCCTTATGTAAAATGGTGCTGCACTGTGATAGAGTCTGCCCAATAAAACAACAGCGTCAGTTAAATCTAAAATTATTTTTTGGGGGGATGCATTTTTAACAATTTATGAAAATTCAAAGAAATTAATAAACTGTCGATTCAATGGGTGCTATAGTTACACCACTCTATCACACATCCACTCCTAAAGGCAATTATTTTGGAGACCCCACTCAATCCATGATTTTGGATATCAGGAGGAAAGAATATTACATAGAGAAAACTCATGTAAGCACGGGGAGCACATGCAAACTCCACACGGAAGAGAACCAAGTGTCCACCACGGCCTTGAAAGCTCCGCATTGTTGCCATTTATTCAGCACAGAAACACAAGCATGGTGTAATCATCAAACATATTTCCTGGTGTTTTCAACTTCAATATGATAATACAATTATTAGTTAAAATACCTCTTAAATCTTATGGAAGCTTCAGTGGCTATGGTTACATGATGTTTTTTTTTAGCATATTCCGAATTAAATCATTTGGAATTAAAGTGTTCTGCTTTGTGTTTACATGGAAATGGTAATTCCCGAATGAGGTTTACATAGAAAACTGGTTTATTTGTTTATTTAGTTAATTCTGCTTTAGGTCTGGGGGTTGGGAAGGCTCTGATTGGACAAGGGGAGAACGTGACGTTTGACAGAAAAAACAACACAACAAACCTTTTATTGTCAGCTGTAACACAGACCACACATGAGAACTGTTTCCACCTTTATTTACATTTTAATTTTGAAGCAACAGCTCAACAATAACACATGGTTTCAGTTTAGACCACAGAGCGTAAGAGAGATAGGAACTAATCACAGGTAAAAAGACCAGTAAACCTCTGGAAAACAATCACCAGGAATAAACATTTGCTCCCTGGTAAAGATAGTAGCTCTAACAACTGGTAAAATGATAAACTGGTGATAATACAGCCTGTGCAGCAGTATGGGGACGCATTTACTCCGCCTCCGGGTCCTTGTGCCAGCCTTCCAGTGAAGCCTGTTCTATTTACCGTGTTTACCGAGGTCCATGTGAAAGTCTGCATGTTTATGCCTCTGTCCATCCACTCTTAATTATATCTATGTCTTTTAAGGCCCTTATTAAATAGTCTAGGCTGGAGTCCGGGCCGCCGCCATCTTGGATTATGTCGTCATCCGCGCGTCATCGCCGCAAGTCGCGCAACAGCAGAATGACAAGAATTAACTTAAAGCGGAATTAGGCAAGTGAAGTGTTTACAAGAAAGAGGAATGATCTAATTCGGAATAAAAAACTGAATAAACCAGCCACCTAATTCGGAATTAAATTAGCATTAGGAATTATGTGTTTACAAGGTCAGGTTAAAGAGGAATGAACTTTTATTCCACTTTAAAGAGGAATTAAAGCTCCCACGTAAACGTGGCCAGTGTTTCCAGTAAAACTAATAATATGATGGGAATGACAACATTTTCCTCCACAATGTGTCACCATTTGTTTATCCTGCTTTCCTCCTCAGGGATGAACTCCATCTTTGTGTATGTCGGCCACTCTCTCCTGGGCTTCTACTTCCCCTTCAGCTGGGAGATGCGCTTCCAGTCAAGCCACTGGGAGTGGCTCTTTCAAAGCCTGTGGAGTACATCACTGTGGGTGCTGATCGCCTACATGCTGTACAGGAAGAAATTCTTCCTGAAAATATGAGCATTTTGTCCTGTTCTGTTTTTTTTTTTGTTTTTGATGGAATACTAAAACTACATTAATTAAAGTTGTTTTTTTATTTAATTTTATTTCTTCAGTGTAACATACAAATTCAAACTCATCGTTTAAACCATGATAGGCAACTCTATCACAGTGAGGGCCAAAAACATTTCATTGTATATGCCACACGATCAATATTCATGTTATGTCTTTTTTTGTTTTTGTGGTTTTTATGTTTTGTCAGTTTTTAGTCATTTTGTATTTTTGGAGTGTTTTTTTTTCTTCTTTCTTCTAAGTTTTTTGTATTTTTCTGTGTTTTTCTGTCATTTTCTACATTTTCGTTGTCCATTTGTGTGTTTTTGGGTTCACTTTTTGTCTTTTTGTTGTTGTTTTCTGTATTTTCCTGTCATTTTGTATGATTTTGTTAACACTTTGTGTGTTTGGAGATATTCTGTAGCGTGTTGTTGTTTCGTGTGTTTTTGTTTGTTTTCAAGTGGTTGTTGTGTCTGTCTTTGTTGTCATTTCATGTTTTAGTCATTTTGTGTATTTTATTGTGTGTTTTTGTGTACTATGTTGGGTTTCATATTCCTTCCAACTTATTGAATTACAATTTTAGGGGATTTGCTTTTGGTGCCACAAAAAATTAGGCTGAGGGCCACATGTGGCCCCTGAGCCACCAGTTGCCAATGTCTGGTTTAAACCATCTTACCACTGGAAAAAGGAAGCCTTCCCGTCATTGTGGGCAGATGGCTTATTTCTTTGATGCCTCTTGATTTTGTGCACAAAATGGACGGATTTAATTAAAAACACGGCGGTACTTAACAAATTAGAACAAGTGATTCCACTACACATCTGAGTCTGTTGCCATGGCCACTTCTCCTCTTTGTGTCCTTGTTTCTTCGTGTGTGGGTACCATCTGCTGTCCAAGTGACGGTGCTTTAATAGGGGTCAAGATGCACGGGGCCCACAAAGGAGCGTCACTAATGGGACCGCCGCCTCTTGCTCTCATTGTATTGGAAAATCAAGGAAATTACCCAAATCCAATTCATCAGACAAGCCCCATTAATAAGCCTGAGCCCTTAACACATTCAACACTCAAATACAGTTTGTTGCAGGTTTCCGAGTGAGTGACACTCCACTTCAGTGATTTACACATCTTCTACTGCACAGTATGTCAGGATTCACACATCAGCTTGTCCTTCATCATCAAGTCGAGTGGTGTGTGCATCATGAAATGACCATCCAGTTAATGAAATGAAGCTGCATCACACTGTGAACTCCTGTTATTCATTACCTGGGATATGCTGTGGGGGTTTAGCTAAAGCCGTCCAACAACGAGCACGACTTGTTGTTTGAAACCCTTTCTTGCGTTCTGGAGCGAGGCTCAGTTCTGTAATTACTTTTCCAAACTACGGTGCCAACAGTGGAAACACAGTGCTGATTCATCAGGAGATAAAGGTGAAATCAATACAACTTACTACAGGAGTCTAAAGATATCTCTGTGTATGATAAAACCTCATATTTAAATATACACATTTTCGCTGACTCATTTAAAGTGACTTACAGTAAATACAGGCCAACAAGAAGCAAACTATCAGATGTTACTGTCTCTACTATGAAGCTGACCAATATGCTAAACATCTGCTGAGTCTGTCCAACCGCATCAGACACAGAATAACACAGATTACTATACAGTAACAAACTGCTGTTGAAGAAAGAAAAGACAGATTCTGACTGCATCATGCCATAAACCAATCACACGGTATAGAGAACAATGCATTATGAGATATATTCATAAGCAGCTTGTCATTTTCCAAACAGTAATGTAATGTAAATAGCTTTGCAGAGAGCTTCAAAATGTATTTGGAGACATATGAGGTCCTTTAGAGCAGGACTTCTCAACCTTGGGGTGGCAAGACACTGGGATAGGGTCACCAGATGCCCTTAAGAAACTAAAGCCAATTTTTGTTTATTTTTACCCTTTTTATGCAACTTCTCCAAACTTTTCTTGCCATATTTTTGCTCCTTTTAATGTATTTTCAGCACTTATAAACTCTTTCCACCACTTTTCCCACCTAATGTCCCATGTTGACCCATTATTGTCACTTTTAACCTCTTCTCACCATATTTGATCCTTATTTTGGCCACTTTAACCACATTCCCGAATTATCATGCCCATTATTTGTCAGTTTAAACTAACTGTTCTAATTTTGACACTTTGAACCATTTTTACCACTTTACCACCTCTCGAATTTGCAACTTTTAACCAATTTCTGTGGTTTTTAAAATCATTTTCCACCATTTTTGGTCACTTTTAACCCATTTTATTTCTGATTAAAACAATGTTTTACAACTTTAGATGACTAAATACTAAACCTGGATAACAGTGGATATTATTCAGATAAATAAATAAATGTGGTTATCACAGATTCATAGAACAATGAACCATCATTTTGCTGACTTTATGGATGGACCCCAAAAAGCTCTCCTCTTTATTCCCCCTATAGATGTCCCTGTCTCCACACGACTGTTCTTCAATGTCCATGTCTGTCAGCAACATTTACTTTATCATTATTTTGTGTTTTAGTTCAAACACCTTGGTCATATTGGTTTTTGTTTGTTCATTTGATTTACAGCGAGAATTATTTTTTTCCTTGCACAGGAATGGGTAAATATTGAATGTAATAAAACATGAAATGCCTAATCAGATGCAGATGATTTTCCAGAGTCAGTTATAGCTGGTAGTTGTTCTTTGCTACTTGTTCAGGCAAAAAAATATTTCTAAGAACTAAACCGTGGCAGCGGGATTTGCACTCCACACATGCAGCGACGATGGTCTTTGCTCTGGGTGCAGGAGGAGGTCTACTGACTCATATGGATGCACCAGATTTCAGCCAAAAACCCCCACTAGGACAGAACGATCGCCCCCATGGAGCAAATGTCCACCACAGAACTCTGAGGCGATGATCCATGCTGTCCAGCTGCTCATGGCTCACTTCATGAAGATGGTGGATGAACTCATTGCATAGAATGAGCTTTTAAATCAAGCTTCTTTAAAGAACTGCTTCACTGGTGGAACAGAGCGTGTTACTGTTGAATGCTGACGATCAGCTGTGAGGGTCGTGTCATACAAGGGCCGCCAACCGACATTGGTTATCATATACAAATTGTTGGAGAATTTATGTCGTTAGTTTAATAATGCAACTATGGTTTCCCCAAATGAATTATTGACCTTATTCGATTTAATGTTTACATTTTTAAATTGAGTGTATCTCTTTTTATATTGTTTTATTATGTTGGGTTACATTATTGGTCTTATACTTTATTTAAGTTTCTTATTTTTCCTTGATTTTTATATTCTCAGGGTAAGTAAACCATTCATTAAATATGTGAATCATGGTTGCTGTTCAAAGAATTTGACTTCTCTATTTACAAAAATGAACCCTGGTACTTGACACTGTATCTGAGATTAAAACAATACTCTTTAGTTGAAAAAGCTGCATTGTTGGATAACCTCCAAATACTTTTAATAAACTCCTCAAAATAGACCCTTATAACATTTATGGTGGTAAGTAACAATAAATTAGTTTACATTAAGACAACCGTAATAAAATACTAATGGTGTTAATGAAATATAGCGAGGTACTGTAATTCAGCACTTGGTAGCATTAATTATAGCACAGTTAAGTTGATTACAGTAGAGTACTAATAAGTTTACAGTCAATAGCTGGAGACACTGGTGCCAGTAATTTAGTGGTAATTTACATGACAATCTCTTACAGTGTAACGCATTATCCAAAAAGCTCAGGGGGAAAAAAAAGCCACTGTGTTCTCACGTGCCAGCACACATCCTCCACAGTATTGATCCACGTGCAGCACATATGTCTCCAGATACCTATAGTCTGTCATGTGGAAACTTTACCCCACAGATAATGTGGGATAAAGTTTCTCGTCCCTTTATACGGACGGAAGCGTCTTCTTTATTCTTTATGCGACTGAACATTAAAGCAACTGATCAGATCAAGGGTTTTTGATGATATCTATTATATCTATTTTTGATTCAGTCGTATTATAGAATTCAAATATTGTTTTAAACGGTTTGGTGGAAATGGTTTAGGAAACTTGAACTCAATTTTCCACACAAAGGGAAGGCTGCTTGGATTTTTAGCTGACATATATATAGTTCTTGTTATGTTGATAATGACACCAGCAAATCTGCATGGTTTTTATCATTATTATTAATTGGTGGTGGTGGTGGGGGGGGGGGGGTTAACTGAGACATTGATTTGTTGAGCAGCTGCTCGTGTCCTGGCCTGAAGCTGCATTAAAGCATCTCTCTATACTATCCAGTCAAACCTTAAAACAGGCTCCGTCATCAGACACTCACTTAAGAGAAGGAAATATGCAACAGAGTCAGGAAACAGAGGATTTAAAGCTGGATTTATTAGGCTAAATAGAGAAGCCATCCTTTGTGTTTCATTTTGAATTGTAAAGGGTTAATATTCCTAATGCTGCTTTGGCCTGCTATTGACATTAAACATAGTTTTACCAACTTGTGAAATGTTCAGTTTGAGTTTAAACCTCAGCACTATATGGCAAACAAATGCAAAAAAAAATCTATCACTGGTTGCAACATAATAATTCCTCAAAACCTGCAGCTGAATTATTGTATTTAATCAGTTATGAAAGATGCTGCCAATGTAGTTTGTTGAAATCGCCACTTTTCATTCAGCAGGTAATACCAGCGTACCTTTAAACCCTAAGCTTTCCCAGTAGCTTAAAGCTGGTACCCCCAAAAAATTATTTATTCAATAAAATCATAGTGCAGGGGTGTCAAACTCATTTTAGTTCAGGGGCCAAAAAACAGAGCAGCTTATCTTAAGGGGGGCACAGATTTTAGGCAGGAAAATGAATAATTTAATCATTATTGTGCTCTAGTTTGCACTTCCACATATAAATAAATCATAAAATATGATAAAATGATAATATCAAAGACACATTTCAGTCCCTGCAGGATCTTCACTTTGAATTTATTTGATTTTGTGGAATAACTTGAGGAAAATTGCAGACATTTTGAAAGAATTCAGAGTTCTTTTTCCAATTTGAAATAAAAAATGACTGCCATCATATGATATAAACGTGGGGATTATGTTAGCCCTGCTAATAATGTGAAGTTGTGTTTTATTTTGGAAATATCTAGCTGAAATATTTACAACTGAATTAGTAATTTCATGGTTTCTCTGACATTTTTACTTTCTGCCGAGGGCCAAAAAAGAATGCTCTAAAGGGCCGGATTTGGTCCCCTATCCTTGAGTTTGACAAAGGTGTCATAGTGTGTGCCTCATAGATCAATGAATTGAACATTATTTACTCCAAAAAGAAAGGAAAAAGACTGAAATGGCTGCATTAGAACAAAAACGGTAACAAAAGAATCACTGTCATTCTTTGTCTCTACTGAAGAAACAAAAGAAATCACTTAGAAATAATTAAAAAAAAACACTTCTATGCAATCTGTGTTAAGATTGAGATAAAAAGAAACTTTCAACTGGCAATTTTCACCTTTTTCCTTCTTTTTGGAGTAAATGATGTAAGGTTTATTCACTTATCAGGCATACATTATGATTTTGTCTAATTAAAACATGATCGGGGTAGCAGCTTTAAGAACAGCATGTGAACATCCCCATGGAACTGGTTTTAATAGGACGACTGCATCCTAGTCACATGTTAGCAGTACAATGCAAATCAATGGATGCAGTGGTGCAAAGCACAATGGAGACATTTTGTCTGGAGTGCCAAAAAAAAAAAAAAAAAAAGCCTTTTCTGCCTGAAATCCACTGGATGAGTTCTGGTTTGGTGGTTAAAGGGAGAACATTATATGCTGACTGACAGTTTTCCACGTGTAACATTTTGATGGAGGGAGATTACTTTGTGGTTTGGGGTGGAATGATTATTATTTTAAATTTTTTTAGGGGTTGGACCTGAAAGGGAACCATAACACTTCTGCAGATACTCTACCATAGCAGTTTGGACGTTTTAACACTCCCATCTTTGTGGAATTTCATTGGGCATCACACCTCTTCTTGTTCCAATAAGACTATCCAACAGTGCACAGAACAGGCTCCATTAGGAAAATGGCTATTGTGGTTTGGCAGATGCTGACATCACAGATCAGCTCCTCACAAATGCTCCAGTGGAAAACATTCTCAAAATTTGCCAAAACAAGAAAACTAAATTGTATGTTATAGAAGAACTGGAGATATTATAGCTACTACAGGTTTCACGACTCAGAAAAATCAAGAGAAGCTGCTCCATGCTTTTATCTCCATCAGACTGGACTACTGTAATGGTCTTAACCAGAACAAAGAGCTCAGAACACATTACTCCAGTTTTAAAATCATTACACTGGCTCCCAGTCAGCCTCAGAATATATTTAAAGTTCTGCTGCTGGTGTATAAATGTGTGAATGAGTTTGGTCCAGAATACATCAGTGACATGTTAGTCAGGTATGAACCCAGCAGGTCTCTCAGATCTATGGACACAGGTCAGTGGAGCCCAGAATTCACATTAAATATGGTGACGCTGCTTTTAGTTGTTATGCTGCAAAGAAGTGGAACAAACTGCCAGCAGAGCTGAAGTCGGCATCTAATGTGAACATTTTTACTGCTGATTTGACATGTTTTACTGCTGATTTAATGTTCTTTTTGGGTTTTAAAATGTTGAAAAATGTTGTTGCACTTTTTAATCATGTAAAGCACATTGCCTTGCCTACAAATGGTGGAACATCTCTATATTGAATCCTTCAGCTTCAGAATGGGATAATTAGAAAATTGATGGAAATTTGTTGTTTACATCTTACATCCAAATGGGATTGAATTTAGTCCATTAGGATCACTTTATTTCCAACATAAAATGAGTTAAATCAGCAGCCTGATATAAACTGGTAGCACCATGCCTGCGCCTTTAAAAGGACGCATCACATCTAATGATAATTGTTAATAATTTCCCTCCTGCTGCAGCTTAACGAGCTGTACTGACCTGCTGCTAAATTTCCTGTAGATGCTGTTGTGCGCTGCAGGAAGCAGAGGCAGTGAAGCAGTGAAGCAGAGAGCACTGATCTTTCCTCCTCCCCCTGAATCCCTCTCCGTCCATGGGACACCAGACTCTCTGACCGCCCGGAGCCGCGGACGCAGGACGCAGGACGCGCACTGGCTTCCACACAAGCGTTACAGTCATTTTACCGTTTTGATTTAAAGGAACTTTTTTTGGATTACTTTTAAAATATATATATTTTTCTGAACTTTCCCCTATGGTTTATAAATATGGAGTCAAGTTGTGTTTTCTCTCGGGGAAACATCGTTGCTTTCCTGCTGCTGCTGGAAGGTAAGATACACCATGAGATGTGATGATGATGCCCAAAAAAGCGCATTATAATACAAAGTGTATGTGTAATGTAGAGAAAACCCTAGATGTGTCCACTTTGATTATTTTATTTTTTAGCTGTGATATTTATGAAAGAATCAGATCAATTCACCAAACACTAATGATTTCGTGTATTCCTTTTGAATTTTTGTCAAATCATGTGTACCTCTCTTTATATAAGTACCCTCTCCATAATTTCATGTGCTTTTTCATTTGTGTCTAGAACATTGGTTCCCTAAGGCTTATAATCTACAAATTCAAAAAACAATGAGTGGAATTAAAAGTGGATTATTATTATTATTATTATTATTATTATTATTATTATTATTATTATTATTATTATTATTATTATTATTATTATTTTTAAATACCATGCAACTTTTATGTGATTACTTCAATAGTAGGTAAATACAGTCTCCTTTGTCAAATGTAGCTAATTATTGTCTCCTATTGTCCAAAGTGTGATAGTAAGTAAAATTAAAATAAAATATTGTGTTTTATTATGTAATAACCTACTGTTAGTTTGTGGTGAATTTGTAAAAAAAAAAAAAAAAAAAAAAAGGATCTAGGAGCATTTTCCAATTATTTTTTAAATTAATTGTTAAATCAGTACCCCCCAACAATGTGCTCCTGTATCCCTAGGGGTACACGTACCCCTGTTTGGGAACCATTACAGTATAAACATTGTCTTTTTTAAAAATGAATTTGTGCATTTAATCACTTGCAGAACCAACTGTGACCAAATTATTTTATTATATTATATTTTACTTTATTTTATCCCACAGTGGGGAAATTACCATGTTACAGCAGTCAGAGACACAAAGAGCAAACAAGAAAGCTAAATACAAATATAGAAAAGAAAAATATAAAAAATAATACAAATATTAGATATTGACAAAGATAGCAGTACAAAAAAATATATAAATGAGCGGTAAATGAGGTTTTACAATGAGTAATGTGTAATGCACATAGTAAGGCAGTGGAGGAACATTATTATTTACAGATGAGAAAACAATACTTCAGGTTATGCCAGGGTTGTACAGTCTGATGACAGATGATTAATGATGTGTGTATTTTAACACTTGTACAAGAACCAAAACATTTCACTGAAATATCAGTATTTATGTAGTTGTAACTTAAAGGCTTCTTTGTTTCCTTTCATTGTCATGTGAAATGCCATGAACACAAAGGCAGTGCTGCTGCTGTAAATGATCCTTGCATTGAGCTCAGGCTGTTATGTATGGTATGGCACATTGTAACCTAGTGTCAAAATGAAAACAGCCATATATCATAATATTATAATCCCATTACAATCCCACAGCCCAACTGTACCAACACTGTTCTCTCATGCCGTCTATATTTAAAGCGACTGTCATTGCTCAGGAGTGTGCAAACCTCTCTCTACATTCACCTCTGATATGATGCATGGACGACAATAGGCCATTGTGTGGAACAACTACTTTTGTTTTTGTGAACTTTAACTAAAGTGATCCTCAGTCTAACGCTAAGAAAATAAACATAAGCTTTCAGTGGAATTGAGATGTTGGAAGAGGTGTTTCTCATGGCCACAAAAGTAAGAGTTGCTCATAAATTAAACGACTACGTCATGGCTCGTCGGAGCAGTTTTATGAACATACACTAAAATGATTAATGCATTTTTTTCTTTTTTCTTTTTTTTTTTTTCTATTGCAAACCTTTAGAGTTGTAAAATTCAAACATTTGGCAACAGAAATACGTCCTACTTTATCTGTTCATCATAAATTCACATCCACTTTGTCCAACATGTTTTCTCACCAAACATCCCCCCTGGTATTTATAGCAGAACACTGGCGGTCCAGTAGGATTTCATGTGTCAAGGACGTGATGGTAATTAAATGGTCGCTGAAAGCTACACCCTACGTAAATGCGGCGCCCATCACCTGCCCTGCTTGTTGCAACAAAAGACCAACACTTGTCCAGGGAGGAGATGGGCGAGCTGCAGACAGGTGTGCAGCAGCTGCTCCCATCTCTGGACAAACACCGGCTGTTTGTTTTTTAGCAGTGATAAATACTGTCTGTTATTCAAGAGCATACAACTCTCTGATGGCAGAACGGACCATCATTTCCATCAAAAATGACATCTAGAATGGAGAATGTTGTTTTCACCATTTCTAACACACTTGGGTCTTTTTGCTGTAACTGTAATTTTATGTTTTATGTCAGTGACAGCACATAAACTTTAATACCTGGAAGAATTTTTGGTTTCTAGTATGTGCTTGGTCATAATTTATACCATCGTAGTTCCAGGTTTCACCCAGGCTTTTGTTTTTTTTTTTTTATTTTGCATGTTTAAACACATTAACAGCACATAGGATGGATGGTGTGTTTGTGCTTGTGAAGGACTGGTGGTCTGCTCATGGTGGCCTCTGCCTTGTACAGTGCAATAGGGTGCAGCGACCTTAATAAGGATTAGCGGGTGAAGTTAAATGTGGACTGTGGACGAGGTTAGATTGCACTAATAGGTTCATTCAGTCAGTGTGGCTGGTTAAAGTAAAACAGTAATTAAAGGCATTCAAAAGACTTTAAAATGTGACTTTAATAAGTGAAATAAAGCAACGATTCACCTAAATGTGGAGCTTTGACTGTGGTGCGATTGTGAGGTTAGAGATTATAGTGATTATTGCTGCCGGATGTCAAGATCCAAAGATGTTTGTTTGCAGTTATTTACAATATTTACTGTTTTGCATTAATTTCATCTCACTAAATGTGGTTTGCTCTCGGCGTTGGAAAATGATGAAATGACTTGCTGAAATTCACCACATCCTCTGCGTAATCCATCACTTCCACATAAAGAGCCGCAGATGTTTTCACATACAAGCATTGATTTGTTTATCTCACACCGTGACCTTGCTACTGAATCTTTGACCCCACTTTGCCCTTTGACCTTCAAAACCTCAGTGAAGAACCACAGGATGGTCCTCCGCCTCCTCCGCCTCCTCCACCTCCTCCATCTTAGTTAATGATCAGCTTCATCAGCCCCTTTTACCTCTGAGAAGGTCCAGACCTATAAATCTGATTTAAAACCTACTCCTATTGGATTTACCACATTAAATAATTTAGCCAAGCTTATGTCTTGTTTGGAATATGGATGCCTTCTCTTGTCTTGTCAATTTCCCACTTGTGCTGTCAATATTTTTCTTTTAGTGCAACTGAAAACATTGAATCAGGAGCTTTTTATCTTTTACGATTAACGGGGACTTTGTGATTGTTTACTTCACTCAAAAGAGGTTCCATCCTATACAGCAAACTTCCATCACTACCTCCATGGGTTCTATTTGCTCGAGTGCTGCACGTACCTGTCAAAGCTCTGTGCATGATCCTCTAGTCAGTTCAGGGTCACACTTCCCTCTCATGCATGGGTAGGATCTAATTTGCTTTGGTGAAAGGACAAGGAGACATTGATTGAAATTTCGCCCACGGGGCGTTTAGCCTTCTTCTCTCACATTGGTCCTGACAAGTTATTTTCCAGTCGGTGTGGCTGCGTTTGACGCATCGTTTACAACAACGAACCTAACAAGAAAAGTCATTCTGGTCCAACATGCTCTGTCACTAAATCTAAATCTAGACACCAACGAAACCATTATGTGTGTATTTACTTGAATTAAAATCAATCACCAAGCAACCCAATTACTGTCAATGAATATTAAGGCGTTGCCCCTCCTCCACCAGCCCCTGCTTTCCATCCTCTCCTTCCTAATGATTGATTCTTCACTTTAATGAAGTCAGTAAACATCTTAAAAACCCTTTTCCAACCACCTGCCATGTGGCTGGAAATCATCATCACTCCAGTTCATACTGGAACACCAGCGCTCATCCTGTCCTCCAAACTAGTGTTTTCATAACAAAATCCCTCCCAGGTTTATTTTGTACAAACAGTTCTAATACGATTATTGTTAGAATTCCACAAAAGTAGAAAAATGAAGCCAATAAGCATTTTATTTTAACCATACTTGTGTTCAGTCTGAAGATCAGATGGATTAGCCTAAGATTAGCTTTAAACCTATTAGTAAAATTGAGTTATTTTTGATCAATGAGTGAATCAATAACAAGCATTAGATTAAGAATGAGAAAACCTAAATTACTTTCTCTTTACCTTGGCTTGACTACACATAATTGAAAAACTTGCTAAAATAAATATCGATGAACACGATCAACTTTCCCAAGAGACCATTTCAGTTTAAAGTTTACCAATGAAAGGGCTTTAATGCATTTGTTTAGTGGAGGAGGCAGTTTGCTGGTAATTGACTTATAAAATGTCTTTTTAAATCTTTAAATACTTTACATTTGGATAAGAAGGAAAAAGTAAAATCCCTGATTATACCATAAAAAGTCAGAAAAAGAACTGAAACATTTGCATCTCACCCTCTGGTTAAACAATTAAATGCAATGACAACACTCTGGCCTCCCAGTCAAAGCATAACAATGAAGAAAAAAAATGGACGCGCTCATTGTATTTTGCTTTTTGTTTGCACATTACTTCAAACTGTTTAAAGTTTAGGATTTGTCAATTAGGTGTCTTAGTCATTATAGAACAAGATATTCTAAAAAGTTACACACTTACAGTTTGTATAGTGTTATCAAAATATTTTGTATTATCCTCTTTGGCTTATCGCAAGGGCAGTATCTCTAGCAGGGAGGCCCAGATTTTCCTTTCCCCGGCCACTTCTTCCAGCCTCTCCGGGAGGATCCCGAGGCATTCCCAAGCCAGGCGAGAGACATAGTTCCTCCAGCGTGTCTAGTGATTAATAGTAATTTTATTATGAGAGTGTCTATTTGTACGGTTTCCATACGGACAACCCACGGTGCTATTGGTACGGTTACCAAAGTACACGTACGTAGTGTCTTAGGGTTAGGATTAGGTTATAACCCAATATTGCAACAATTTTTATGGTTAGGGTTAGGTTTAGTCTTAGTCACGTGACCTGAACTGACCAATGACTGACCTATCACGTGACCTAAACTGGTCACTAGGGGCGCTGCGTATGTAAAGAATGTCGGTTAGGGTTAGGTTGATATGGCAACTGTACGGATAACATTTAGTTTTGTATTTTTTTCCCCCACAGTGACTTTTTGCATTTTGAAAATTAAACAATAACAAATGTTATTGTATTGGCATAGTATTGTAAAAAAAAAAAAAAAAAAAAAAAATTGAGGTTTTCATATCACATCATGTTCTTTTGGGGTACTTCCAGCTCCTCTTGATTTCTGTCTGGTGGAGTTTTACCACAGTTTCATGAGGACATGTAATTTTTATCAGATGAGTTTGATGACTGCTTTACCAAACCCAGCCTTTAAAGCCCCATGATGCACCACGTGTTTGGTTTCTGATGCCACTCTCGTCCCTGGAGGAATCTTTCAACTGAATTTGTACCCGTGATGAACCCCTGAGGACGTGCTTTATTAGATTTCTTGATGACTGATGAACATGGTTCATTGGATGCTAGCTTCTCTATTCTCAGAGGGCTAATTGGATTACATAATGAGCTAAATGATTATTATGTTATGGTATGTATCATGGTAAACTGAGTAATCTTACCTGCCCTTTCCAAAGTAAGATCAGGTAGATTATTACGCGATGAAAATCTTGATGGATGTGTTCTGGTGACAGGAAATTGATTTCTTTCCTTATTACTACCCTAGATTTAAAAATGTTACTGTAGGATGAATGCCTCTATGGAATAATAGAATAATGATGATGGCGATTATCAGAAAGTGGATGATGAAGGATGTACCAAAGGTTGACCACTGGATTAAAGTTATGCACAATATGTGATGGAAAAGTTAACTTTCTCAATAAGACTGGATTTGGGAAAATTTGAAAAAATTTGGGAAAATTGGTTAAAATGTCTATCTGATTTGGTCAAAGAGGTACATAGCAATAATTACTATAAAAGAAAAAGTGTGGAAAAGAAAGAAAAGGAATTTAAAAAAAAGTAACACCATGGTTCCATTGCTACAGAAGTAAATACGTACTTTTGTACATTTTTCGGTTGTTATTATTGTTTTGTTTTGTTTTTTTTGTTTTATTGAAAAAAGAAGAGAAAAAAACATTTTGATTTACTGGAAACATAGTGACGGTCTGATGGTTTAACTGGTCATGATGTCAGCCAGTGAATGACAATTGAATTCTTGCCATGGTTTTATTGATGTTTATGAACAGGTATGACCTATTATTTATTATTATTTATTGGTTTTTTACTTAACAGAGAAAATCTGAGGAAGAATATCATCTTTTATTTTATGAGGATGTTGGTAAAAGGAAAAAGGACTCAGCCATTATGTACCTGTTGTATGGAGATTGTATGTTGAGATGTTTCAATAATGAAATAAAAATAAAGGAAATGTTACAGTAGTGCAATGAATGGAAGTATTTTGAGTCTTAATCAAGTTTTTAAAGATGTTTATTCCCATATATGTTACGACTGTGGAAGCATAGTGAACAGAGGAGGTATTATATTCATTGTGACTTTGATTAAACTGTTTAGACTGCTGTTGAGGTTTCTGGCTCCAGCTCTTTTGTAATCGGTGATTGATTATTTGGAACTGTAGATATTGAGCTGGCTGTGAAATTAAAGCATGTAGCAATACAAAGTGATATTTTTAAGATACACCACACATGCAGCCCTCAGCTTTTCTCCATGTCTGTCTCATCAGTGAAAAACAATTAACATCACTGTTGATTAGTACACTTATTGATCGGTCTGCTGCCAGATATACTGGATTTCCAGTGGGTGTTCCAGAGGCAGATACTGCACATGTTGACCTTGGGAAAAGAAAGGGCACGAGACTGAGCTCTTTGGTGCTTCAAGCTCCAGACTCTAAACAAGATCATTGAGGGAATGAATCACAGCCAGGTGCTGGGTCACCTCTCCTCATCTGATTTGTTGTTGACAAGGATGTTTGGGTGAGGACATCCCAGGGTTTTTGTTCGACTGCTGTGGCTTTCCAGATGTACACGAGTTGTCCTGTTACTGCTGCTCATGATCTCATAGCTGGTAAATCTATCAGCCCGAGCACGCATCCAGCTAATTGAGTTCCTGTCTTTGTCTGGGACGATGAGGACGGCGTCCCGCCCCTAGACCTAGACACGCTTCAGTCTGTGTGGTTTCAGATTTGGTGACGAGCATTTGTCCTCTTTGCTCTTCAGTTGACAACATAAAAGTGGCAACAGACACAAACAGGTCATAATAACAACCCCTGTAGTACAACCAGGACAAACACATTGTGTTTTTCCTCCTTTTTTAATGTCGTTCTGTCTCAGGTTTTATGGCCCTCTAAGCTGTACATGATATCTCTTGTAAACACGAATTGCTACAAGAGTGCTGCTGTTCAAACACTGGCTTTGTTTGCAGAATTACTTACTTCAGCTTTAGAAGAAGTCACACAGTGTAAGTGAATGCTCAGGCTCATGTTTTGCAGGTGATTGAAGGCTGTAAAGCGTCTGTTCATGATGGCTTTGTTTACACACTGTGAGACGAGATTTCTCCATGTCTGTCTGTCTGTCTGCTTCCATCAAAACCTGAACCCAATGCTCCTCCTCCTCCTCACTGCTCCACGCGGCGTTTACAGCCATCCAATGTTTCTCCTCCTCCACAAACACTGCTTAAAGTTAACATGTCACCATCATCTGTCATTTTTCTACATCATAAAGAGAGGGTAATGAGTCTGGCTTTGGGATCATATCATCGTCATGGCTTTAAAGACCAAAATACCATTTGCCCAGAGATGTCTGCTTGATCCATTCAATTAATTAGTTTTGATATAAACTACTTGGTTTCTGTTGGCTTTCGTCCTGCGCAGAAATTGAATTTGCAATGATATAAACCAATTGTGTAACAGTGGGTTCAGTCAGTGTGGCTCACAGCCAATCCCTGCTTTCATAAATACATCCAGTACTGGTTAACACATTGGACCCACAGTTTGTTCCTATTTTTTCTCCAGCTTTCTGTCATCTGCTGTGTATACTTCATCACTTGGTTCTCAGTGATTTTCTTTGGATTAATGACATTCTATTGATTATACATGGTGGAATTCCAGGATGGTTTTTTTTAGCTTGTTAGTAACAAGTAAAGTTAAACACATGGCCTTCTTTGTGTTATCAAACCGACACAAACATTGGTTTAAGACAGTGGTTTCCAATCTTTTTGTCCCGTGTACCCCCTTTGCAAATAAAAGTTGCATGGTATTATACTAAAATATTGTGGGGGTACGTATGATATGAAGAGGGGGATTACTTCAATAGTAAGTAAATACAGTCTCCTTTTGTCAGAAGTGTGATAAAATGGCCTCTACATCATTAAATAATCCTGTTTCAATCAAATACAAAAAAAATAGTATTTTATTGAGCCATAGTACTGTTAGTTTGTGGTCAATTTGTCAAGAAAAATAGCCAAAAAGGAACTCGGAACATTTCCCAGATTATATTTCAATAAATTGTTAAATCTTTCCAAGTACCCCCAGCAATGCGCTCCTATACCCCCAGGGGTTCACGTATCCCAGTTTGGGAACCACTGGTTTAATACATTTGATTGTGTTAATTAGGCTGCTGGTTTTTACATTGACATTCAGGATCAGCTTTACATAAGTAGAGCTTGTAAGTAAAGAGATAAATTATTTATTGCATTTTATTACATGAAAAAAAGAAAATAAAATTGCTGTTTTAAATTTCCTTTAATATACTGATTATAGTTTCATTAGTTATAAAACTTAATTAAAGGTTCATGATTATAGCATCAACACATGAGTTTGGTAAAACTAACCCGTCTCATAACGGACTAATCCAGCGTTTTTCAACCTTGGGCTCGTGACCCCATGTGGGGTCGCCTGAAATGTCTCGCAATAATAAGATAAAACCAAAATACTGATTAAAATTGTACTTTTGAATTTTTAAACATGTATTGATTTTGAATTTTTATTGATCTATTTACATAATATGACAGAAATAGATATTTTTCAAATTAAAACGTCACACATTCTCAAACAACTGTATTCTATACTTTCACTTTCTCAAATGTAAATTCAGTTCAATTAAAATTAGGGGTGTCCCGATCCTATATTGATTTCGGATATCGGTTCGATATTAGCATGAAAACGAATATCGGATTCAATTTGCCGGATTTACCAATATTTTTTTTTTTTTCGATTCATTTTTTATTTATTTTATTCAATTGTAGAACACTGTAGATCTTATGATGAAGGTTCAAATTTATGTAACCAATTGGTTAATAATAAATGGGTCAGTTTTTCTCATACCTACTGTTTGAGAGAAAAACAAATCTCTGGGGTCACCAGACATTTGTAATATAAAAATGGGGTCACAACAAGAAAAAGGTTCGAAACCACTTGGCTAATCACAGCTCACGTTACAGTTTAGTAGTTAAATTATGACAACCCTTCACAATAAGAGTAAGAGACAACATTGTAGGATTAAACCAGGATGTGACAACCTAAAGCTGCTCACTGAGAAGGTGATAAATCTGACCTCTAACTTTGATGAAACCACAGGTTTGCGTGCAGTACGGTCAGATTAATGCCTTTTTTATTCCATTTTTACATTTTGTTAACAAACACATCTAAATTCAAATGTTGTGTTTAGACTGGATTAATTTCACCAGAATTAGTACGTTTAGGTAAACATATTTTAAATGGTGGCCTAATCTGAGCTCATGTTTAAAGTTAAGGTTAAACTCTATTCTTTTTTTTTTTTTTTTTTCACATTACCCATAACCCCCCACCCTCCCTCCCGCTGCCTCCATCCCCCACAGACATAATAGTAATATTAGTGGTATTGTTAAGTATTGAGTATTGCATTCACTCAAGGACAATACAAATGAGACATAAATAAATAAATAAATAAAATAATAAATAAAAATTACATTTAAATTTTAAACTCTATTCTTCAAAGGTTTGCCAAATAAGGTGTAATGGAGCAGGGAGACATCTACAACCTGCAGGATTGCAGCCCTCAAGGACCAAGTTTTGGCTGCCCTGACCTAATTCCTGATCTTTATATCGTAGTACTGTACTATTCAGAAGTAATAGTATAGGTTTAAAGTAAAACATTTTGTTAATACCATATTTATTGCTCCCTGTAAGAAAATCATGCACATAATAATTCAGAAACACTGCAAAGAACAGTACATTTTGTATTCTATGTATTTCAGATTTTTCTGTAATTGCTTGAAAAATAAAATAAAATAAAATAATAGTGCCCTCAAAATAAAAAGCTTTATAAATTGTTTCTGTTTGTGGAAATAGGGGATGAAAACAGAAAATCCTCCGTAAAATGTCACCATTCATGCCATCTTCCACCATCCCTGCATGATATACTGAATGAGCGACCTGCTGTTTGTGTTGGTCCTGGGGACTCTTTTAATAAAACGCTGTGCATCCTCTCAGTCTGTATCTCCATCTCTCAGGAAGAACAGCCACGTTTTAGCCATCAGCTCGACCTGCTGTCATCTCAGCCCGCTGAAATTTAATCAATGTCTGAAACCAGAGCCGTGGCCTCAACTCCACCAACAGAAATAGAAAATCTAGTTTTGCAGTCTGCTAATGACATTAGTGCGTTTCCTAAATGGTCGCCCAGTGTTGTCAAAGAGGAACATAGCAGGGGATATAATTACAGGAGGGACACTCATCTCCATTTTCCTGTAAAATACAGTCTGCTGTCGCCCTTTATTGATTACCACAACAAAGAAACACATGCACAAACATGCATGGGTCACAATATTTTCTCTTGACAGGTAATGATATCATGTTATACTGTGCATTTAGGGGTTTCCTTAAGACTCCACATCATTTACTTTCCACTCTTCAGTTATGTTCAGACAAGGGAATTTATGAATATCGCCACAGCAACCATAGACACATATACATTCAGTACAGCTGTTGATGTGCCTACATGGTGCCATCTTGGTTTATGGTCACTCGCTCCTACAACACATTACAGTCTATGGAGGAGCAGTCTATGATGGAACTATTAAAGTGATGATAAGTCACCTAATTTTTAATCTTTATTTAGATAACTGATATTATGGGGTTTATTTTTCACTTGATTATTGTTAATATTATTGCTATTATCATTATTTTTTGCTATTCTTTATTGCTAATAATTAGTTTATTATAACCACTGTTATACATAGCATACCTTTTATATCTATTATTTCATTATTACTATTATAATTTTTATCTTTATCTTTATTGTTGTCCTTTTTATCACCCCTCTAATTATTATCATTTTAGTTATGACTTATCTTTATCAGTAGTAGCATAAGAAATGTGTATTTATGTAGTAAGTCAATACATTTTAAAACATCTAAGAATTCTGTGTCACAGCATGTGTAATGTTTTAACCAATCATACTGTTTGGTAATAATGGCCCTTTCAGCAAAATCAGAGTTCCTTTTATGGCCACACACAAGAGTTTTCACCAGATATGATGTCCCGGGGATATATTTGTCTTTTCCACCAGATACTTTCCAAATGAAGGAAACCTCTGCCTGTGTGATTAAACCTCTCAAGGTGAACACAAAGAGCCTTCGGAAACCACATGATATGGATGCGATGAGAAATTCATTACAACAGCTGCATAAGTGTCATACGAGGTTGCCTTTCAATTTCCGCTAAAGGAGAAGATGAATGACATATCAGAGAGGTGAAAAAAACACCCTCATATTCCATGTATGTGTTAATTCCCATTCAGTGCTCGGATAGCATTGTGAGAGACTATTGTTGCCTTAGTGGAAAGTCCAGAAAAAAGATCTTTGATAACTGATGCTGAGCAGGACGCTCAGTGATTATAGAAGGTTAGTCATTATAATGTTGTCCTAGGCCTGGGAGATATATCGAGTGTTCTATTTTGAAAATTAGAATATCACCTATATCGATATATTCATATTTTGTAGCTTATTTTGTTTTAGTTTTAGGAGTTGCTGTTTTTGCTACCTCTCAGGACATGTAAATCTCAGTTAGATAATCACTGAGTTGATGCTTGTTCATGTGGATTTTGTGGGGGTTTTTTTTTCTTAAGAATTTTATATTTTCATAGCACTTCGAGATGACTGTTGTTGTAATTTGCGCTATATAAATAAAGTTGAAATGAATTGAACTGAGTGCATCCTAACCCAGCCACACTACAGAACTCACTCATACGTGCTGTCCCTTAGAGGAGAAAAAGCCAAAAGTGGCACATATTGCATAGCTCTTTGTTAATAAATGTGCCTGTGAGACATTTTTCATCAGTGAATTTAACCTAAAATTGACTTTATCGAGTTAAATATTGTGATATCGCCATTTTGAAAAAAAAAACATAGAGATATGAATTTTGGTCCATATCACCTTGTCTTACGTTGTCCTCAAAGGAAAATAAAACCAGACTCTTGATGGACTTTAAACTTTCCTATTGTCTGATTTTTCCCTCTGTAGGTGCGACTGCACTCTACTTCCCTCAGAACGAGTACATAGAGACTCTGTATGTGGGCCAGGCAGCAGGAACACCAGTTCTGCAGGTGCACGCCATGCTGGACAGTGACGGGGAGCGGCCGCACTTCTACCTGTGCTCCCTGAGCACTCTCAGACCCTCAGTCTACAGGCACTGGTTCAACCTGGACCTCAGCTCTGGACTGCTATCCCTAAACAAAACCCTGGAGGAGAGCGACTTCGCCTTGCTGTGTAAGTTGGCTACGAGCCCTGAGTTGGTAATGTACTATAGCATTTCTGTGCCAGGTATCCTCTGCACATGACAGTAAATTAGTGTCTGGATGCTAATGCTTGTTGAATACTAATGCTTTGGCTCTGTGTGCTGGTCTCTGCCTTCAGGATGATAATGTAATTGAATACAGGCAAAGAAGTGCTTGGTCATCAAATTCAGGCTGTGCCTCTTGTTTGTTGTTTTTTTTCCGGCTTTTTTGTCTCATCAGATCAGAAGTCATGGTCTGTGAAGAAGCTCTTCCTGCACGTCATGGTTTTATCAAACTTCGCCAGGAAGTCCCACTGCATCACCAAAAACTCTGCTCGGATCACACTGGACTTTGTCAACGCCACCATGCCCCAGTGCGCACAGACCGACATGAAGGAGCTGTGCTTCCCTCACAGAGATACGTCCAACCCTCACATCATGGAGAACAGGTTCCCAGGGGCCCTACGGCAGCTCCGACGTCTCACCAGACTTCACGTGTGCCCCAACTACACCATTACTTACAGCGTGGAATCAGGTGAGACGCTTCTATTATTATTTGAACAAAGTACCTCAGGGGATAAAAAGCAACTGGGGTTCAACTGGGTCATGGGACTGCATATGCCTAAAAAAATTATGGAAAATGTCCTATTTGTTAAAAAACTATTTATTCATGCCAAAGTGAACTATTAATCCCACTTTGCAACAGTCAGCTGTGGTATTTGTTTTACATTTTTCCAAATAATTTTTAGATACAATTTTTAACACTTTACTTGAAGTTTTATACATAAAGGCTGACATTACATATATAATCATAATCATTATATATAATAATAATAATAATAATAATAATAATATTAATAATAATAATAATAATAATGCATTGGATTTTATATAGCACTTTATCATAGACACTCAAAGCGCTTTACAGAATTAAGGCATTATTCTTTCATTCCACACTTTGTGGTGGTAAGCTACTAATGTAGCCACAGCTGCCCCGAGCAAACTAATAATAATAATGATAAAAATACATTTTATTTATAATGTATTTTACATTTGACAAACAAATCTCAAAGTGCTACAGTAAAATGGCAATAAAATAAAGAGTAAAATCAGCCTATGGTTTAAAAGTCACTGATGGAAGCGAGGCTGCCATAGTGCACCATCGGTCCCTCTGACCACCACCAACACTTACTCACACACGACATTCATACTAGGCAATGTGGGTGAAGTGCAATGACAGATACCACTGGGGTGACTGTCACCCCACTGTGGCACCTGGAGTTCAGTGGTCTCCCATCCAACTACTAACCAGGCCCAGACCTGCTTAGCTTATGACATGGCACCTGTCATTAGCATGAATAAGGTGTTGTAAAGCTTGTCATTAAGTGTCCTTCGTTACCCTAATCCCTACCCCAAACCCCAAACCCAAACCCTACCTAACCCCACTAGATCCCTCCACCTATTTCAAAAAATGCCAACATAGCTCCAAAGGTGTCATAATTTGATATATGAATAATGACGGCGTAATGTCAGCTTTATGTATAAAACTTCAAGTAAAGTGTTACCAAATTGTTCAACAAGATACATTCAGTTATTGTTTTATTTTACTTTTTTTATTTAAGGTTAAGGCCTTTAATCCCAAGACTACCAGTTCCCCTGGCAATATATTAGCCACCACAGGCCATAAAACTATCTGTACTAATGTATGCTATTGGTCCTCCTGTCTGCAGATACCCCAGCACCTTTTGCTGTAAATGAGAACTCCACAGAGCTGTTGGTGATTTCACCGTTGGACCGTGAGGAGAGCGAGTGTTACCGACTCCTGCTGGTTTGCACGGTCCGAACAGAGACTCTCATCACCAAAGTGGAAACGTCTCTAGATGTTTTTGTCAATGATGAGGACGACAACGCACCATATGTGAATGGGACGGACACAGCAGACATTACAATCAGCTTTAACAGAACCAAGGTAAGAAAAGATTCACACAACATGGATCAGATCGATTTGGAAGATCGTTTAAATTCACTATCACATGGCTGACTTTGCATCTTTTTCTCTTTGTTAGGGAGGAACTTTTGGTGCCTTGTTTGTGTTTGACAGGGATTTGACCCCCATATTCCCTGTTGACAAGAGTCAGAATAAGTATGAGGGGACATTGCTGAACAGTGACCCCTGGATAAAGGAGACGTTTGACATCAAAGACACCTTCAGTGAAAAGAAAGCCCCCCATGGAGGCATCCGGGAAACAGTCTATGACTACAGTAAGTAATCCAATCAGGGTTGGGGTCAGTTATAATTGTAGTGGCGTAATTGATCATTAATTACAATTATGATGTACTTATAATTGTAACTGTAATTGAATACATCTGTTGCTGTTGTGATCATAATTGATTTGTAATCGAGTTCAAATAATTAACTTTGTAATTGTTATTGGGATAGAAATTGAATAAAAACTATTAAAATATATGTCATGTCAAGTTTTCCCTCTACCCCTTAGTTCTCTTAAGGATGATTTTACCATAAAAAATAAATTAAAAAAATGAAATCTAGGGGTATGCTGACTGAAAAATGGACTCAGACGCCCACACCAACAATATTAATACCAATATTTTCTTTATTTGGAAGCCTAACAAGGTAACCAGGAGATGAAAAACAAATTACATGAAAAAAAATTTTTTTAGTGTATTTTACAGCTGATTTAAGACATGGGTCAAAACTGATCCATTATCATAAGAGATGCTAACAGAAAGCTAACACAAGAGGAAGGTTACGTTTTATTGGCTCTTTTATTTCAGGCTCAGTAATTGTGATTAATTGTAATTGAACTTAAGTAATTGAGAACGTAATTGAGAACGTAATTGAGAACGTAATTGAAATTTACTCTCAGGAGAAAAAATATATTTGTAAAAAAATAGCAGTCACTGTAATTGTTATTGAACAAGGATCATTGAAGACGTAATTGTAATTGAAAAATGTAATTGACCCCAACCCTGTGCACCATCATAGAAAATCGAGGGAAATGTTTTCACTTTTCCAATATTGCAGAACTGGTGCTGAAGAGAAACCTGCTTGTGATGGAGAACCGTACGGTTAGTCTGGACTACCTGGTCAACGACACCACCTATCCTGACCCGGAGGGAACGGTTCTGCTGCACTTCAACGTCACCATCCTACCCGTCCCCATCCGCTTCCCCAACATCACACACGCATTCACAGTGTCTCGCAGAGCCTCTCTGTATGCAAAGGTACAGTAACCCACCTCACAAACCTTTATCATCTATAAAAATGGAAAGATTCAAATGTCTCCTCACACAAATATGATCTATTTTCTACACTTTGGGCCTCGAAACCCATGCAAACATACAATATTTTTCTCGTTACAACCACACAAGCAGGGAAAGTGTCCAAGATGTGGATCCACAGATTGGCATTTGGCAAGTTTTCCAACCCACACTGCCCCCTGGAGGCAGAATGATAGGTTCACTAAGAAACAGAAATGCTTAGTTGTTGGCTGTTGAACATGGCAGGGAGACATAGCTGTGGTTCTCTGGATGTTCCTAAGTATTTTAGCAGAACTCTGTTCGGAGAAGAAAAACAGAGAATACTTCTTTCTTAGGATTGGGCTGTGGGCGTTTGACGAGCTGTGATACTTTGAAAGATTTGTTTTGAGTTGGCAAGAACTTCAAAATAAGCAGCGAAGGCAAATATAACTTTATCTGTGTGATTAGACTTCCATACTCACCTTAAGTAGCCACAAATGTAGCATATTTGGTTAATCTCCAGATTTATGCTGCACTTTAAGGACAAGAAATGGATGTTCATTTTGATGGATATGATTTATCACAGTTAGAGAGGCCACCCTTTGTTGGCTCACTTCCAAACATTGAGACACTGCCATCTGCTGGAAGGACCAAAAAAAACAATCCATAAACTTCATACGTGACACAATTTATTAGGACACGTGTTCATTTAGTGTTTTGTGTGTGGATTGTTTGTTTTTTTCATCTTCAAAATACTCACAAGGCAAAAAGAAAAAAGTTACATATACTACTATATGGCATTGATTCCAAAACTGGGGTACACTTACCCCTCGGGGTACAGGAGCACATTGCAGGGGGTACTCAGAAACATTTATCAATCATTTTGGTAAAACGTTCTTAATGGCGGATTCACTAAAGATTTAGGGGTATTAAAACGTGTGCAAACGTCACTCCACGCGCTAATAAGCCATACAAACCCCAGGGAATCAGGAGTGCATGGCTGCTGCATGTCACAATGCACCCTCAATCCATTTAGCGCGTTCCCCTCTAATCAATGCAGTATGTATAGTATCATAGCTAGGGATGTAACGATTAATCGTAAGGCAGTTGAAAATCGATTCATAGGTATCACGGTTGATATCGATTTTTTGAAAATTGAATCGCAGTACTTTTTTTAACCCGCAGAGGGCGCTATCCACAAGTGTAGGCGGCGGGTCTACACTTAGCAGACTACACTAAGTCTCCTAATACTTTCTTTCTGGCCGCCTTCTACTCTTAAATATGTTAATAAATGATTCATTACCCCTTAAGCACCGAAAGAATATCTGTAATATTACTTGGAATATCTGTAAAAGTCACGTTTTTCTATTAGCTCTGTCTGCTAGCATAGCTTCTCTTCTTCACTGCAAGATATCTGCATACCAACCGACCGTTGTATTACCAGCGCCCTCTGCTGGTCCAAACAAATATGACGTAAATCAGTGTAATCACGTTTTTTTTTTTTTTTTTTAAAGTCCAATTGTTAAGGCACAAAATACATTTTCAGTTGCACTTTTAAAAAGAAAAAGAACTATTATGCAGTTTTGCATTGTTTATTATAGAACCAGAATTTAAATTAATAGGCTTCATTTTCATTTGTATTATAACTTTATTTCATTAAAGATTTATTTTTAGTTAAATTGCATTGTTTTGAATTGTTTATCAAGGAATTCTTTTGACAATGAAAAATAAAAGGAAAATAGTACAGTATTTTCTAGTTATTTTCCCAAAAAAAAAAATTTGTCTACAGTCCCATTTTGTAAAATAAATCGTGAGAGAATCGTATCGTGAACCCAGTATCGTGAATCGAATCGTATCGGGAGTTGAGTGAATCGTTACATCCCTAATCATAGCTCGTTATTGTTTTAGCACAGGAAAATAGTACGACTGACAAGCAGGTGCAAACACACACTCAGAGATCCGCTGCAGTAAATGTTTGCACAAAACACAGCGGAGATGGAAAAAAAGGCTCCAGTGAACCTTTCTAGTATAAGAAAATAATTGAAATAAAATAATAGTCAATGTTAGCAGCCACTGAATGAGAAAATAAACCATGAGTAAAGTGTGTGTGAGGGAGAGAAAAAGCTTCAGCAGCGGTGCGTGTGTGGAGTCTGGTGACGCTGCGGTGGAGAAAGGATGCTATGGACGCACCGCTTCAGTGATGTTTTGACCGTCAAACTCTTGTGTTGCATTGATGGCAAGAGCATCGGGCCAGAATCAGCTGATTAGATGAGTATTTTACACAGTGATGGCACAATGTTCACATATGAGAGTGTGGTGGCACAGAGGTACTCAGGAGGTCAGACCTGCTGGATGATGGTCAGTAGATCATCTTCAAATGGTGCAGACTGATTGACAGACTGTGTTGCTGCATTAACTCACATTAAACTCCACATTAAATGAGCAAAATGCTTATTTAAATAGGGTGGTCTCCACCACTTCTGCACATGAACTAATCATTGCTGCAATTACAACTTTACCATAAACTAACAGTAGGCTACTATTGCTCAATACAATTCTGTCTTGTCTTGTAATTTATTGGAACAGGATTCATTTATGTTGTGGAGGCCATTTAATAACATTTCTGACAATAGGAGACAATCATTCAGTTATCTATAAGTTAGTTAGCTATATTTCACATTAAAGTTGCATTGGTGTTTACACTTATTATTTTAAGTTTGTGCATTAAGCCATTAGGAGCCAATGTTTGAGACACAGGAAGGAGTTTAAGCGAGCCCACTGAGCATATGCAATTATGGAGGAGGTACCTATGATATGAAGAGGAGGTACATGTGATTTGACAAAAATACAAATAGGGTACACAAGACAAAAAAATATTGGGAATTAAGGCAATATACATAAATACAATTCTATAAATGCAAATTTGCAATTCTACCAACATCACTGATGAAAAAAAACATCTTGAATTTGGAAGTTTAATAAAAAAAATAAATAAATAGGTAAGTATGTATATTGTTGATTAAATTGATGCAATTTTTTGTTTGGAGTAATACAAAAAAAATTAAATGGTTTATATTTGTATTTGTTTAGGTGAATAAATAATGCTTTATAATTCCAGTTAATTAATGAATAGTTTAATTATTTAAATAACATTGAACTAAACATTCAATATTTTGTCTGCATTTTACCCACATTTTGGTTCGTTTCAATACAGATAAAAAAAACTAAAACCATCATACTTTTCGCACGATAAGGAAATTACCGGTATGTGTTATTTGTTTTCTATTTTTGTGTTACTCATTATATTGATCAGATCTTTAATTTACATTCTATATTATTATTCTACCTGCTTCCAGGTTGGTCAAGTGTGTGTGGACAACTGCCTGGAGTTTGATGGCTTCAGCGTCACCTACAGCCTCGAGCTGCCAGAAAAGAATATATCTGTTGACTCACAGTCCTGCTATTCAGCCATTGGTGTCACCCAGGCCTCAGACGGGATGTGGGGACTGCTCTACGTAAACGATTCTGAGGCGCTCCGCAAGGCTGAGTGTCAAGAACTGCAATATGTTCTTGTGGCTGAAGAGGAAAACACGCAGCTGGAAGCTACGACTCTGATCCAGATTGTACTGGAGGGTGATGGTGAGAGCACACATATTTGTAGTTTGGTTATTCAAGGTTATTGTTGCTGTTCGTAACTTTTAACTGACTCAGACATGAAGTTATGGGTTGTTTCAGTTATTTAAACCTCTATCTAAAGTCTTTATCGTGTTCTTTTTTTTACGTAGGAAGCAGAGTTGGTACAGAGAGGCAGCAGTTCTTGTCCTGTGCAGAGAACAGACAGCGGGGAGACTGTGAGTCTGTGCGTGGTCTGGGGGCCACGGCAGGGAGATGCCAGTGGAGACAAGGCACGGAGAAAGGTACAGCAAAGCTCACAACTCTGACTAAGGCTGCACTTTGGATTCAGATCACGCAGCCATTTAAACATTGCTGAACAATTATGAGGCTTGGAATGTGTTTATTAAAAGCTGTTGGAACGTACTGTATTTTCCTCCGTGTTTGTAAAGAAACAAATTAAACAGCTTCGTCCTGCATGTGTATCCCTTTTCATTAACAGCCTGTTTTCAACCAACACAGACAAGAGTTATGGAAAGTCTGGACTTGATTTAGGTCGAAACAAGCTCTCTCAACACGATGCAATCACTATAACAAACCACAACTGTGATGTATTGCCATTAAAACATCAAGTCAATCTCACCAAATTTTAGGATGTGTGTGATTGGGTCTACACAAAATGCTTATGGTTTCATTACCAGAATGAGTCATGTGGTTGAATGTGCATATTTTGCAGCTTAAGCTCATTTCTCCTTTTTCTCCCTGTTGAAGGAATATCTGAAAACTACTCAACATGCTCTCCTGACCTGCGGACGTGCCCAGATAGCTACTGTGACGCAGTGGAAAGCAAAGATTTGTCAATCTGCCCACAAGACTGCACAAGTAAGGAAGCCAACTGTAATGATATGTTACTTATACTTGTTTAGGATTTCACTTTGATTAAAACTAGTACAGTGCCTGTTTGAAGTATGTATTTGTATAGTGGGACGGGCTTAAGTAGAGTTGTCAATTATGGCCAAATGAGTGTGTGTTTGAAGGTTGGATGCACAAAGAGGTGTACATACTCTGTAGTGTTATAAAAGAATATATTTTTGGGTTCAAAGTAAAATAGTGTGTGAAATTTCTCTGGTTTAATATTATGGGACATGCACATGATAAACGTGTTTGTTGTTTTTTTGTACTCATTTCTATATTTTTTTTGTTTGGTGTATTCTTCTGTAATGTATGTTTTTTGGAGTTATTATGGGTATTTTGGTATCTTTCTGTTGTGTTTTTGTGCATTTTTTGTATAATTATTGTTTTTTGTTGCCATTGTAGTGTGATTCTGGAATCATTTTGTGTATTTTTGTATCTTTTTTGGTGCAGTTTTGTGCATTTCTGTTAAGTATACACTAAACTAAATATAAATATTTGTTTTGTGTATTTTTAGTAATTTTTATATTTTTGTTGTTGTTTGGTGTATATTTCTGTAATATACTGTATGTTTTTTGGAGTCATTTTGTGTGTTTTTGGAGCCTTTTTGTATATTTTTGTGCATTTCTGTTTGTGTACTTTTCATATAAATATTGTTTAGTTTTTTGTTTTACGTGATTTTGTGTATTTTTCTGTTGTTTTTTTGCGCATTTTTTGTATAATTATTGTTTTTTGTTGCCATGGTAGTGTGATTCTGTTGTCATTTTGTGTATTTTTGTATTTTTTTTTAGTGTAGTTTCGTGCATTTCTGTTGTCATTTTGTGTATTTTTTGTATAAATATTTAGTTTTGTGTATTTTGAGTAATTTTAATATTTGTGTTGTTGTTTGGTGCATGTGTGTGTGTGCGTGCGTGCGTGTGACTCGCTACTCACACACGCACACGCTTTAGCCGCGCACATGCACACACATCAGTGACTCACATCAGGCCTAATCAGTGAGTTGCTAGTTTATCGCCTGTAGCTTGTAGCATGGTTAGCATTCCCAAAAATGATTCATACAGTCCTGTGTCTAAACGGCAGGGATGATGTTCAGAAGCAGTAAACAAAAAAGATCTTTCCGTAGTACTGTGTTTTACAACCTTAGGGTTTTAACCTGGAGTTAAAATGGGGTCACCTGAAATGTCAAGTCATTGGTTTATTGGTCAACTTTAGTAATTGGTAGTAAACATTTCTTTTTTTTAAATTACTGAATAAAATGTTATTTTTTAGAGTTTTTAAAAAGTATTATTCATTTTCAAATAAACACATAATACACAATATCAAACAACTGTATTCTATACTTAACGTGGGCTCTCTTTATTCTCTTTATTATTTGAAGGATTTTGGTTAGTGTCAATGCTTCCACATGGTGGCCCACAAACCTGTACATCTCCAGTGACCCTACACTGGCCTATCCAGTGGTTTTACAGCTATTGGGTTTAATCCCAGTTAGTATAGGCTCCACCAACCCTGTAAGGATAAGCAGGTACAGAAGATGAGAGGAGACAAATTCTATTTGTGGTTAAGACAACTGTGCAGGTTGTTTGTACCTCAGGTATAGATCACAAAATGTTCTCAAGTAACTAAGTTGTGGAAGATGCGTTTTATTTATTTATTTATTTACCAATACTGTTGGCCGTTTGACAGTGAATGTATGGACGATCTTGTTGACGCTACTGTGTTTCACAGTACTGACTGTTTTTTTTATTCCCATTGATTAACCTATAGATCACGTCTAACAGTGCTTATGAATGTTTACTCTCTTCACTCATGGAACTCCTCAAACATGCCATTTGTAATTACTCCTACTTCTCGTCCTAGTCCTGAAGCACAGCAGCAGTCACTGTGATTGCATCATATTCAGATCACCTTGTGGTTCTGGGAATGGAGCCTTACAACTATGAAAATACATCTTGTCACATAGTGTGTTTTTTTTTCACCATTACCACTCAAATAAATGGCATTAATTGTACATTTTTATTAGATGTATTTTTTTATTGAGTAATGTAATGCATTTATACTTCTGAGGGCGACTCAAATAAGGATCTTTGGAGTGCATGTGAAGCCATACTGTACATACAGTACATGTATGTGTTACATGGTATTATCTCTCATGGGGATTATCCAGGCGAGGACACAGAGTTCACTGCAGTATTCTCCATGCTGAGTTGACAACATCACCATAAAATCACCAACAAACTTCCATAATATTTGTCGAGAGGCCAGTCTGATTTTCACTCTGCATATTTTTATTGATTTCTGCAGAGGAAGCTGTTATCGGAGGACATGAGAGAGGCTTGAGTGGGAACGGTGTTAAGGCCTGCTATGGAACCTGCTACTGCTACGCTGACAAATGCTTCTGTGAGAAGGAAGATATAGAGGGTGAGCTCTCGCTCCCATCCTAACAAATACTTTGATCACTTCTCCCACCCTTCTACCACCCATAACTGTATAACTTCCACTCCCAGAGGTGCTGTGTGACGACATGTGCAAAACCATCATCGCCACGGCTCTGCTGATCTCCTTCATCGTCTCCATCCTCCTGTCCTCCTACTTCATCCACCGCTACCACAAGAACTCTCCCAAACCTCCAATAGCTTCGGCTGAGATGACCTTCCGCCGACCCGCTCAGGGCTATCCCATCAGCTTTCCTGCAAACAATGTACGGCGAGGATCTCAAGAATCCATTGAGACGGACACCTTTAAAATACCTGTAAGCTTCGAACTAAAACACATTCCTTCCCTAGCTGTCTATTGGATCAGTTAGGAAGCAATGAAATGTGTGTTTTCCCAACAGGAGGATCCAAAATGGGAGTTTCCTCGTAAAAACCTTGTACTCGGCAAGACTTTAGGAGAAGGAGAGTTTGGAAAAGTTGTCAAAGCAACAGCTTTCCGGCTGAAAGGGAAGGCGGGTTACACAACTGTAGCTGTGAAAATGCTAAAAGGTAAAATTCACGAAGAAGTGCGTCGACAAACCTGACAGCAACTGGAATAAATTGGGAGTTAATGTACAAACTCTTTCTCTGTTTCTTGTGTGTGTAACAGAGAACGCCTCGCACAGCGAGCTGCGTGACCTCCTGTCAGAATTCACTTTATTAAAGCAAGTCAACCACCCACACGTCATAAAGATGTATGGAGCGTGCAGCCAGGACGGTAAGAGCCTTGGTCTTCCTTCCATTCTGTGCCAGAGCATGTGTGCTGCAGATTGGGACCTGAGCTCTACTTTCCTCTGAATAGGTCCATTGTATCTCATCGTTGAATACGCCAAGTTCGGGTCACTTCGTAATTTCCTGCGTGAAAGCCGAAAAGTTGGCCCGAGCTACATGGGCAGGGATGCCAATAGAAACTCAAGCTACCTGGAGAACCCAGATGACCGAGCGCTCACTATGGGTGACCTGATCTCATTTGCTTGGCAGATTTCAAGAGGCATGCAATACCTAGCAGAAATGAAGGTATTTAAAGCAACATTTTGTTAAATATTCAATGCTTGATATTCACAGAGAAGACATTGACCATATTCGTAAAAAGGGGTTTAAAAAAAAAAAAAAAAAGCAAGATAACAATAATGATCAAAGGTATAGGTTTATTGTTAATTTTGAATAAATATTGCACCAAATTTAGAGTTTGCTTTACTTTTAGTCATAATTCTGTGCTGATATGGTGTGTGGCATGTGTTTTATAACTTCACGTGCAATTACCTGCAGAATTTTTATTATTGTATTCAGGCTTGGAGTAAGTTATAATTGTCATTGCGTATTTGGTACCGTATTTTTCGGACTATAAGGCGTACCGGATTATAAGGCGCACTATCAATGAATGGGTCTGACTGGGTCTATTTTCATACACAAGGCGCACCGGACTATAAGGTGCACCGGTTTGTTATTATTATTATTATTATTATTATTATTATTATTATTATTATTATTATTATTATTATTATTAAGACGCATTAAGCGAAACAAAATAGTCAGATAAGTCAAACTTTATTCAACTTATTAACAACAACTCTCAACATTGTTCAGGTTTAACATAAAATATAGAACATTACACTCACTTGGTGCCTGACTATGGTAGCCCTAAAGTGCCAAAAATCCATCAAGCAGTGCAGCTTCATAGTTTACCAAAGTTGTACTAAAACATTTTGACATATTAATTTCATACATAAGGTGCACCTGATTATAAGGCGCACTGTCGATTTTGGAGAAAATTAAAGGATTTTAAGTGTGCCTTATAGTCCAAAAAATACGGTAATTAATTACAATTATGATGTCATTATAATTGGAAAAATTTGTTGCAATTGTAATCATGATTCAATTGTAATTTACTTCTGATAATTGACTTTGTAATTGTAATTGGCATGAAATTTTTTATAAAAACTGTCATTTACAATTTAATTAAAAACACAAAACTGGGGAACCATGTTACAGTTCTATGGCTAATGTAGTTAAAACAATTAAAATATGTTTGACATTAAGTTTACCTGTGTGTTCTCTTAAGGATCATACTACCATTTAAAAAAAAAAGGAATCTAAAGGTATACTGGCACACCCACACCAAAAATATTAATGCAAATATATTTATGGATAAGGAAGCCTAACAAGGTAACCAAGATTTGAGAACCAAATATATTATTAGTATTCTAATCCACAGCTAACTTAAGACATGGGTCAAAACTGACCTGTTACCATAAGAGATCGTAATTGACCCCAACCCTGATTGTATTTATTGCCTTGCACTGTGAGAATTTGCACTTTTAATTTAGTTTTACTAACAAAGACATTCTACTCTGTTGTGTATATCTAAAGTGAACAAAACGGTGTATTGTGCACTGAATCATTTGTTTGTAAAAGTATAGTAAGTAAATTAGAAAGCTCAGAAAATCCAACTGTTGGTCCAACAGCTTGTTCACAGGGATCTTGCAGCACGAAACGTGCTTGTGGCAGAAGGACGGAAGATGAAGATCTCTGACTTTGGGCTCTCCAGAGATGTTTATGAAGAGGACTCATATGTTAAGAGAAGCAAGGTAAGAAAATTAGAAAAGAAATTGGGTTTTGTTTTTGTATTTATAATAAGTCAAAAACTGACAAAGTCACTTTTTTCCACCAGGGTCGTATACCTGTTAAATGGATGGCAATAGAGTCATTGTTTGATCACATCTACACAACACAAAGTGACGTGTGAGTATCATCATTGTTTGAAGGGTTATTTTTAATTGTTGTAGTGAGTTAAAGCATAAATAGTAGGGGTGTGCATTGCCATGAATCTGACAATACAATACGATTCACAATTTGCATGTCACAATACGATATATCTCGATATATCTCTAACTAACTACTAAACAATGCAATATCAACACAATTCTGTGTACAAAATGGTATGGAATACAATTTATTTCATTTTTCTTGTGAGAACAAGTAAATGATAACTGTAATCCAAGTATAAATATAAAAAACAAGTGGCATGTTTATCAAACTGTCAAATTACGTTTTTCAACTTTTGCTTCTACAAATATGGGGTGCCAAGTGTAAAAATTTAGTATAAAAGTTGTAGCTAACACATTTTCATTATTTATCTCACTTTTCTCATATTTAGCACATTTTCCTACATTTAACACAACATTTAACCACATATATTGAGGTTTAAAAAAGCATTAAATCTAATTATTTAAATTTAAATCTAAATGGTATATGTTATATCTAAATGTTAAATCTATATCTAAATATTTGATCTAAATCTAAATATTGAATCTAAATCTAAATTTGAAATCTAAATGTTATGTTATATCTAAATGTTAAATCTAAGTCTAAATATTTAATCTAAATCTAAATGTTATATATCATATCTAAATGCAAAGTCATATCTAAATGTTGAATCTAAATCTAAATATTAAATCCAAATCTAAATGTTTAAATCTAAATGTAAATATTATATGTTAAATCTAAATGTTTAAATCTAAATGTAAATATTATATGTTAAATCTAAATGTAAATGTTATATGTTAAATCTAAATGTAAATATTATATGTTAAATCGAAATGTTTAAATCGAAATCGAAATGTTATATATCATATCTAAATGCTTAATCTTATATCTAAATGTTAAATGTTAAATCAAAATGTTAAATGTTAAATCTAAATGTTTAAATCTAAATCTAAATGTTAAATGTTAAATTTAAATCTAAATGTTAAATGTTAAATATAAATCTAAATGTTGAACTTAAATGTTTGGCACATATGCTAACAGCAGTGACACACACAGCCGCTCCAACCCACCCTTCACCGATGCCTGCCTGGGTGATATGTATGGCTGGTTCTCTCCCGGCGGCAGAGATCAAGCGTGCGGTCATGGAAGGTGTACCAGCAGCACTTTACAGTACACAGTACGATGTGTTATCTACAACTTTTATACAAAATATTTACACTTGGCACCCTTATACGCCACACTCTGATTCTGTTATGTTCTTAAATTCTTTATATATATATATTTAGAGCAATTAACTTTCAAGCTAAAATGCATTGAAGAGTGAGGTCGTTAAACAAGGTCTGATGTGGTTCACTGACACCTAGTGACCTGGCATTTACGTGCTATGCATAAGTTAGTGCAATTAAATGTTTTTTTTTTTCATTTAAAACATGATTAAATAATTGATTTGGTCATTTTTTGGTTCGATACGATAATCGCGCTGTAAAATATTGTCATATATCACCGAATCGATTTTTCTAACACCGTTATTACATTGTTACATGTAAGGATGACTATTTCTAACTTTAAACTATAGTCAAAAGTTGTTTCCTTTCAGTTTGTGTTGAAATGTTCTTCTTGTTTTTCTCCCAGCTGGTCATTTGGTGTGTTGTTATGGGAGATTGTGACGCTGGGAGGAAATCCATACCCAGGTATTGCTCCCGAACGCCTGTTTAACCTCCTGAAGACGGGCTACAGGATGGAGAGACCAGAGAACTGCTCCGAGGAAATGTTAGTACCGCTCTGTTACTGTTATTCATCTGCATTCTTCTTCTCTGCTCAATGCTGTTGAGTGCTATAACGTCCAACTCCCTTCCCATCGCAATAAGATGTTCAGTAGTGAGGGAAAGAATACTCCGCTGGGAATAATAAAGAGACCTTGTTGGAAACATTTTTCCTCTGCAGGTATAACCTCATGCTCCGATGCTGGAAACAAGAATCGGACAAGAGGCCAACGTTCTCAGACATCAGCAAAGAACTGGAAAAGATGATGGTGAAAAGTCGGGTATGTTACAGCTATCAAACATGTGGCCGTAAGCTGTTCGTGTTCTTCCACTGCAGAGAGGAAACTATGATTCAGCCTCTTCCTCTGCATCAATGATGCACGTTTAACTAAACACTGGTAATGCATCATTAAGGCCTGACACTCAGACGCTGCTCTAATTCACTTTCCCCTTCACACTGATCTGAGCAGAAAGTCGTCTTTGCTGCATCACTGCGTCACATACAGACACAAATGCAATAATACTGTACTGCACTGAATGAACCCTCACCCCTCCCTTAACCCCCCTGTTACTGTCATCATTCAAAAAATAATAGTTGACTTTTTTTTGCTTTATTTTCATGACTTTTTTTTTCTTTGCGGGGTTTCTCAAGGCGGTGTCGGCCTGGTGGGGTGTAGGGGAGCCTCTTCCCTTCGGGTGTTGCTTTGTGCTTGTCCTGTCTCCTGATTACCTTGGGGGCGGTCCCCACAGTGTGCGGGCCTGGGGCGGCCTACCGCGCCGGTGTGAGGGCTGGGCGCGCTGAGGGGTTGCCGGCATCTGTGCCTGGGTTGGAGCGGGGTTGCATGGCACTTCGGGATGATGCTGTTTGCTGGGGGGTGGTGCTCGCTGTTCCGGGGGTTGAGATTGCTGTCGACCGCCTGGTGGGTCTGTCCTGCTATCTGCGGGCCGGTGGGTGGGTCCGGGGCACCCTTGGCTGCTGTACCGCACCAGATGTGTGCCATTGGTGTCCCTTCTTCTTGCCTCGCGACTTGTGCTGTCCAGTGGGTGGTGGAGCCTGGGCTGCTGTCCTTGCGCTGTCTGAGGCTGTGCGGTCCTGCTGGTTGGTGGCCGGTTTGTGGGCTGGGGTGGGGGGCTTTCCCCAGGGTGGGTGCCCTTGGGGTCCAACGGGCTTGGCCTGCTGGCTGGGCAGGTCCTGGTGGGGGTTTTCCATGCCTGCGGGTGCGGTGCAGGGTGGCCCCTGCTTGGGCTCTGCCACCTCGGGGCTGCGCACACCGCATATCGGTATGGCAGTCTGACTTTAGAAATAACTCAGTTTCAACGCGTAGGCGGCATCAATGAACGGTGATCTGGGGCTCTCTGGAGGGCTCGGCTGGTGCGAATGGGGGCCGGTGGGGCGACTTGCAGCCTCCCCTTGGTGCCCTAGGCGGCTGGGGATGTGGCCGTCGTCCTTGGGCGGGCTCCTGCCAGTGCTGCTTCTGTTCCGATTCCTTCTGGCCTGTGCTCTGGCCATCTTCTGGGCATGGGCCTTGGCTCCTCCGCTGGGGTCTCAGGCAGGGGGCTCTCTAGGCCATCCCCTTGGGGAGTTGGGTGCTGGGGTGTGGGTAGAGGTGGGGGGTTTAATGTTGGTGAGGGGCTTGGGGATAGGGTTTGGGGTCGGTGGAGGAGTGCGCTGGGTCCTCGGCTCCTTGGGGCTTTCTCAGGTGTGTATGTGGGGAGCAGTGGCTGCCTCTCGGCTTGGGATCTTTGTGGCGTCGGGGGGCTGCTCAGCCATGGGGGGGTGGCCTGGGCCTCCTTGGCCCCCGCTCTTGCTGCTGGCTGCATCTTCGGGCCTGGGGCAGCGCTTGGGTTTGCAGCTGCGGTTCTTTCACAAACATTGGTCTTGGATGCACTGGCATGCCTTGGGCTGTTATCCCAAATACCAGTTTTAGGTATAACTACTGACTCCTTCCCTCTGTTCACAGCCACCACCATTATACCTAAGATTCACACTTGTCACCAGACTGGCTTGATTACACAACACAATAAGCACAAAATGCACAACTACAAAATCACATCTCACTCTCATTTTAAAATATCAACTCTTCCCCACCCTTTCCATTTTCCTATCCTGACTCCCTCTTCCCTGCTCCCTTCCCCCTCACCCAGGTGTAACACTGTCCTCTATTTTTATATCCTCCCTAAAATAAAGTGTTTCTTACCGTACCTTAGGGAGTGATGGTCACATTTATGCAATAAATGAAATTCATTTATTTAATTGCAATAACAAATCATGCATTTCTGTCTTTAAAAAGATTGCTCTTCTTGTAGTGTTGACCTTTGACAGCATGTGCAGACAAAGGAACAAAAGAAAGTTTGACCTGATGGTGGCGCTGCAGGGCAGGTCATTTCATCACGACAAACCAATAGGGTTCATACTCTTTAGGTCATTAATGTCATCAGTAAATTTGAGAAGATTTGAATGAAAACTATTCAAGATAAATGCATTCTAATAAAAAGATTGGCCTGATGGTGGCGCTAGAGAACAGGTCAAGGTTTGATTATCAAGGGGTTATTTATGTATTTAACAAATAAACAAAGTGCCTGACACAAAAACTTGGTCAACAATTTTCTGAAAATCATTTTCTGGAGGCAAATATCCCTGTGGTCAGATTAACCCCATGGGTGTGCTAATATTCTAATTGGAGTTTTAAAGCCAATAATAAAACTGAGAATGAATATTGAGATACAGTGAGGGTAATGCCTATGTTCTATGAGCAGGCAGCAGCAGCACGTCATGACGTGCTCAGGGGAAGCTTTTTTTAAATCTGAACTGTAGCACAAGCAGCTTAAGCATCCTCTGCTATACTTACCCTGACTAATCACACCCTCGTATGCTTGCATCAGGATTACCTGGACCTGGCGGCGTCCACGCCGGCCGACGCCCTGCTGTACGACGACGCCCTCTCTGAAGAGGACACGCCACTAGTGGACTGTAATAACACCCCTCTCCCTCGAACCCTCCCCTCCACATGGATTGAAAACAAGCTCTATGGTAGAATCTCCCACGCATTTACTCGATTTTAGAAACAGGACACACAACACAAAGCTCTCTTTTGTTGGCAAAACTGTGATTTGGCTTTTTCCGTAGTCTAGTGTGTGCGACTGTGATCTCGGCATGCCTTCTGCTGATCAATGCTGACTTATCTCCCATTTCATCGTAAATGAGAGACTCAGTGAAAAAAAATCTTGTGTCTCGTCTCGTCTCTTTTTTTTTGTTTTGTTTAATATGGACCTGCTTCTAATGTACATGAACGCTGACCAAAGTGATACATTTGTAAATATCGAATATATTCTCCATTATAATTCATATTACACTCGTACTTCAGCAGTATTCGATTTGTAAATAGTCCATTTTTCCATTTGCTCAGCTGACATTTTTTAGATATTTGTTTGCACCGTAGAAAACTGAGTGTAACATTTGAAACAGGTCCTGACTGAATCAATCACTCATTGTGGTTTCAGTTCCAGATTGTTTGAATAGCCTGACTTTTTTAATGGATATCTGACCATCTGTTGTGATTCCAATACTAAACAGAAAACAGTAAGGCTTTTAGATGCAACTCTTTGGTTATTATTACAATAGAAAATACAATGCAAACACACACAGGAATGTAAACATTTAGCTATAAACTTGAAAACTTATGCAAAGGCAGCCCTGCGCAGAGTTAGAGCTTTTGAAACATGAGTCAGGGATGTAATTGTCAGTTATGTGATCATCCGTTTATGTATTGGAAGCAGAACTATGAATTTGCACCTCTGGGAGTCAAACCCAGACACTACACTGCAGAGTTCGATTTGAGAGCCTTACTGTCTGCACACTGTTTATGTTTTACTGAGTGCAGAAAAATGATATGTTTTCATTTTTAGGCATGTCATACCCGAACTGGCCCGAGAAGAGCCCGGTACCGCTCAACAGACATGATGCCACTAATCCAGTCTTTACAAGATATGCCAATGATAGTGTTTATGCAAACTGGATGGCTTTGCCTTCACCCCCAAAAGCTGTGGACAAGCTTGATAGCTAAAGACAAACTGACACTGTAGAAAATGAGGATCAGATGGTAGATGTGTATATTTCTGTAAGACTGTACATAAACAACCTGTTTGCGAATTCCGCTTCCTTTTATTTCTATTGCACGGGTATTCAACGTTCACAACCCAGGTTCTTTTTTTGCTGCAAAATAAAAACTCTATCAACATAGACCACGTTTCATTCAGCTCCTCAGTACGTACATTATTACCTTATGGGTCATGTTGGCCAAATTGTATCACTGCATGACTATTGTACCAGATTGTATGTCAGTGTCGATGTCTATTAAAGTGCCTGTGCTGCTTCTGCAATAGCCTCCAATTGTTAATGTACGACTGTGAAGATCTTGGTCCTTCCCAGGAGTTAAATAAGGCTCGTTTGTACCATCGCTGTTTGTTGACAGCTGGGACTGAGTGGACGGAAGCCAAAATGCTGAACTTGTTCTGAACATGTAAAAGTTTCTACTACCGGGGAGACGATTGTCCTCCGAAACGTGTCAGAGGCCCATTTTGTGTTTCTTCTCTCAGATGGTTTTTAAGCTGTTCTTGCCAAAGACACGCAATGTAGACATACTTAATGATGGTCTCCTTATATTTGTCTATAGTTTGTATTTTACATAAAGATATCATCTCATCAGTAAGAGGACACAAGGTTTGATGTAGACAGTTGCCATGTCTGATGTCAGACTACAAATATTCACAGCAATGACATTATTTGCAGAAAACCATTGACTCTGTAAACCAATGAGTGCTTTCACTGTTACATTGTAAAATTATATTATGTTCGGTTACTAATAAATAATAAAAATCTACTATTGATTCCCTTTATGCCTAAAAAAAACTTGATAAACTTGATTAAAAAGCATGTCAGAGGAAGGAAAGTAGGACCAGTGTGGAGCGAAGCAAAGGTGAGTAAAGCATTGTTTGTACCTGTATGTAGACAGGTTTTTTAAAGAATATTGCTTATCCATGTCATTTTACATCATATAATAAAAAACAAACAAACAAAAAAATAACATTTTTAAAGGTTGCTTGTGTTCAACAATAGGTAGGATAATAAAAATGTTTCCTCGGCTAAGTTGGTTTGTTAAATGTTTGGATGTTTGGTTTGCTGTAATGTTATCAACTGTCGTTGAATAATAATAATTACATATGGAAACGTTTTACTTCTACATTAGCCACTTTGTTGCAGTAGTGATTTTTTTCCCAATATTTTATTTAAATAAAATACTAAACAAAACTACATTCATGCATCAAGTATACAAAGGCATACTATAATAAAAGGGTTAATTGTTTGCTATAAACTTTCATTTAAGGAATTTAAATATGGCAAAAATTCTGATTACTTTAAAGGCTGCTAGTGTTCAACAATAGGTAGGATAATAAAAATGTTTCCTCTGTTAATTTGGTTTGTTAAATGTCTGGATGTTTGGTTTTCCATAATGTTTTACTGTCGTTGAATAATAATTAGATTTGGAAAAGTTTTATTTCTACATTAGGCATTTTGTCACAGTAGTGATTTTTTTTCTTCAAGTTTAATCAAATAAAATTCTCAACACAAGAAAAAAAAAAAAAAGCATTCATACATCAATTGCACAATCCGGGTAAAGGCATACAATTAAAAAAAAGATTTGTATGCAGAAAACTTTAATTGATGGATTTTAAATTAGGCAATAATTATGATTACTTTAACATACAGTAGTATTGCCTATAATCACCAAAGAAGAACGATTGAAAAATACAAACAGCAAAATAACCTACGACATGGAAACTTCTGAATAATCAAATAATAACGCAGCCGATATTGTTCCAAAGAATGTAAACAGTCCATAAAAGATAACGATCATCCCTTGGGTCCCGTGTTTTTTGTTTTTTTTCTTTTTAACTTTTTTTTTCATTTTTTTATATACAGAAATATTTACACTGTGCCAACAATATTTACAAGTTATATACATACATACATACAGGCAATCACTCTACACAGAGAACATTTTCTGAGTGGAAGAAAACAGAAAAAGAAAACAAAAATAATCCAGATTTAATGCAGGGTTAAGAAACAAACAACAGAGGCGGTAACAAAGTTCTAGTGATGTATTCGTTGCTTTTTTATTCGTATAATGTTTGGCAGAGATTATATAATTGTTTATTTCGGCTAAGAAGACTTTTGTTATGGGTAATGACTTTGACAATTTTGCTTTATGTATGTGGTATTTTCTGATCAGAATAAGTGATGATGTTTTTCCTTTTTAGCTCTATTATATTATGAGTTTTTTCATGTAATATTTTCAGGATGTAAATGACAGAATAAACAGTTTATGTCAATTTCCAAAAAAATTTGATAAATAGTTGGTGGTTATTCAAGTGTACTGCAAGAATACTTTGATTTATACTTGCAATGTACTTTTTATATACTATATTTTATATACTTAAGAAAAGTATAGTGAAGTATTCTTAGCTTATACTGAAAAATATAAAGAATAGTCTAAGACTAAGTACATTAATACTTAGACTTACACTTTAATACTAAAGCTTGTACATACTTTTTTTTTTATTATTTCTTTCTGCCACAAAGCTGTGCTTACATTTAATTTAACAGAATAAAAAAGTTTTTCACTACACACATTTGCTTTGAGGTATAACCCCCGTTATAAATGTACATGTTCAAGATCATATAGTGCCGGAGTTTAAAAATTTACAGTAAATAGTTTGTGTGCTCAACTGCATTACGTTTATGTAGCTTAAAAATATACACAGAAACAGAGAAACATTTGATTTGACATTATTGATCAAGCTCATTGCAGTCTAGTGTACGTACAGTATGAGTTCACTTTAAAAAATATTTTAAGAAGAACATTTCAAGTAAATAGATAGTGTGCTACAAGTAATTTGCTAAGCAAACGTATAAGTATTCTTAAAGTGTAACAAGTAAACTAGTAAAAAAAAATTCTTAGTTCATAAACTTCGTGAATTAAGATTTTTTTTTCCTAGTCCACATTTTTGTTTATTAAAGTATACTTAGAGTCTAAGTAAAAATTTTTATTAAAGTATAAACTTTAATAAAGTATATACTTAGTATACTGGTAGTACATAGATGAGTGTACTTGTTGTATACTTGAAAGTGTACTTTTGTAAACTTAAAATGACCTCATAAAGTATACTTAATGTATATTTTTATAAACTTAAAATGTGGATGAGAAGTATATACTTAGTACAATAGTAGTATATAGATGAGAGTACTTTTTTAAACTTAAAATTACCTTATAAAGTATACTTAAAGTATACATTTATAAACTTAAAATGTGGACTAGAAGTATATACTTAGTACACTAGTAGTATATAGATGAGTGTACTTTTGTAAACTTAAAATGTTCCAATTTAGTCCGAAGAAGTATTAAATTAGTATACTTTCTAGTACGCAACAAGTACATGGTCCATAGTATACTTGCTATACTTATACTCAAGCATACTTAATAAAAAGAACTTCAAGTATACTACTTTTTGCTAAGGGCAGCCCTTCATTAACTGCAGTAAATTGCTAGGAATACATTTGATGACAGAATGATAGTCTTTGAAGGGAAGCTAAAAGTTGTCCAGAGTTATCGAGAAGGTCTAAATCTAAAATTTTGTTTTTATTAATCCATTTTCATGCCTTGGGTCCAGTATTGTGAAGCTCGGCGTGTGTGATGACGATTTTCTTCATCTCCGCTCTGATTGGCTCGTCAGTTACCGGAAGTGGACTACGGCTCCCTCTCTTCTCCGCTCCGTGGCATTCTGCTACAGAAGCGTCCTGCTGCGGTCCATCTAACAGGAACCACTCCGCTCTAAACCACCAGCGGGAACAGACAAAGACATGATTCGGTGGGTATCAGTTCGTTATATTAATGCGCTAACAGTCTGTCATTGTAAAGCAATTAAATAAGCGACATTTAGGCGACGGACCGCGCTAAGTTAGCTGTGGAAGGGCGCGAGCATCCGGTGTGGAACTGTCACAATTAGAGCACGCGATACAGGGACAACGATAAAAATGTTTGACACTGAAACTACTTTTAGTTATTTATTGTTCATTATAAGAGACTGACAGACATTACAAGTCTGGTGATTAAAACGATAATGATTACAGGTTGATTTATCTTAATTTGGGTTTTGTGTTGTTCAGTGAAACCATTTTAATCATGATGACTTAAAGCAAACTGCTTTTCAGGAGGAGAACCAAACCTTTCTTATAGTCCTACACCTTTAAAGTATGGTGCTGTTAACTCTGAAGTAATCTAAACTTGAATAGTACAATTTAATTACAAATTGATGTATTCAATTGAGTTATTTATATCAACTTTTAGCCCAAATACTCACAAATTCTACCTTTATATGTGGGTGCCATCATTTTGTGTGTGTGTGTATATATATATATATATATATATATCAGTGACGTGCTGTGAGCATTAGGGTTGGGTAGGCACGTTGCAAATCGAGACCGCCAATGTCAACACCAATGACAATTTCATATGTTTCTGCTGGCAAGTGTTAATTCAATTCAATTCAACTTTATTTGTATAGCGCAATTTACAACAAAGTCATCTTAATGCACTTATCAAAATATAAAATTCATAATAAGAAAGAAAAAACCCAACAATATCCAGTATTTAGCCATTTAACAAAATCAACGTCGTGAAACATCAATAAAGAAACAAACAATTATTTAATATAGCCTCCATACTCTCCCAACAAGATATATCTCATGACACGACAGCGCATCCGTTGTTTGTGTTGGAAACACAGAGAAAATGACAACAACAACAACTCAGAACAGCCTCAGTGAGGAACATCCACAAAGCCAATCCTTCCTTTTGTACCATTCAATGTAGAAAGAAAGAAGCGTAGAGAGCTGCCTTTTTACGTAAATGGTTTTCATCTTGGGGAACTGACTGCGTATGCGCAAACACATAAAAACACGCTATGGGAATAGAGGCAGATCAGCCGTGTGCTTTTGGGAGTGGGTGTGGCCTTTCCTAACCTGCCTTACAGCGGTTAGGAAATATCGATGTTTAGCGATTTGGGTTATGAAAAGCACAAAATGCTGACACTTTCAAACTTAAAGGTATTGTAGGCTATTGGAAATGGAAAAATAAATAATTTATAATTATGTTATAATCAAAATATCAATTCACCCTTTGGTAGGCACTGCCAACCTTGCCTACCCTGACTGATATATATATATATATATATATATATATATATGCAATTGTAAATATACTTAATTATAATATTTGCTCATTTTCATCCACATTTCAAATGATGTTTATTTTGCTTGAGAAGTCATCGGTACATAACTATTTCTTCACTTTGCAAAGGTTTTAAGAAGACTGAATAAACCTGAGGGGGAAAAACATCTCTAAAATTAAAATGAAGACAGTTTATTTTTTATTAATTAATTAAAAACAAATTGAACTTGCAAAATTGTTTTGCACCCCTAAGAAGGAAATTGCTATGGCCCAGATTTTGGTTTGACCTTTAGGTCTCTACTGTCTACAACCTTCAATATTTGCTGCTTATTTGTAACATCTTGATGAGGTACACCTTTTAATACTTAGTATTAGTATTAATATTAGTATTCTGATCTCGCTGCTTTCTTTATTGTGTGCAGGAGTGTAGTAATGTGTAGTTAAGGCAGTCTGTGTGGATTCCAGCCCTGCCATTAGACTCAAAGGCCTGCTGATTTTCATTATAGCAGCGCTGTTGCAGATTTGTGCCTTTGAATCCTGGTGAAGAGCAGCCACGTAAGAAAGGGGGGGGAAAAAAATTGCATAACCACATGAGGCCAAAACTGCTGCTGTGTGACCTTACAGACAGACTGTTGTTCAATGTTCATGGGAGGACAACTGTAAAAGTGTTTTGCTGTGCAGTAGATTTAAAAAGACATTTAGGATATTTTATCTGAGATCTCTTTTGATCACATTGAGTGTTGTTTTATATGTGTGATTTAATTGGGAAAGCCTGAATGTTGACTTTTACTTTAGTTTTGTGATCTTAGATTAAATACAGCCGAGACCTAAAACACGTCACCAAACCATGAATGTGACACAGAATTCAAACAGTAAATGCTTTGTATCAATGTGGAAAGAAATATTTAATTTTACATGCTTTGAAGAGTAGGAGTGTGACGATATCTCAATATTGCGATATTTTTCAGCATCGATATGCTCTCGCTAAGTATCGTTTTTTTTTTTTTTTTTTATAAATTCCCAAAACCTTTTCTGCTTTTTCACTAAAATGTGCAGGTAGGTCTTCACATAAATTTTGTCACTGTTTGTTGAAGGAACCAATATATTGTTTACTGGAATATTGCAAATGCACTATAATGGTGTCACTGGTAAGAAAGACCCTCTTTTTTGTTTACAGAAAGCACTATTGGAGATACATTTTTGTTTACATTGGTATGTTGACACTTATTTACAGGAATGTTGCACTAAAATAGTGTCACTGTTCATAGGACACATATTCAATTTATTGTCTTTCAGGGATATAAAATAAAAATTGTATTTTTTCACTTAATCTTTTTTTCTTGTTATGTCATAGATTATCATAGATTGATTTCTGACCAATATATCGATAATCGCAGTATCGTCATATCGTGATATAATTGTTATCGTGAGCATTGTATCACATATCGTATCGTGTAGGGATGTAACGATTAATCGTAAGGCAGTTAAAAATCGATTCATAGGTATCACGCTTGATATCGATTTTCTGACGATTGAATCGCAGTACTTTTTTTAACCAGCAGAGGGCGCTATCCGGAAGTGTTGGCGGCGGGCGGAGTCTGCTAATACATTCTTTCTGGTTGCCTTCTACTCTTAAATATGTTAATAAATGATTCATTATACCTTTAGCACCGAAAGAATATCTGTAATATTACTTGAATATCTGTAAAAGTCACGTTTTTCTATTAGCTCTGTCTGCTAGCATAGCTTCTCTTCTTTACTGCAAGATATCTGCATGCCAACCGACCACTGTGTTACCAGCGCCCTCTGCTGGTCCAAACAAATATGACGTAAATCAATGCAATCGTTTTTTGTTTTTTTTAAATTGTTAATTGTTAAGGCACAAAATACATTTTCAGTTGCACTTTTAAAAGAAAAAGAACTATTATGCAGTTTTTCATTGTTTATTATAGAACCAGAATTTAAATTAATAGGCTTCATTTTCATTTGTATTTATTTTTAGTTAAATTGCATTGTTTTGAATAGTTTATCAAGGAATTCTTTTGGCAATGAAAAATATAAGGAAAATAATACAGTATTTTCTAGTTTTTTCCCAAAAAACAAATTTGTCTATAGTCCCATTTTGTAAATGAAAAAATCGTGAGAGAATCGTATCGTGAACCCAGTATCGTGAATCGAATTGTATCGGGAGTTGAGTGAATCGTTACATCCCTAGTATCGTGAGGTACCCAGAGGTTCCCACCCCTATTGAAGAGTAAGAATTTCACAATGACATTATTGTATTGTATCTGACACAGATCATCTCTGTGAAGGTTCTTCACATACACCTTCTATTTGGTGTATCTGAGATGTCAGGATGGTTTTAGTCGGTATCATCCATGTTTTCATTGTATCATGTAATCAGGAGAAAAGCCTTTAAAACCAACATTGTTCTTCTTTTTTTCTCTCATTTAAACCCAAGAAATATTTGGTGCACACTAGGGCTGGGTGATATAGACCAAAACTCATATCTCAATATTTTTTTCTTAAAATAGCGATCAACTATATAAATCTCGAATTTTGTTTCAAATGAAATTTGATGATCCAAATACCACATACACCGGCACATTCACTATCAAACGGCTGCACAAAATGTGCCACTTTAGTAATTTTCTCCTCTAAGGGACAGCACGTGTGAGTGAGTTCTATAGTGTGGCTTATTTAGTGGTAGCTCTGTGTTAGAACGCACTCAGTAATCCATCAAACTAGGGCTGGGCGATATGGCCTTTTATAAATACCGCGATATTTTTAGGCCATGTCACGATACACGATATATATCTCGATATTTAGCATTACCCTTGAATTAATACTTTGATGCACAAAATCACACCAGTATGATGATTCTATATGTCTACATTAAAACATTCTTGATCATACTGCATTAATACATGCCAATTTTAAACTTTCATGCAAAAAAGGGGATATCACAACTAAGTCAAAGTTGACATAACTGTATTTATTAAACAGTGAGTGGCTCAAACATAAAATTGTCAACAGAAAGTGCACGTTCTGTGCAAAATTGTCACAGAGACATTTCAAAACAAGACATTAGTGCAGGATGCAACTCACATGGCATTTCAAAACACAAAATTTAAGTGCACCTTTTGTGCATAATGCCACTAAGATATTTAAAAAAAAAAAAAAAAGTCCGCGAGTTTAACGGTATGGTCATTTTCAACACCGCACAGACTACAAGCTGCGATATATCGAGTATATTCGATATAGCGCCCAGCCCTACATCAAACTGTGCATTTTATGCTGTTCTGCGAAGTAGTGAAAGCAAAGACTCCCAAAACAAGTATTTCTAAATAAAATGAGCTATAAAAAAATACATATCGATATAGGCAATTATATAACTTTTTCTATCCCCAAAATAGAAAACTCTATATGTCTTGATATATCACTCAGCTCTAGTGCACACTGTATGCTTTTATTGTGAAAAGCCAAAGTCAGGTGCACTCATGTAGCTGTGGTATCTTGACATGTAGCTTACCCACCAGCTTTCATTCTGAGTGTTGTTGATTAGCTGCATGCTAGGCTAGCTGTTAAAGCTTTGAATCCCGGTGTGCTGTTAGAGCAGGGTGAGCTTAATGCTAAACATGTTAGAAATAATGTGCATTACTGAGGAAATCTAACACTATTTTGTAGCAATGATTGAATCACTTGTTCATCTGATGCTTCACTTTGATTTGTGAGTATTTAATGTGGCTGACTGTTTTTGTTTTTCTTGTGTGAATTGTAGGTAATCATTTGGGCTTTCAGTGATGACACCAATGCATTGGAGTCAGAATCCTACATCCTTCCTTTGAGATGTTCCACAGATCTTCCCTGATCAATGACCTGCACACAGCGGTTTGTTGTGACTGATGGGAAGGGAATGCAGACTTAGGACAGCTATAGCTTCAATGAGTGCGTGATGCCCAGGCGGGTGTTGCCGTTCCACGGCCGTGTCCGCTGGCTCTTCCTGTGTCTCTTTCTGCTGCTGGTCTTTCTGCTGTTCGCCTACTTGCTGGAGTGCACCCCCCCAGCAGACATCAGCCTGGCTCTGCCGGGCCTGGCAGGGGAGGCCTACGGGAAGGAGTACTACCAGGCACTGCTGCAGGAGCATGAGGAGCGACACCTAAGCCGCGCGGCCAGCCTGAAGCGTCAGATCGCCCAGCTGAAGCAGGAGCTCCAAGAAATGAGTGATAAGCTGAAGCTGCTGCAGGACAAGAAGGAGCTGCCGGGTGTGCAGGGGCTGGCTGAGAACAAAGACCAGGAACCTGGAGATCTGCTGGAGTTCCTGCACTCCCAGATCGATAAGGCTGAGGTCAACACTGGGGCGCGGCTGCCCAGCGAGTACGCATTGGTGCCTTTTGAGAGCTTCAGCTCATCCAAGGTGTACCAGTTAGAAATGGGACTAACGCGGCACCCGGAGGAGAAACCAGTACGTAAAGACCGGCGAGACGAGCTGGTGGAGGCTATCGAGGCCGCGCTCGACATTATCAACAACCCTGATGAGGAGGACGGAGTAGAGGACGACATGCCCATGCAGAGGCAGACCTACACAGAGGCTCAATTCACTGAGGGTAGGATCCACACTAGTGGTGACGATATATATCTTGATTAATCGCATCGATATTGAGGTTTTCACTACTGCGATAACCTAACCACAGATGCAGAGGTTTTTTCTTCCGTCTCCATCATTTGAGTAATATATATGTTCACCAATCAGAATTGCAGAGAACCACCTGGGCTGCTGGCCAATCAGAGATAGTTACAGGACACAAGCTTGTATGCGCTGCAGCGAGTCTCTGTTACCCCTCAGTGAGTGTGCTAACAACAACTACACTAGGGCCCTATAAAATCCACTTTCACGGAATCGATCAATGAAAACGGCATCTACCGTTGAACGCGGAAATGGACAGAATCGGGTTGAAATGCCGTCTCCTTGAGGAAAAGGAGGCTATTTTTTATGGGGAAGTGTTTTGGGGACCGCTTGTTAGGTGCACTGCCCGCCCCCCTCCCATCCTGGCTGCTTCATATGCAGTCTAAACCAACCGAAACATCGTCTAAACTGCCAAAAAATTACGCAAATCATTCATCTTTATTTGACATAAATAATTTAAAAGAAGTCAGAATAATAATAATCCATGTCAGTACAACTTATATCTACCTTTTAATTGTATCTTTCTTTAATTTTGACTTAAATATTTGTTTAATTATGGGTTTTTATTTATTAGTATTTATTTTGTTTCCTCACATGAGTTAAAAACCAATATTTTCTGAACAAAATTGATTATTTCTAAAAAACTGAAATTTTTAAAAATTAATGTGGAAAATATGGAATTTCGAAAAAATAAAACGCATGTGCATTTTAATGTATGAAATATTTTTAAAAATTGTAAATCAAATCACAGCATCTGTCAGAATAATCGCAATTAGGTTCTTTTGTCAAAATCGTGCAGCCCTAATCCCGATATAGTATTTCTTCCTTAAATTTATATGAACTGATTGGAAAATTGCGATTCATTATATATTTTATTATATATAAAAAATAAAACCAAAAAACATCATTTAAGAATTTTTTCATTGAAGGAAGGATGACTTTTGCTTGTTAAATTATGTACCAGTTAGTGGTGTAACGATACACAAAAATCATGTGATGATGTGTCCAACATGTGGCTCAGATTGTCCTGTTGTCTTACTTTGACAGGACTGTACAGGACGGAGCGAGACAAAGGGACACTTTATGAGCTTTTCTTTGCCAAAGAGGATTCCAGCAGCTTCCGTCACGTCACACTGTTCAGGCCTTTCGGTCCCTTAATGAAGGTCCGGAGCACATCTGTAGAAACATCAGGAATGACTATAAACATCATTGTGCCACTGGCAGGCAGAGTAGAAACATTTACACAGTTTCTACAAAACTTCAGGTGAATTGTGACTTAGCTGAACATCTGTTTGCTGGTCTCGTGATGTAGTTGATTCATTTTAATGCTCTCTGTATTTTAGAGAGGTTTGCATCCAGCAGGACAAACAGGTCCATCTCACCGTGGTGTATTTTGGACAGCCAGGCCTGCAGGAGGTGACGTCATCTTTGGATAAAATGTCAAGGTTTGTCCTTCAGCCTCAGTGTCTCGGTATTTTTCAGTATGAGATGTGTCTGAGGTGAGTTTGATGCTTCACAGGGAGGAGAACTTCTCCAACTACACCCTGATCCCAGTGGACGAGGAGTTCTCCCGGGGTCGAGGTTTAGATATCGGAGCTCACGCATGGAAGAAAGGCGACGTGTTGATGTTTTTCTGTGACGTCGACATCCATTTTACACTGGACTTCCTCAACACCTGCCGGCTCCACGCGGCTCCAAGTCAGTGATTTCATTCTATTGCTCACATTCTGGACCATATCTGTTTCCAAAGTTCACATGCCCTGCTTACCTCTTTGTTCCTGTAGATAAAAAAGTCTTCTACCCAGTGGTGTTTAGTCTGTATAATCCTGCCATAGTCTATGGAAATCTGGAGCTGGCTCCACCTGTTGAACTCCAGCTGGTGAGGCTCATTCAGCTTTGACTACGTACATACTGTACTATTCAAAGCATGCAGCAGTAGGTGCTGACCTGTGTGTTGCTTTCATCTGTTTCAGATTCACAAAAAAGACGCAGGATTTTGGAGAGACTTTGGGTTTGGAATGACGTGTCAGTACCGCTCCGATTTTCTAAACATTGGTGAGCACCAGCAGCCTTTTAATACTGCTAAATATTTCAACATCAGGAATTACTGCATTTCGCCATTTACATAGTTTGAGATATCTTTTGTAATCTTATCGTTTTGGTTTGATTACATTTTCCTGTTCCCCTTTTTCTTTTTTTGCATTGGATCTCATTGGACTCGAGTCACAAATTTGATGACTTTAGACTGGACTTGACAAAATCATGAAGGAACTCAATTTAGACTACAAATGACAAATGACTCGTGACTTCACTCAGACTTGAGCCTATTGACTCTGGAAGACTTGACTTCCTACTCTTCCAAAACCAAATATTTTATAAAATGCTATTATTAATAATGATCAATAAGGCACTCTGCCATCCAAAGGCTAATTATACTTTGATTGACAGGTCCACCTTTTAAACAAATTGACAGCCAATCAGGAACAGCTTAAAACATCAAGCTGGACTGAGACATGCACGCACTAGAAGAGAAAATTATTCCAAGAGTGATATCCTTTGGATTTAAAGATTATACCATGATTAATAATTGATTTGGAAAAATTCCACCTGGTTCCACTTCCCAGTATGATTATATCACTGTAATGTGACAGATATGTACTTGTTTAAGTAATTCATTGTTTATATCAACTGAATAAACTTGCTCTGTAAATTCTGTACGAGCTGTGGTACATTATGTACTCATGAAAATAAAGTAGAGGACTTCTGACTTTAGTGACATGACTTGAGAAGCAGTGACTTGATCTAACACAGCAGGTTGTCGAAACCTTCTGGGATTATTGCTTTACTTGAAGTTTTATACATAAATGCTGACATCACACTGTCATTATTATGAATAACGTATCATGAAGGCGGTCATTAAGTGTCCACCTAACCCAAAAAATGATGACATAGTTCCAAAGATGTCATAATTTAGCGAACAACACTTAAAACTGCAGTATCTACGTTATTTTTTTTTTGGGCATAATTTGGTCAAAAATCCATAATCATCTTTGAGCATATTGTAATCCAAAGTGTTCTGAGTGGACAGTGAATCTCTGCTCCATCTCCTGGCTCTGTAAATGAGCTTTAGAAATCCAGGAACGTGGTGCTGGACTTCAGCCAATCAGAGATCTTTCTAAAAACACGTGTGCTCCATGAGCTGTTTTTGGGTGTTTCCATTGGCTGCTCGAATGAAGTCAGACGCGTTCACGTACCATTGTTCGTAAGTGTAATGACTGACGTTCCAGATGACGTCTCCATTGCGGCGTTAAACACAACGGTTACACAGCAAATCAAGCAGGAAAAGGCAGACTGAGGGGGAGAAGCAACAGTTTAAAGGCACATGCATGTTCGGGAGGAATGGATCGCTTTGCGTCCTCGCAGATCCCTGTGACTGTGCAGGGTCTGCCCCATGTACTGGTTTCAGAGGGAGAGTGAGAAGAGACGGGATAAATCACGTGTAAACCTAATAGAAGCTTATTCAAGGTGAATTGATTGTATAGTCTGGATGTGGAGTGATGGTTGTCACTCTGCTCTGAGCGGCAGCTGAGATCACAGCCGCCTCTGTGTGCTTGTGGCAGGGACGAGCTGACGGTACAGTAACTACAGAGTAATACGTACATTCATGTCAGAGTCTAAAACACCAGAAAACTCTCCAATAACACAAAATAAAGTCCATACATTTGTCTGAGAAAAAAGTAGCTTAGAACGTTCAGAAAAGATACCAGTAAGGGAGGTTCAGTTTCAAAAAGGAACAGAGTATTCTACATACTGCAGCTTTAATGACAGCCTTCATGACACCTTATTAGTATAAAACTTCATGTTACCCAAGTTTTTTTCCAAGATGTGACCGTCTTCAGCCCTCCTCAGTAAATCTAATTAAGCAGTGTTTTAGTTTTGAGCACAAGTACAGTATATGCTGTGAGGACTGTGCTAAACCAAAGAAAAATGAAGGGAAAAAAGATTAATTTATTGTTTCTACCCATAACTAACTCCTTGACGTTGTATTTACTTCCTCATTTCAGGTGGTTTTGATCTTGATGTTAAAGGTTGGGGTGTGGAGGACGTCCACTTGTATAGGAAGTATCTCAGAAGTGACGTCATAGTGATAAGAACTCCAGTGTCAGGCCTGTTCCACCTGTGGCACGAGAAGCAGTGTGCAGACGCGCTGACGCCTGAGCAGTATCGCATGTGCATCCAGTCCAAGGCCATGAATGAGGCGTCGCACTCGCACCTCGGCATGCTCGTGTTCCGAGAAGAGATTGAAGCTCACCTACGAAAGCAGGCCTTCAAGACTCAGAGCAAGACGGAGGGCTGAAGAACTGTCTGCAGGAACCATTTCTACAAGTTTACACAGATCCTTCTGCTTTTCACTGCACAGCTGTAGACTAATGAATGTATAATGTGAACATACAAGTTTTACTGGAGCTACAGCAGCTAATAAGAATAGCAATATTTAACTTTGAGGCAGCGTTTACACTACTACAACTTTCTTAGATTTGTGGTATTGTTTTTTTTATGTTGTATAAAATCGGATCCTCAGCATGTTCAATAGCCAAGTGACAAATGTCTTGCTACAGAGAGTTCAGATAAAAGTCTGTATATCAGGAATAGATGTTTGTAGTCTAACCAGCCATTGGTGTTTGAAAGGCTTTTGAATGCAGCACAAGAAACAAAGTTCTTGTAATTTACAGTAATCAGCAGAAACGGAAGAAGTTTCACTTTTACAACTGAAGACAGTGAAACAATTAACATTTTCTACTAATTCTTAGCCAAAGCAAATACCTGCAGTAATGAGTCTCGCACCAATACTGGTGCAGCAGTGTAGTTTAAAAAGGGACCTTTTGTTGTTCAACATTGACTATTTTAAATTGCTTCTAAAGCGTTTATCAGCGGAGCATGTGGATCTAATAGTTTAGGAGCAAATATCCTCTGATAGCATGATGCATTATCAGTTCTGTGTGGACCAATATTATCCTCTAACAAACTGTCCATCATTCGCAGCACTACGTCACTTCAGACTGACCAGAGACTGAATGTTACTCATTTGTGTAAATAGTAATACTTTTCCACTTCATTCTACTTTCTTCATATGTGCCTACATGCTTTAAGTGACATGACTTGCTGATGAAAATGAAGCCTTGTTCCTTTTACCCTCTCATAATGAGAGATGCTAGTGTTCAGCTATAATAGGCTTTTCTCACCTTCATATTATCTCATTTTGTTCAATTGTTATTCCCTGCAAAAACATGGTTAAAGCACATTGCAACATACTGATTTATTATGGATTTTGACTCTAACATAAAATGATCAAACGCTTGAAGTAATCACTTTAATTTATTGATTTGACTCACTGGGCCACTTCTACCATTTATGCTGTTAAAATGCGATGTAATTCTAGTCAAGTATCTATAATACTTGCTCATTTGTGTTTCTCAAGTTAATTTGTCTGCAATAAACTACATTTATAGAAAATAAAAGGGGGGAATTAAACTGCCACATGTAAAGGGGGGGGGGGGGGGGGACTGCTTGAAGTCCATGTTGATGTCCTTAATGTGTCTGCTCAGGCTGAATGGACATGTTCCTGTAGATTTCTTTGAGAATGAGCAGAGCTGTGTCTTCAGACTCCCTGCAAGACAAAATCCATGTTAAAGCAAAGATCTGAGACTGGAACCAATCAGTAGTGAAAGGCTCCACTGCCAGCAGAAACTAGCCAATGTAGGAACTTCCTGAGCTAATGGAAAGTAAAGCCTAATCATGGGAAACATGCACCAATTAGTGCTGGGCGATATGAACCAAATCATCGCGATATTTTTCTCAAAATAGCAATATAAGAAACAAATCTGATCAGAACAGAAAGATAATTCTTGGTTAAATTTGCTGATTCAAAATGCCACACTTATAAGCGCTGCACAATATGTGCCACTTTTGGCTTTTTCTCCAATAAGGGACAGCATGTATGAGTGAGTTCTGTAGTGTGGCATGTTTAGGGGAAGGTCTGGGTTAGGATGCACTCAGTAATCCATCTACCTGTGCTTTTCATGCTGTTCAGAGAAGTAGCAAAAGCAGCAACTCCTGAAATGAGTATTTCAATACAGTATATAAAACAAGCCAATGTTGATATGCACGATATTGTAATTTTCTATATGTCGCCAAATAGAAAACTTGATATATCTTGAATCTCGATATATTGCCCAGCACTAGAACAAATGTTCATTTGTTGCTATTTTCTGTCTGAAACCTCAGTTGCAGATGGAACGTATCCGTACCAGTAACACAGATGACTCTGAAGGGCAAACAAGTACTCGTTGAAGCTCTCAATGGGTTTCTCCTGCAGAACATAGTCAATGCGACTCCCACCGTTCAACATCCCGATCTTCACCTCAGGCTCCTCCTCTTTCTGTGGCTCTGGGCTCTCTGAGATCTTGTGTTCTATAACAAAGCAGTGGCAGCGTTCAGTCTCACAGGATAATAACAGTCCGATCGCTGCTTAGCAAAGTGTGGGAGAATCTCACCCTGATGCGCTTGCTTCTCCTCCTCTTCGATCTGGTTGGCTACGATGGCCAGCTGGGCCTGGAGCTGAGCGGACGAGGTGTGTGCGCGAGCAAACTCATTAAGTGTCTGCCAGGCAGTCTTTAAGGAGCTGATGAAACCCTGTTTGAGGTCAGACCCCATTTTGGTCAGACTCTCCTTTAGTTCTGAAACATTGGGAAAGGCCTTGCTTAATAAATCTGTTACGCAACAGCTACTCAACCATTCACTAGGCACTATATTTACTCACTGTCTAGCTCATAAATGTCAAACAACATGATCATTAGTGACAAGCTGAGACAAGTTTACAGTGTGTGTGTGGGGCACCTCCGTAATATCTATGTTCAATCAAAAAGTCTGAACAGAAAACTTGTTCTAACTGAACCAAAGACTGAATTGTGCTCATCAGTTTTTGTCAACACTTTACTTGAAGTTTTATATATAGGGCTGACATTACGCCGTCATTATTATGACATGACACCTTTTTATTAGCATGAATAAGGTGTCATTAAGTGTCGTTCATTACCCTAACCCTTTGTTACCACTAGATCCCTCCACCTAACCCCTTTATTGGCACATGAAGCTGCAGACCTTTACCTCTTTTATTGAGTCCTGCATCAGTTTTATTGAGGCTTTTTTACTTCGTTCTTTCTTTCAGTTATTATATTTTATTATTTTAATTGAATCTCATGAGTAGGAAGAACTGGTTCCTGTGGCCTGTGCCCCTAAAATGTATATCCCTACCTAACCCCACTAGATCCCTCCACCTAACCCAAAAAGGGCCAACATACTTTCAAAGGTGTCATAATTTAGTGAACCTCAATGACAGCATTCATAACACCTTATTAATGCTAATGACAGATAATGTCAGCCTTATGTATACAACTTCAAGTGAAGTGTTACCGTTTTTTTATTTTTTATTTTTTAATAAATCCACATGACTTCAGTTTTGGATCACATTGTAATGTCATCATAGATATGGTAAATGGACTTGATTTATATAGCGCTTTATAAAGCAGTCCCAAAGCGCTTTACATATCAGCTCATTCACCCAATCACTCTCACATTCACACACCAGTGGGACAGGACTGCTATGCAAGGCGCGAGTCGACCACTGGGAGCAACTAAGGGTTCAGTGTCTTGCCCAAGGACACTTTGACACATAGTCAGGTACTGGGATCGAACCCCCAACCTCTCGATCAGAAGACGACCCTCTACCACCTGAGCCACGGTCGCCCTAAGGTGTTGATATGAAGGTGTTGGGTTTGTATTGTGTGTCTCACCAAGATGAAGCCTCTTCCGCCCTTTGTGATGTGGGATCAAAACAGGCTTCAAGTCCAAGTCTGGCATTATCATGGGTTCAATTCTATAAGCCACTGGATCCAGCTAAGAGAGAAGAGATCTGTACTGAATGACTGAATGCATGAGGACACATTTTCAGGATCTTCCACATAATTTGGTCCGAAAAAATTCTAAATTTTTACCAATTGTTCCGTGATTATTCAATAGGCCCACTGTACTCCCCAAACAAAGAGAAAATGTACGAAATGAGGAAATTGTTTTCTAAAAAATATGTTATTCTAATTTCCGATTACTAGTGAAAAACTTAATAACTGATAATGAGACACAGAGGCAAGCAACAATGGCCTCATGTAAAGGATTTTCAATATTCGCGAGTGGTGAAATAAAACAAAGTTGGAATAAAGAAAAATTGATTCATATTCCCAGAAAGAGTCATTTTTATACTATAAATTAAAACAGAGATCAGATTTTTTTTTCTTACATTCTTACATTTATGTTATGGGCCAATGAAAATAGTAAAAAAAAAAAAGTTCTTTTTCAGATTTGAAGAGACTGTCACCCAAGAACCAATGCATATATCCGACTAATCATTAGTAGGGCCCTATAAAATCTGTTTTATTTGTTTTCCAAATTCCGTTTGATTTTTTCCCAAATTGCATTTTTTCCACTTTCATTTTTTTTTATTCTGTTTTTTAGAAATATTTATCATTTTTTTAAGAGAATATTAGTTTTTAACTCCAGTGAGAAACCAAATAAATACTAATACATTTTAAAAAAAACTCATAATTAAACAAAAATGTATGCCAAAAATAAAGTAAGATAGAATTAAAAGGTAGTTATAAGTTGTAGTGACATGGATTATTCTGATTGCTCCTTTTTAATTATTTATTTGTCATATAAAGATGTATGAGAACTGCATTAATGTCACCCAATTTCCTCTCAGGGATCAATGGTTTACTGAATCTGATCAGGTTTATTGATTAAGTTTTGATGAACTTAGTTTAAATTAACCTAATTCAAATTATCCTATCTTCTGTAGCTCTGATGAGATGTTGTTATAGAATGTAACATTCTAATAACGTTGCTCCAATGGACTTTTATTTTGTAAACCGGAAGTTCCCACTGAAACGGTTGTACTTGAGGTAGCTTGCTGACTGTGTACCTATGAGGAACTGACAAAAGGCTGGAATAAAAAAACTAAAAAACAACACGAACTGAGTTATGAGTTATTTTTAGTTAGCCAGGCACAACAGTTTGAACACTGAGCAGGAGAAGATGATTAAAGCTGTTCACGTTCTCACAGCTGCGCTACATGAAAAACAGACGGAGCTTTACAGTCACAGCAAAGTTAAACGGGCACTGGTGGCTCTGTCTTTAGGAGTCAGTGATGATTTGCGTTGTTTTTAGAGGGTGTTTGTGGCGGTTCAAGATTAGTTTAACGCAACCAAGACAGGAGGAGGGAGGGTGGTGCACCTAATAAGCGTCCATGTAAGTAGCACAAAGCTGATCAAATTACAGGGAGCTGAGGCATATGCAAAGTCGTTTACTGACACCCCAACAAACTTTTTGCCAATTTTGAGGGACTGGCACGTTTACCAGATAGGATGTATAGCAGATCTTTTTGTATCTTCTGACAGAGTAGGTGGAGCTGTATATAAGTGCATTTATTGAAATGACATGAAATGACCCAATAGCTTTTGAAAGAGATTTATAAACATTAGTGCCAATCACTTAGCTTAAACTGTGATATAATGAATTAAAGTAAGTATTGATTAGTGATTGGCCAATTTTTGTGTTTTTTACGTGTATCAGCATCGTCCGACGCAGGCTGCTGCGTTCACCGATCCGCATTATTTACAGAAAGCAGAAATATCTTTTACTTGTTCTACATCACTTTTGTTAATTTCAATATATTTTCCTTTTTTAAAATTGAGACTTGTACCATTTATCATCATCATTGTGTAATTTTTATGATGTAAATTGAGGGAGCAAAAGTAGTATCAGCTCCAAATATCGGCTCAAGAAAATCGGCAGTCCGTATCGGTCATCGGCTAAGGCCTAAAAAAATCGATATTGGTCTATCTCTAATATTGACTGGTTCTTCTGTCCAAGGCCATATCCCATCCAAGGTTTTGCAGGCATTTCTTTTTATATGCTACATGATGAGAGAGCTGCTCACCGGATGATAAATGTTGAAGAACCCCTTGCATGTGGGCAGTTGGTAGTTCTCGTCAATCTTCTCAAGCCCTCGGACTGTCAGAAACATCCCGATGGGAGACCCCAAAGCAAAGAAGTTGACGGGCTCAAAATCCAGAGCGTGATAGATCACAGACACCTGCGCAGGTGAATAATCAGTGAAGATGTTTGTTAGTCCATGTCAGTCAGCTATGAAGCAAACGCCTCATTTAATCACCTGTCCAGTTCCAACGTCAAAGTAATTATAGTCGACGTGGATAGAGTTGCCCACAGATTTAGTGGGCATGGTAGCATTAGTACGGACTTCAGCTGGTAAGGGCGCCACAGCAGGGACGACTTCCCTCACCTCTTCCTTCTTCTCCTGAGCTGCCTGACGTGCAGCCTATGAGTAGGAAGCCACCACAGCAACAGTTACACAACACAACACTAGTACTGTAAACTCGTGAGGATGATAGGAGGTGGACTCTTGCCTGCTTGGCCACTCGTTCTTTGACAAACTTGGCAATTTTTTTCCTGGGACCCAGTGGGATGCCCATTTCCTTCAGGTCCTCGATCGTGCACATCAGCTGAAAGAAAATGAAAGACCTTGTTATTCACTATGGTGACGCTGCTTTTAGTTGTTATGCTGCAAAGAAGTGAAACAAACTGCAGCATCTGATGTGAACATCAAATTAAAGGCATTCTTTTTTTCTCTACTGCGTATGACTGACAGGGAGATTTTTAATCACATCACTTTGTGAATTGCCAATAATTCACGTTATTGGTGAATATTGGCAATTTGTTTGAAATATTGGCCATTTATTACATTTCCTGTTGATCCATTACATTGCTAAACAATCTCATTCCACATAACAAGTCTCCTCTGACAGAATTCACTGTAAACTAAATTGATCTCTTAGAAAGATTAACATTTCAACAAATCAGTGAGATTTGATGTCAACAGATGTCATTTCTACAAGTTTTTTTTTCTTCTCCTTTTCTTTAAAGGGGACATATCATGGTTTTAAATCCTTACTTTTTACATATAAATCATACAGTTGTGGTCTATATAAAGCGGAACTGCAATGCTTGGGTCTGAATTCCTCATTATTATAGCTCCACAGGCCCCTTTTCTTCCCCTTTTCTGATGTGCTTCTGAGAGCAACTCGTTTTGGTGCGGTCTCTTTAAATGCAAATGAGACTTCATACCCCGCCCCCTCTCCAGGTTGCAGAGGTGACACTCGGTTCAACTCCACCCTGCTCGGCCATTTTTGTAGTTTGATAGAAGAGATACGGCTATGTAGCGGCGCAGAAACTTTTTATTCAGAGGTTATTTACAAAATGTCAACAACAGAAGACTTGTCCATCCAGCTTTACATGTTTGAGCCAGAGTCTAACCCGGCGGAGCGAGATGAAAATGAAGATGATGAACCTGCAGAACCCTAACAAGTGAGCTAACACAAGCACCGAGCTAACGCTAGCGCCAAGCTAACATCACAAAATGCATTTTAATACAGTCTTTTCGGAGACGAAAACAGCAAAATGAAATGACTAATGAAAACTTTAGACTTAAATTAAACCACGTAGGCCATATCATCAAGGATCTAAAACGAGCACACAGCACTAACATATGAAGTCTGAAGACGGTGCAACTGCTAATGCTAACAAGACAATGACAGGGACGTCTTATCATCACACATTTTAGCGTTATTTACAGCTTACTGAAGTGCTCTGTTCGTCGTCTCCAAAGATAGCAGGAATTGAACCCTCAATCAGACAAAGTCTTTCGGCAAATCCTTCTTTATACTGGCGGAGGTTGCAGAAGCAGTCATCCTTGAAGTGCTTCGCGCACACAAAAATGACCTTACCCACAGATGTGGGTCCATTTCCGTGAAAAATAAAACTCAACCAGGTACTTCGAAAAGATTCTGATGCTGGGAGACGGTGTAATGAAGCGTGTGGGTTACTACATCCAACAACCCAACATTTTGACTTATCCTCTCGTAACTTCGGCATCCTTGAGCTTGGACTACAAAATAAAAGCGAGAAATAAAAATGGCGGATTGCTCGAAGTGTTGGGCCTGGAGTCGATGTCCTAATTTGGCAGTTCCGCTGCAAATACTGTGACGTTATTGTTCAAAAAACGTAATAGAGAACAGAAAAATCGAAACAAATTGAAAAATGTGACCAAAACAGAATATAAAGATATCAACGGAGCACCTGAAGAGACTAATTTGATTTTTTCTGTACTTCTAAACACTCTAAATATACAACAAAATGCATTTAAAGGCTAAAAAAGTGGATTTAGCGTGATATGTCCCCTTTAAATCCCACTCTGTGGTTGGATTCATCTCAGTTAAAAACATATCTGTTGAATAAACAAGGTTAGCTTTAATCTTACAAAAGATTCAATGTCGATCTTCTCCTCATCTAAGGTGCTCTTGTAGTCCGACAGGCCCAAATGTTGTAGGACAGCAGAAAGGTCCTCAAAATCCTCCGTACTTTCTTTGGGCTGCTCCTGCACAGCCAGAGGTGGAACAGCTGCACTGTTTTCCAGGGAAGGAGCCAACGTCTATCGAGAAATTGAAAGTATGACAATCATCTATTCAAATACCCATGGAAATACTAAAGTGAGCCTGGAAGATATGTCAAAAAGAGTAAGTTTTTTGAGTATGCTGAATCCATATTTAATGGAATTCACACAGGAAAACCAATGGTTCCCACTCAAAATCAAGAAATCCAAGATGGCCACCAGATGGCCAAAGGCTATTTGTTACAAGAGATGTCCCGATACAACTTTTTCATTTCCGATATGATACAGATATTACAGCCTTGCGTATCGGCCGATACTGATATTGATCCAATATCAGCAAGAATCGTACATACTAATATTTTTTTTTCTTATTTAGTAAAAAAATATTTACTTATTTTGTAGTGTGGGATGTTAGAAAAGTCTTGATCAAGTCATGTCACTCAAACAGAGAACAATCGTCAGCAACAGTAGGTATGAGGAAAACTGACCCATTTATTATTAACCAATTGGTTACATAATTTTTTACCTTCAACATAATATCTACAGTATTCTACAACTGTAAAAAAAAAAAAATTTTAAAAAAAAATTTAAAAAAAGGGGAAAAAATTTTTAAAAAATTGGAAAATCTGGAAATTTCAATCCGATATTCGTTTTCAGGCTAATATTGGACCAATATCTGATGTCAATATCAGATCGGGACATAAAAAGTTTGAGTTTAATCATTGCACCGGTTGGCAAGTGCTGAAAAATAAACACACTATCAGATTAATGCTTATGCATGCACCAGGGTCACAATGGTTATAACTCTCTGAGAAAAATGAAAATAGATTATAATTATTATTATTATATTATTAATTCATGTTTTGATGAGGATTTAAATCAAATCATTCACCCTTTAAAAGACATCTTTGTTATACACAGCTGCAAAAAAATTGCAATTTCACCCTTTCCATGTGAAAAGCATTGTGGTGGCCATCTTATATCTTGCCCTGGATGCTATTTTCAGTATTTTAAGTCATTTCATGACAATCCTTGTCCCCAAAGATCACGTTTCTTCGTGCAACAGAACCAAAGATGGTACCATCCATATGGTGGCCATCTTGAATCTTGCTCTGAGCATATTTTACGGTATTTTAAGATATATTATTGAATTCCTTGACCCTGAAAACCTATAATTTCCCAATTAGATCATGCCTCTAAGTTAAATAGAATCAAAGTTATGACAAAATATCCAAATTGGCAATACAGATGGCGGACATCTTGAATTCCTTGATTCTGAGTCAGAACCAATTTTTACCAGCGTGGATCCCATTAAAAATGGATTCAGCCTTCTCAAAAACACCTATCTTCAAATTTTCATGCTTTCTTCCAGAAGTGAACATCTTAGCCTAATATTGCTACATATCTGGCGAGCTGAGTAAGGTTCTACCTGTGTGGCATCTCCATTGGTGGTGGGAATGACTGGCATAAGCGGGACAGAACAATCGGTCTTCTGATTTGAAAGCAGATCAAATAGGATAAGTGAACCTGTGAGGGGAAAAAAGGAAGAATGGTTATAAAATCCAAAAGAAGATATTTATTTTAGGCTTTACCTAAGCTGTGTCCAGCCACTGATATTCTTCCTCTGTAGTCTGGGTTCCTGGTTCTGAACAGTGCGTACAGGCGGTTAATCTCAAGAGCAACGGTGTCCATGATGGTCTGGCAGTAAGTAGGACTGTTGTAGAAAAGCACGTCTAACAGCGTCTCATTTGTAAAGTGTCGTAGGCGTCCAGTGCTGGGTAAGGTGATCTTCTTTATCCTTCTAAAAAATAAACAACAACAACAAGAAACATGTCTGAAGTGGTTCAGTGATGATGTCCATTTTAGGCACCAATTTTAAAAAGTCTTAAAAATATTAATTCTAAAATAATTAGAATGTGTCTTACACATGGGGGAGACAAAAGGTATATAAATCCACAAATGGAAAAGTCTTTGGTAAGAAAACATGTTCCCTGAGTTTGCTGAGCACATTGCATGTTGTCACAAAATGTGCAGAGAAAATAAAATGATTGATGACACTTTATACTTGAAAAGTTGTTTTTCTACAGCCCCTCCTCACCTGTCCACCCCCGTAGCGTCCCCATGAAGAGCCGTGTGCCACTGAACAGGCAGGAACTCCACTCGGCTGATCCTGTGCTCATCCAGCGGCTTCTTAAAGTGACTGTGCAGCAGCTTCAGCGACACGCTACGAAAGTCATCCACTGAAGACAACAAAACATCAGATTTTTACACTTTATCCTGAAAACATCATCAGCCCACACTGGGCCTGTACTACAAAGCTGGATAAGTATATTGGCTTCACCTAACCAATTATTCTCAATCAGAGAGCCCCTGTCCTACGAAGGAGGATATAAACAAGTTCACTTAAACCAGGTGATTTAAGGCTGACTACGAAACTGAAACTGGGCAGACTTACATCACAATTCTTTAAAAATATGAAGATTTAAAATCAATAATTCAGACCAAAAACAACAGCTGCAGAAAAAGCAGGAAGGAAGGAATGCAGGAATCGATGAGTGTTTATGCTTAAATTAGTGAGATTATACAATATTCATCAGAGAATAAACGGACACTCATCAGTTTCACTTTATTAAGGCACAGCCCATTATTTGTATTTTATACAGTGTCTATTATCTCTCTGTGTCGCCACAGAATACATTAAATAATTAAATAAAAGGATTGCATGAATGTCTAAATATTCTCTCTACTGTCAGCTGTCGCATCAGATCCACACAGCGACGTGTTCACAGAATGATCCTCCTTTTATTGGGCAGGTGGTTTTCCAAGAGAACTGATTGGTCAGGAGGCGGGGCTTTCATACGTCCGCTCAGATCCTAGCCTGAACAAAACCAGGTTTGCTGTTCAACCTAAGTTACCATGGTGATTTATCCCCGTATAAAAGTAACCAGCATCGTAGTACAGGACACACGGAATAACTCCCAAAAGTTAGCACGATAAGAGGAAATCCAGCTTCGTAGTACAGGCCCACTGTGTCTGCCTTCCTCAGGTAAACAGTGCTGCTGTGTGCTACTCACCACACTCAACCATGCTTCGAAATCTCAGGTCACACACAGGGCCAATCCCATGAACCATAAACACCAAATGGTCAACTGTGGAAAGCTCACCTGGACCAAAGATTGAAGAGAAAACTCCTCAGTCAACCTTCATGTCATTAACATTCAGCATCTGTCAAATCTCAATTTTATTTTCACAAAACTAGGAATAAAAACTCTTCAAATGTGAATCTTTACTACATTACAACGAGTATGCCAGTGCTTAAATACCATCAGGCACTTCGTCATGGTCGTCATCGATCCCTCTCTTCACCACTCTGGGCCTGGACTGCCCGTCCTGACTTGAGCCCCACTCGTCTGGCATGAGTGAGGGCTGAAACTGCACTATGACCTGTAGAAGCAAACAGAATCTCCTTTATCGTCCTCTATTGACCCTGGCAGAGCCTCCGTTTAGCACTGTTTACCTTTGGATTGTGCATTACGATGGTTTCTCCTGATGGAAACTCCAGTTTGCGGTGCCACTGGTTTGTAGACACAGCCTTTTTATATTCAGCCTGGAATAACACAGTCATATTGTTTAGTGATATCAGAAAAAAGTGTGGAAAAAATGTAAAAAAAACTCCTATTTTCAGGGCTATTGAACGCATTGTTGTACTGGCTACATTCCAATAATATAGAAATTTTCCAAGAAAAACCCACGTAAAGGCTGCACCTTCATATAGGACACACTCTATTGGCTGATTGGCAAGTAGGTGCGCTGCTATACTCCAGTTCTTATTAACAGACTTGCCATGTATTCTGATGAGTTTCAACTGATGTTTCCATCTCCACATGAAGTCTCCTCCTCACTGCTCCACGTCTGCATATCAGTGCATTTACAGCTTTACTGGAACCAGACCAGACTGATTTATTGCTCCGTAAGTTTTGCGTGTTACGCATAATGCTCCATTCACACCGGATGCGTCACGAAATGTCCGTACGTTCAGATTACATACAAAGTTGATAGATGCGTCCCAGATGCGAAATCTTTCCAGTATGTCAAGTGCGTTGGCCGTGTGATCACGCTCCCCATTTTACGCATATTCGCAAGAGTTGAAAATATTGAACTCCTGTGGCTGTTTCGCATGACGAAAGCCAATCAGAGTCAGGCCGTCAACACGGACACCAGTCTGTTCACCCATTCAACCATGGGGTAGAAGCTGTGTGTGATCACCTGGAGCTGTATGACAGCCTTTATAACCGGGACCGGACGAGGAAGGATTAGGGGTGGAGGAGAATCAGAAAGGAGGTGGTAATAGCAGGTAATAGTTCTCTCTGTAGCACTGAGCTAGGATAGCATCACACCGGCTTTTTTCACTGGTGGTTTATGTTAATGAGAGGAGAAAAAGGAGCGCAGGTCCTCGCTTCAGCAGGCAGTGAAACTCATCAAGCTGGATGTGTCGCTGGTGGGCGGGGCTTTCGCTTCAGACGTGCGTATGATGCGAATGGGAACATTTTTTAATCCTGTGGAACCTGCAGTACGTTTCGTACGGCAGATGCGTCCGGAGCCGCAGAAGACGCATTCGGTGTGAACACAGCATTAGCTTCTCCATCAGCCTCAAAGTCTTGTGTGTGATCGCTCCTGATAAACATAACGTGGTGATTTTACAATCTTATGCGGTTTATTACTTATTTATTACTTTGATTGTAAACATTATTGTGCTTTTTATACGCTCTTCCCACCGTAAATGCATACGTGCGCACCACTCCCCGGTCCAGAAACTTTCACTTATTACCAGTATTTCCTTTTTATTTAACCAAACATCTTATTTCAGGCACAGAAAATAAAAACAAATATTCAACAGATGTATGACTTCTGCCGTCACTTGCTCCAACGCATTTTTCCTCCACTCGGACGCCGCCCTGCATACGGAGCACAACGCGTACGTCCTGTTATTAAAGCTGTGAGAGCTTTCACTATTTGGAACATCACATTCAGTTCACCGTAATGTTCAGTAGCTGTTCCACTTCATTCATTCCGCTGTAGGGGTGACTGTCAGTAATATTCTGCCTCTCGACACCTGCCTACACTGGACACATGTGCGACTGACTGAAAAAAAATCCACACATAAAGCGCAACACCGCATTGGCCACACCCTCAACTTTAAATAAAAAAAACATAGCCTCCTATATGCCTATAAATATGGTACATTTGTTTAATGTCTATTATAACACTGCTTTTCCCTTCAAAATACTCTATTTGACCCATTTTTAGTTTCAAAGCGTTTTCATCCTACAGTTCCGAACAATGACTAAAACAAACCTCCAGCTTGTCGCTGAACTCCTCAGAGTAAGGAACGAAGCGACTGTCGGTGTCTCCTTTGTAGAACCAGCTGCAGCGCCGCACCTCGGTAGGCTCCTCCTCCCAGTACACTGACGTCCGAACGCGGTCATAAAGCTGAACATCGTAACGCCCTCCGTCCGTACGGACAATCACATTTTCTGGGTCTGGCTGAACTGAATCATTTAAAACAGAACAGTTTGAGCACAGATGATAACGTCACTGGTGATGATAACGGTGTGGTGCTCAGATCATGTGTGTTTGTGTGTGTGTGTGTGTGTGGGGGGGGGGAAATACCAGAGTTGTACGTCTCCTCAAGCTGTATGGAATCAATGATGCTGAAGGGGAGCCAGATGCTTTTGGACTCTACCTGCTTACAGTAGAACCAGTGAGGCTGGACTGTCTCATAGACGTTGTAGTTATATTGCATCATGGGACCAGAGGGAATAATGGCTCCAGCTGAACTGGGTTGAGCTGGAAATCCAGGAAAATGAGTTGGAGGAGGCTGAGGGGATAATGAAAGATATTTAATGAATCTTAAGGTTTTGTTTATTCATATAACTCTTTTTCAGGCAATTTGATCTCCTGACATGTTTCAACTGTCAACTGCCAGTCTTCCTCAGAAGTTATTGCTTTGCTGTATCCCCACAAGTTCTTTCATAAGGAAAGCATCAATGCCCAGAAAGAACTTCTTTATTTAAAAAAAGAAGACAAAATGAACTTGTTGGAGATATGAAATCAATGTGTGACAGCAGGAGTGGTAAAGTCATGAGTACCTTTGTGAATGTGGGTGCTGACGGTAGGTGCATAGGTGGTGCAGAGCTGAGGGGGTAAGGGTTCTGCTGAGGCATGAGCGGCGGTGGCAGAACTTCAGGAGCAGGAATATAAGGACTGGCTCTGCTGCTGGCCGGCGTGTGCCGATACGGGTTGTGACTCTGCGCTTGCATTTGAGGAGGCGGTGGGGTGATGGTTGCAGGTGGAGGAGGAGTGTGGTGTCCCATTGGACTCTGGTAAACTGCACCACCATACATTGGAGGAGTGGGGCTGTTGTATGAACCAGGAGGTGGAGGTGGAACCATGGTGTCGCTGCTGGGAACTGAAACAGGGCATGTGTTGACCGCAGGCGGTGCTGGTGGTGGACACGGAGACTGGCCTATAGATGCAAACGGATCACCGCTGGTCACTGGGTTGGAGAAGTAGCTGAATGTAGAGAGGTGTCCATTCCCAGAGGTCTGACCCAGGAAGCTGTCTTCTTCACCAACATCAGTGGAATCCTCTGTTATCAACGGGAAGAAAAGCTATTAACATGGAGTCAAAAACCCTGGTGGGTATGACACTGGTTCTGCACTAGAATATAGTTCTATATATACATCACTACTATATATAATTCCACCAAGTTCTTTTTGAATATGTTAAGGTTTCATTTATTCAGAACCCTGAATAAATGAATGAATATCGGATTTTATCGGACTGCATCTAAAATATTAGCGCTCCGATAAAATGTTCCGTTCCAGCACTTCTATCTATAGGTGACTGTGGTTCAAACTCCAACAAAGTAACCTACAACCTACAAAATAAGTAATAAAAGTATGTATGATTCGTGCTGATATCGTATCGGATCAACATCGGTATCGGCTGATACGCAAGGCTGCAATATCGGTATCATACCGGAAGTGAAAAAGTTGTATCGGGACATCCCTACATCCAATACCATCAACAAGAAGTTACTCATTGTGGTTGGGAAAATGAATGGGATAGATATATGTGTGTGTATATATATATATACATATATATATATATATATACATATACATATATATATATATTTTTTTTTTTTTGGTAGCCAGAACACCAATAAAATTTAATCACCTGTTCCAGTACCCAATTAAAAATTCCATCCAAACTTTTCAAGTTACCTTGCTAACACATTGACAGAATCACTAACATAAACAGAGGGTAAAACCTAACTATACCTCTCTGTGCTTGGCGCTTGGTAGAGGTAAATATTAGTTTAATAAAAATCTAAATAGTGTAGGAATAACATCAGTGACATTTAAACTATGAGATTAATTAAATTTAATAAGTAAAAAATAAAATAAAATATAAATATATGTTCAGTTCGCAACACCACCTTGACTTCCGTGTAATAATTCCAGCAAGTTCTTTTTGTCTTTTGGATTGCAGAAATTCATATTAATGCTTTAAAGAATAAATCAATGAAAAATATAAAAATATTCCGTTTGCACTGACATTTCAACAAACAATGCATAATATTAAATAGAAAAATAAAATGTTTCAGTGAGAAAAGTGTTTCGAAAATTTTCAGTGGCCGGAATCTCGGTGCATCACTAGCGGAAAGTATTACACAGAAGTCGAGGGAACATCTAAGAGATCGGCAGACGCCTCTGAAGAAGACTGGCAGTTGACAGTCGAAACATGTCAGGACATCAATGTAAATTAACAGTTGTCTGAATAGATGAAACCTTAACATATGACTACTCTATATAATCCATGTCATGATGTAACAGAACTTTACTATGTGACTAAGACCATTAGAAATAAAGCCCTTTAAACAGACAAGAAACAAAAGCTTTTGGTCATACTAAAAAAACTTGGAATTTACCCACTTTTTAATCGCAATCAAAGTGCCTTGAATAATATTGCGGATATATGTCAAGGTCTACTATAGCTCTGAGCCCTGTGACAGATCAGTAGGAATAAGCATGTGATTGTAAAGTAGATCTAGAAGAACAAAATAACTGCCAGCCATGTGTATATATAGACTACATATTAGTAACACATAAAAACAGCAGAACAACAATCCTATTCAGAAAGAGGCTTCATGTGTTGCGAGTTCGATAATAACACAGTTTAGGTTCAACACATATTCTGGAGCTCTGTTGTCCACCAGACAAAGGTTTCAAATTCCTGTATCGTCTACAGATGAATACAGTAGAAAGACGAATGAGTGACATTGTCCATCAGAGGAAATGCTTTTGAATGGATCATCTTTGTATGTTTACCCAGTGATAATTTCACTGCCAAGCCATAACCGGATCTCAGTTTTAACAGCACAAACAGTCTGGGTAGAAGTCGTAAAGGATATGAAGATGAACAAATAGTAAATAATCAATACAAGTTCTATTGCACAGGTGTCAAGGGTTAAGGCCAGGGGGACAAATCCGACCCTTTGGAACATCAAATCAGGCCCGCTCGTGAAAATATAAATGCTAGAAGAAACATAAAAACATTTTGTAAATGTAAAAACTAATTCAGTTGAACATATTGTCATATCTCACCCTCTCCAAACACACACACACACACACACACACACACACACACACACACACAAAAATCTATTAAAATACACAATATTGGCAGAGCTCAGTTTTCCAGTTCTTATATCACATGACGACAGTCATTTTTAATCTCAAATTAAATTTGGCAAATTTTCCTCAAATTATTCAATGAAATCAGGGAAATTGAAGTGAAGATCCCGCAGCGACATATACTCATACTTTATCATGTATGTATCATTTATACGTGGAAGTTCAAACCAGGACACATTAATGTTGAATTTGTTCTTTTTCCACCAAAAATCTGTGACACACTTAAGATCAAACAGCTCTGTATTTGGCCCCTGAACTAAAATGAGTTAAACACTGTTCTATTGAGTGTGTTTTATTAAGATGTCACATCACATCAGCATAGTACATTATTACAGTACACTAATTACATGTTAATCTATATGATAATAAGACTCAGTCGTCTTGTAAGTAGCTTGATTCCATCAATATCAAAACACTCATTGATAAACTCAATAAAAACGCTTTATATCACACTTTCCTTTAGCACCACTACAGGACAAATGATATAGATCACAAGGTTTGAAATGATAATAGTAGCTTTCAACAATGCCCAATGTTTTAGTCTTGATAATTAACACTTGTTTTAAACTTCTTAAAGGCGCCGTTTAGATTTCGTTTTGATAAAATAGAAGCTTTAGTGTCGTTGTCAGATAAAGCCTTTAACGTCTTAAGGTCTAAGTCACAGACAGTCAGTCTCCTTGACCACAGACCCAGTGTTTAGTTCTTCATGTTTATGTCCCACAGACCTGTTAGCTCAGCTAGCTTAGCCACCGACCCCTGTGATGGTTGGACTTGTCCCCGTTCACTGAATGCTCTTACCTCCTGACAGCACAGCCGGACCGGAGGCCTGGCTCACGGGAATAAATGGCAGATTGAAGTTGAATTCCGGGGCTCCGCTGAATAATAAATTAGCACCTGCGTTGGGACCATTATTATTTTTTCTATCTGCCATTTTTTCCTGGAAAATTACACGTAGCCACTGACACGCATACTTCTCTAGACAGCCCTCTCAGACCTGCACTGATCTGTAAAACATATAAGCCTTACTCACTGTAGACGTCTGTTACTCACTGTGCACGATCCTTTCAACGCATGCGCGAAACGCGTCTACATCCGGTCGGGCTATTTTAATGTCTATGGCTCCTGTGACGTGATATTTGAACATAACCCGACCATATTGTAATAGTACATACGTACATATGTTACTTTTTTCTGGTGTTTTGTTAATTTAAAAAAAAAAAGAAGACCAAAACCCCACCGTGAGAGGAGTGCTTTGTTTTAGGGTAACAGCGCCCCCTGGGATACAACGAACTAATACTTTAATTAAATACTTAAATACTAAAGTAATAATAACAATATACTGATAAAAAAAAAAAAAATATCAAATGCATACGTCATATTAATAGATTAAATGATGTACCCGAATAGTCCATTTTAAATCATTTTTCAAACAGACACTTAAATCCATATCTGCAGGCTAACACAAAAGCTTAAGATTGAAATTGGCGGTGTTGTGAATTGATTGATTAAAATTAAATAAAGTAGTGGGAAAAAAAGAGATTACATTGTTAGAAAAAAATTATTACTCACATTAACAAAATATACAAAAACATCAAAACACAATACACAACATTGCCAATCAAAAACCAAACAGAAAAGGTAGCAGGTTTTAAACAAACTAGTTCTTTTTCATATTATTTGAACTCATTAAAAAAATAATAATAATAAAATAAATAAATCTGTTTTTTTGTTTTTTGTTTCTTTAATATCTGCTTTAATGAATAATTAAAAAAAAAAAGCTCAAATTATTTTTAAACCAAACCTGATAACCAAATTCAAGTGATGAAAATCAAAATCCTCTATTGCTTGCAACTTTTTTTTTTTTTTTTACAACATAAGAAACGTCAAAATTAATCTAAATTACACTAAGAAGATACATACAAAACAAAAAAAATAAAATACATCTAGGCATTTGACTTAATAGCTGGTGAGTTTAATTAATTGTGTAATTTTTTATAAAGGTTTTTGGCTCGTTTGGATTCCATCTGTATAGATATGCGTTTTTGTATCAATAATTTAACATGGCATATGGTGTACTTTATTGTAATTGCTAAATTGTTTTCAATAAAATAAAAAAGGTACACATTCAGCAGTTCAATACAGCAAGTTTTACACAAATCACCAGCTTCAGAGCAAAAAGGTGAGAAAACAGACTTTTTCTAAAAAAAAAAAAATCTCAGTGACTCTGAAGATTTTTTTGTTGTTGCTTTATTGAAAACTTTAACATCTGAGCATTGGTTTCCTTCTTAAAAAACAAAAAAAAACAACACTGAGACAAGGCTTTTGATGGCAAAATGATTATTATCATGCTATCTGGCTCACAGTTTAATGTTTTGCTGACTGTATTTTGTATCAGCACAGTTGGTCACTACATCAACAGAGAAGCCTGATATTCATAGTAGAACTCTGTCACACTGTATCTTAGCAACCTCTGTGAAAAAAACCCGCAATTGACGTAATATTACGTCAATGGCACTGAGTGAGTTATGGAGGACCCCTTGTAGGATAGAATAAAAAACATATGAATAACATTCTAAACTAGTAAAAAAAAAAAAATCACACACAGTAAGTGTCACTCGGGGAGAAACCTGGGGTACTGCTCTTGTAAGCGCAGGTCCAGACTGCATATCGTCTTTATCTCTTCCAACAGCTCCTTATTTTTGTCCTGTAATCTTTGGATTTTTGCTGTCTTATCTGCCAATAACAGCTCATTGTAATTATTTTTCATTTCAATAATAATGTATTTTTCCTGTAGCTCTTTGTGGAGCTTGAAGGGCACCAAGAGTTCCTCGTCACTCTCCTCCCTTTCTCTCTTCTCGGTGATCTTTTCTTTCATTATATCAAGAAGTGAAACCTTCCGTGCCTTTGCTGTTTTGCTTTTCTTCTCCTTCTGTAAGTTTGAAAAAGAGAAATCCAACAGAATGCAATACAGGCATTATGAACTGCTGACTCAAATTTGATGTGACTGGGGTTTTGTAAGATGTGCAGATGTGCTTTTTTTGTCACGATACCAAAATGAGTAACCACGATACTATACCAGACAGAGTATCACGGTTCCGGGTAATATCGCGATACTGAAGCCTTTTATTATTATTATTATTATTATTATTATTATTATTATTATGAACTGCAATGTATTTGTACAAGTTAGAAAAACTTATTAATTACTTGTAGTGTTGCTTGGTGTAAGACGTTTGGAGTAAGCATATAAGCAATAAAAAAAACTAATAAATGAAGTTAGAATTTATATGCTTAAAATAAAAAATAATAATCATTCAGTTTCCTTTGCACATCAATTTATGTTTAACTAATGTAAATAATCAACTTAGGATCCACTGTTTTTAAAAAAACAATAATGATTGTTCTCCAACATAATAAACCATAGAGGATAAAATACAATAAACAGGAACTGATTCCCTGAGAAAACTATATTTGTATGCATTTTCTGGGTGACATCACTGGTGTTTTATGAGATTTGATGTGATGTGATCCCTCCTTTGTATGTATATAATTTGTAAATATTGTTTGTTTGTACATTGTCAATATCTCTAACTGAAAAAAATAAAATAATAAAAAGATCGCTCTGAGTCCGTGCGGAAAAAACAAACAAAAAAAGTGTTCCCTCCTTTGGCTCCTATAGCTTGGTGACAGCGCCTGCACAGTAGATTTCCTATTGCTTTACCGTCTCTGCCTCGTTTAAAGCCATAATAGTTCCAAATGGGACTTTTGGAGTTTGGTTTTTTGAGCAAAATTAGTGAGAGACCCGGTGCTTCTGCCATGTGTTGTCTCGTGTTTGTGACTGTAAGCCGTGCACGCGTACAGCCAATCAGCTAACAGACGGGCAGACCCAGCGTGCGGAAACAGCCTATCATATCTCCGGACGTCTCCAGTAACAGGAAAACAGCCAATCATTCAGCAGCTGTGAAGTTTGGTTGCCATGTTGGTTTGTTTTTAAAGTGAGTAGCGTGCAGTGAGAAGTCGGGAGGAGAGTAAAGGCAGCCGCTATGTAGCGGAAACTGGCACCGGTAGTATCGTAATCCATGGTAGTACCGTGTGTAGAATTTCTAGTATAGTAGGAACCGTTACAATTTGGCACTGCGGCGTACCGTGGATATTGTGCAACTATACAACCATGTGATTCAACCCCAGTTGATGGGGTAAGATGTCAATAGCATCCACAATGACCTTTAAATTAGGCTATTGCACTTATGGGTAATTTAACTAGTCATTATTATTTTTATGAACTTGACAAATCATCAACACAATTAGGTGAATTAATGTCTAACTTACATGTTCAAACAGGATGTACCCTGGGACATTATCCTTGTCCTCATTTTCCTCCTGGATGTCCCCTGGAACTTTATCCTGGTTTTCTTGTCTCCGTCTCATCATCAAACATCTACAGCAATGCACTTTTATGAAAATAAGTCATAGCTAATGCTATTCAGTTGATTCATTAACTTTCACAGCCTAATAATTTCAACAAAGGAAATTGGCAAACAACAAAAGATGTGACCATGTAGGATAAAAGTGCAGTGTCTTACAAGCAATGTTGTCATTGGGACGATCAGGCACCAGATATTGCTTGTATTTCCCTTTTGGCATCCTGTGAAAAGTATTCAGCCATTAGCCAATAAATTATAGAATACTAACGTTATATGAGACTTGTTAGAAAGATAGAGAGAGAGAAAGAGGGGGACAGGGAGGAGACTCACTTACTGTTAAGCAGCAACTAATAATGATAGCAATAATAATCATAACAAACAATAAATAAATAAGAACTACTTCAGTTAGCTCCTCCTAGTGTGAGTTCTGCAACTGAAGTGATTTTTTAACGTTCTTTTTCTTTGTATAATGAACACCTCGTGTTACGGCCGGCGTACATAACCACTCCTTCAAACTATCATTATCGTATTACTTTTGTTAGAATGGATTATTATTAATCATGGTTTCTTTTTGTGTGTAATACTATAATTATATGTCTTTATACTCAATAAATCTATTCATAAAATATATTCAGGTTAACTTGTTAGCTGCCATTTTCAGGACAAGGACACAGTTACAGAAGATCTGATTTCAACTTAATCTGAATCTAAGAACAACACATCCATGTACGAGAGCGAAGAGACAAATCAGATATAAACAAGGCAACCAGATTAACACTAAAATGTCAGTTTGACCCAAAATGCACAAAGTCTAAATCATTAACAAATAGGAATAATTATATTTTATAATTAAACTTAATACAACTCATGTTCTATGTACCTAAATAAATCAAATAAACAGACACCATAGACCCCTAAATGATAAATAACAAATAAATCTAATTTGTATTGCTTTAAATCACAAGTAAATGTCATCTTTAACTAATTACAAGGCACTGATCATTTGACTTGTAAATGTAAAACAAATAATTAAAAGAAATACTGTAAGATTTAAACTTTTGAAAGCTGTGCTTAGATTTATACATTTCTTCCTGCATGTATGTCTTTATCTTTGATGAGCTCATGTTTGACCCTGACGATCACAAATGTCTTACGTATCATAACAAAAGAAGACACATGTCCCAGTCGTGTGCCAGCAAAAGAAAGAGAAACACCAGATAACAACATGGAATAAAAACGCTGCAAAATGTACTTTCAGGCCCAGGAAGTGAGCAGACCCTGAGGACCACAGATGTGTTTGCCTGTTTCTCCTATTGACTTGATATGACTTGTTGATTCATTTTCTGTACGTACTTTGGCAAATCGGTAATGGAGAAAACGAATAAAGGTGTTCGTTTTCTGCTTTTTGTACCAAAGCAAAAGAGCTTGAATTTGAAAAACAAGGCGTTTTCTGTTTTTTCATTTTGGTTTTGGAAACAAATATCAAATAATGAGTGTTTTTTTTTTTTTTTTTTTTTTTTTCGTTTTTCATGTTTTTGTTACATAATGAAAAACGAATGAACGGTTGATACATGGATTCTCCTCCTCTAGAGAAACTTAAAGATGATCCAGTTCTTTATTCAAAACATTACCCACATTAATCTCATCCCCTGACGGTGTAAATCCTGAAGCATAATTTGTTAAACAAAGTTTCCGCCCCAGAAATACAGGTAAATAATCAAAACAATAACTTAAGTTATAAACTTCTTTTTAACATAAAACATTATGTAAACCTTTTTACTTCACTCATAAATCATGAATTCTTTACTTTTTAATATAATATATAAAGTATAAACATTTAAGCAGCAAAACCTTTCACACAGCACTTTATGTCTATGCGTTTATGTATGTATGTCTATACCAGGAGCTCTGTCGTAAGGATTTCGTGTGAAGGAAGTGACGTAGTCTATGCGCATGCGTTGAATGGATCGGGCAGTGAGTGACCTGCACTGCTGAGTAGAGTATATACAGATCTACTCTGAACACGCTGGTTTTACCGCAGATACTGATTTTTGTGAAAAATTACTCACATAAAGTACTCAGAAAAAATATGAGCAAATTGTAAAGGCTCTTCCACTGTCACTTAATAATGATTCAACGAAATATAAAACATTTCAAAGTTATCCCAAAATTAAGACATTTTGTAACAACAACTTTATAAGAAATACTTATTTGAGTTCCTGTTCCACTAAGTCAGCTAAGAGGCATTACTTCCTCAAAGATTTTAAAATTGACGACAGGAAGAAGAAAAGACGCAAATACTTAGTTTATTCAGTTTTGCCGAAAGTGAAAGAACTTCTGTTTAGGATGATATTTACCCTACAAAGGTATTATTGAGACATGGATTTAATTTTGATGTTGGTTACTGTGTGTTTTGTGAAATTGGGACTGAGCATTTGTATCATCTTTTCTTTTTGTGTGACATAGTGCAGAGTCCACAATTGGGTTCAATCCAAAGGAATTCAATTTCATTTATTCACTGTTTCAGATGTGCAATTTGGCTTGTTTGTTTATGATACGAAGATGATTTATTTATTTATTTATTTATTTTTTCCCTGGTGTAAATAATATTGTTTTGTTAGGAAAATACTACATTCACAAATGTCATTTGTTTAAATAAGCTTAACTTTACCCACTAGACTGGAGGAATGAGCTTATTAAACCTTTTGCCATTTATTTATCTCTTCTTCATGGCAGAAATGCCTCTAGACTTGTTTCATTTATGAAAAAACTTGTTATTTTTCAATAGTCCAATCTGTTGTTTGATTGCAAATATATTGTTTTGCCCCTTGGTTCATGTATTCTTCTTTTGTTTTGTCTTTCAGCTTTATATATATAATTTATATAATCTATGGAAGCGTAGAGCTGCCACAGGGGGAAATATGTTTTGATCACACTGTATGAACAATATAGTTATATTGTACGTACAAACAATATACTTATATTGATGAACTATATAGTATATTGTACAAACATGATATTATATTGCATGAACATGACCATATATTGTACCAACAATTTAATTATATTGTATGAACAATATCATTATATTGTACAAACGTGATATTATGTTGTTTGTACAATAAAAGTATTACTATAATATAGTATATATTGTTTACTTACTGTTGTACAATATAAGCATGTTGTTTGTACAATATAATATATTGTTCATATATGGTATACAGTGATCCAAAATATATTCTCCTCTGTGGCAGCTCTACGCTTCCGTAATTACCTGGAGAATTATGAAAGATGCCTTTTTGTTCAAAAAATAAAGAAAAAATAATCATAATTTTTCCGCAGATACTCACTACTGCCACCTACAGGCCAAGGTGGTTACTTACACTTCAATACTTTTAGGGATGTACTTGCCACGTACAATATGAATTGGGCCAGTGAAGCTAAAAAAATAACCACATTTTATACCATTAAATATTTTTTAAATACCTTCGTCCCTCGTTAAATAAAACTACATCTTTGTAAGAGGCAATAACTCCGTGTACCGGTCGATCCTTGCACACAAAACAAGCCCACACTGACTCCTCTTCTGTGACGCGTGTTTCCCGCCCTGGCTCGTGCGGAACTAGAGTGACAAAAAAAAAAAAAAAAACCCAGTGTGAAAGAACCAAGTCAACAAAGTAGTGATTTAATTTACGCCGGTTTTCTTT